>NC_137979.1:7055446-7367946 GCF_963924665.1 Micromys minutus
AAACCCGGGGGACCCCCAGGGGTGCACACGGGCATTGGTAAGCATCCTTTTCATAGAAAAAGGTTTTCAGGGGACACTCCTAGGAAATCCACAGCTAGGGGATGAAAAGGGCCTTAAGCAGTTGCGATGTGTCGGAATTCTTGCACCTGGTGGAGAAGTCCCTCAGCCTCTGTCCTTAATGTCTGCTCTGTGATAACACTTTGGGTTCTTGTTTCTAGCCTGCTTCCTTCCCTGTCTCTCCCTTGGCATTCACCATAAACACCGTAAGAGTTATCAGGGTCTCCTTAAACAAAAACAAAACGTCCTTGTCCTCTCTACCTTAGCCATCCATGTTGCTGCTTTTGAAAAGGACAGGATGAGCAGGACCGCCCTAACCCTGACACCCACCCCACCCCCACCCTCCCGCCCCACCCAGTGCTTTCCTTAGTGGCCACAGAGGCTTCTAGGGCCCTCTCCAAAGATGCTGGGTTCTTTTCTTTGGATGGGAAGTCAGAATTCAGAGATGTGTACCCTCAGTAGGTCAGCGTCAACAGCCTCCAATAGTATTCCCTGGACCGGCTGGGGCCCTCACTTCGCCTTGGTCTGAAAGAGATTTTTGTTTTCTGGTGAGAACAGCCCCAGCCTGACCTGGCTGCAGGAGCCAGCAGCAGGAGTGCAAACCCTTTCATGTGACAGGCCCAGAGTGAAGTGTTGCAGGCCTGCCAGCGGCAGCACCCCCCACCCCCTGCAGCTTGGGAGGCAGGGCGGCCATTTGCATATTTCCCCATTCATTCTGCCCTTGAAAAGAAGGCCTGAGTTCTTAGTCCCTGGCCCAGCCAAGGGCCCAGAACTTGAGCCCTAAATTAACCCTGTGGACTAGAGGCTGAGGCTGCAAGTGCTAGCTAGCCACCCCTGACCTCCAGAGTGCTGATGCAGGACACAATAGACTTCTGTTTATTAGCATTGCCTTCTGCTGCGCTGGGAGCAAATTCCCTTCTATTTCTTCCAGTGACAGCTAGAAAGAATGGTAATGTATCTTTGTCAGAAAATGTACCTTGAACCAAAGATAAGACTGATTCATTGCTTAATGTGTAAACTACACACACACACACACACACACACACACACACACAGACCTTACCTGCAATTGTGGGTAAAGGAGCCATATGGGTTCCAAGCTATAGCAGCTGCACTCCTGCCTAAGACACAGTGACATGTCTGGGACACTTTTTTATCTCTGGGTCTCAGGGTACCTACAGGTCATGTCTTGGAAAACATGAGGCACACAGTGCCAGCTGTAATCTCTTGCCTTCTGTGGCTTAAATGTCCTCCCGTTGGCCTCAGCTTTCTGCTCTGGTCCTTGTTCCAGCCAGGATCCTGCCTCCTTCTCTACACTGAAGGATCTTGGCAACTCCCAGCACCTTACAGGCTTTTCTCAGAACTTACCAACCCATTGTGCCACCCTGCCCCAGCTTAGTTGTTCTTCAGGTCCCCCATCCCACAGCCCCATCTTTGCTCTTCCTCCATTTTTCTCTGAGCAGGTATCCCCCCAAGAAAACATCAGTGTCCTTAAATGACAGTCAGGCAGGAAGGGCACCATTTAGCGTCCCCCTCCCACCTTAGCAACCCCAAGTGTGTCTTAACACCCTTTCTGCCTTGGGGAACATGGGCCTAGCTAGAGGAAGCTTTCCATCTGCCCCGTACCTTGGCCATCTGCAGTTGGACTCTTGAGCACATATTCCTGCCAGGGGAGCAGATGTATCCTTCACTGAGTTTGAACTTGCAACAGCTGTAACAATGTCCTCAGTCTAGGCTAGCCATGAAATAGATCCCTGGCCCCGAGGCCGAGGCAAGCCGACCACGGACTTGTCTGAAAGGAAGAAGATCTTAATGTGCCTAGAACTTGCCTTCCTGCACAATGAGACCTGGCCTCTGTGTGGTGATCATGACCCCCCAGATAGTCTCCCTGGAGTTCTGCCTACAGTCCCAGAGTGTGGTGTGGCAGGAAGAACAATGGGGCTTCAGTTTGGCCATGAACCCTAAGTCCATTACAGACATCGTTTCCAGTCATTCCGCCTGGTAGATAACTGCAGAGAGGCCGCTGCCGCCGCCGTCCTTATCCTCTGGTCTGTGCTTTCTCTGTGTCTGACTTACAGTGAGAGCAAAGCTTATCTCAGTGTGGGTGAAAAAGACACTCTGTTTCTGTCTGTTACTCCGATCTCAAGGCTCCTTCTGTTTCTGAGTCTCTGCAAGTGCAGTCAGAGCCTGGCTTCCTGGTCTGCTCAGCACAGTGTGTGGTCATGGTCTCCAGCAGGGGTTTGGAGTGAGTAAAAGTTTGGAGAGGTGCTTATCTTGAGGATGGCGGTGAAGGTTGGTGAAGGCAGACGCTGGAGGCATGGTCACGGTGAGTAATGGGGGTAACCAGGAAAGTAGCTAGCGCAGTAACCCTCAGTCAGGGCCTCTCTGCAAGTAAGGACCTTCAGCCACCCTTAAGAGAGGGCTATAATCAGACTCCCCAGAGAGTTGCAGAGTGAGCCACTTGGTAACTCGGCAACCCTATCTCACAGGGGACACACACAAAGCCTCTCCTGGCAGTGCCTGAGTTGGGAAGGCCCTTGGCCCATCACCAGTGGCTCCATAAATCTAATTAAAGCCCAAGAAGAAACTGAAGCGGAAGCCCCTCAGTCACACAGACCTGAGCTCGGACCCTTGTGCAGATGTGACCACTGCTAGGCCTAGTGGGTCTGCCACATGGCTGTGTGGGTTAGGGTTAATCAGGTGTGGTACCGAGGAGGGGGCGAGCTTACCCTGACAACTGGGTCATACTTTCTGGACCATAACTGCCCCTTTAGCTCCATGCCCTGGAACATTGCAGTTTTCACTCCCCCTTAAGTAAGAAGCATCATAGGATGTGTTTGTCCTCCCAAGAGATGTCTAGACAAAAGTAGAGGAGGAGTGGCAAGATGGTTCAGTGGGCAAGTGCACTTGCTGCCTAGTCTAATGAACTAAGTTTGATTCCAGGAACCATGTGGTGGAAGGAGGGAATTGACTCCAAGTTGTTCTCTAAGCATGTATGTTCTGATACTCTCCTACACACGAATGGACACACACACACCACATACACAGTGGGCAAATATAATAATTTTAAAACATAAAATAGAGGACCCACCAAAGAAGTGAAATTTGGTGGATTGGGAGATGCTGAAGCCAAGTTTCCTGGCCTCTGAGTGATGTCTCAGGTGTGTGTGTGTGTGTGTGTAGATAGAGAGAGGAAGAGAGAGAGAGAGAGAGAGAGAGAGAGAGAGAGAGAGAGAGAGAGAGAGAAAGGGAGTCTTCTGAGAAGCCATGGCCAACTCCCCTCCCAGACTAAAGACAGTGTGGGGTCAGGGAAGGTGGAAAGGCATGGCTGAGGCCCTGGCAGGCTGGCAGTGTAAGGGTTAAGGCCTGGTTGCTTGGCTTTGAGCTGGCCTGAGCCAGTACCGCCCCATGTGCTGATGAAGGGGGGGCCAGTGGGGGCCTTGAGGGGCCAACAGTTCCTCATAGAGCTGTTCTGTGCCTTGGTCCCTG
The DNA here is from genome assembly GCF_963924665.1 of Micromys minutus. Classification (NCBI taxonomy): domain Eukaryota; kingdom Metazoa; phylum Chordata; class Mammalia; order Rodentia; family Muridae; genus Micromys; species Micromys minutus. The sequence continues at coordinate 7,058,993 of NC_137979.1, forward strand.
CAAGACCTGTTCCCACAGCCACCGGGGAGCCAGGGGAGCCACGGTCCCCACAGTTAGCACCTCTCCTATCACCATCTTCTCAGAGCAGCGTTGCTATCAGCTGTCCCCAGAGGCAGGGCCTTCGCAGCTTTTGTCCTTTGATCAAGATGTGGTAACCTCTTTTCCTGGGCTCCACAGGCCCTAGAAAGGGAGGCTGGTTCTAGCAGGATCAAGTCCTCCACCTCCTCAGTGCCCGGAGCCTGCTGCAAAGGTAGGATGGGGACTGTATCTTGTATCACCTTTTGCAAGTTGTCTTTGAGCCCCTTTGGCTGGCAAACATGATGTAACCGATTCAGCTGACTGCTCTCCACTAAAGCTCTTTCTTTGCTGTGTGCCTGGTATCTTCTCCCTGCCCGTGATTTTATTTGAGAAGAGGCCTAGAGGAGTTCAGTGACTTGCCCAAGACCACATAACTACCTAGAGGCTAAGTCAAGATTCGGAGGCTGTTCAGTTCAGCATTGGGATCCACCTTCTGGCTCCCCAACTTGCTCACTAGAGTGCTACACCCTGGGGCCTGGTGAGGCTGTAGTCTGAGCTCTCCAATGGTAGGTAGGGTGGATCTCTGATGCTTTGATGGCTTGGTTCATGTTATCCACCATTATTGCAGGCTGGTGAGGTTTGCAAAAGTCCAGGACTGTTACTAGACCAGACCTTACTGATGTTAGGACTATCAAGGGTGATGCTAAGGAAATCCAAGAGAACAATTCAGAGGAATGTGGGCATCCTCAGGGCAAACAGGCTGAGAGTGGATACTGGGTCCTAAGGCAGTAAGGAACCAGATTAGGTGTTTGGGCAGTGGCATGACAGAGTCACATCTGTGTAACAGGAAGTTTACTTTGGTGCAAATGTAAGTACAGGTTAAAGAAAAGAGACACATGAAGAGGCTAGCTCGGAGCTCTGGGATGTACTGGCTAGTGGCTGGCTGGAGGGTTTAGGTTGGGGGCATGGTCAGGTCTGAGAGATTTACAGGGCAGCTATTCCGTACAGATGTGTAAAGTAACCAAGGCAGGGGTGGAATACTGGGCTGGGAGGCTGCGTCAGCAGAGAGGTCCCTCAAAGCTGACTCACCACCTCCTACGGCCATTTCTACAGGGTTTGTGCTCGCTACTATGAACTTCCCGCCTTATCACCTTGGAGTCATCCTACCGAGGCTATCCTTGTATGTTCTATCAAGGCTCCCTTTGTTCTGTTCTCTCCCACCCTTGACAACAGGGGCATGACTTGTACCATCCACTCTCCAGGATGAGCTGGTGGGCAGAATTCTCAGGTGTCCAGCCTGGGCTACTACTTGATAGTCTAAAAGGGTCTCTGCTAGAGGGAGAGGCTTGGGAGAAAGCTAGTTTCTGCAGAGCACTGGGTCCTCCCTGCCAGGTGAATCGTTACAAACACCCACAGCAGCTCTCTTGGCAACAGCAGCATCTGCTAGCCCCTGAGGAATTGTCTGTATACCCCCACCACCATGGCTGCTGCAACCAGAAAAGCCTCTTGGGGCATGGGAAGAAGCAGCTGGGCTTGGACCTCAGGGACCACCCCCAGGTAACAGGAGGTCAGAGGAGACCAAGGCTGTGTAAGATAGCCAGACTCCCAGACCTAGTCTCTGATCTCCCCTCCCACATGCCAAGGGTTTGGTGGTGGACACCAGCTCTGAAGCCAGTGTCCTCAGAGGACCTGGACTCACAGCTCTGCCCTGAAGTGGCTCCCAGGTCTGAAGGGAGACTCAGAAAGAAAGAAAGAAAGAAAGAAAGAAAGAAAGAAAGAAAGAAAGAAAGAAAGAAAGGAAGAAAGAAAGAAAGAAAGAAAGGAAGAAAGAAAGAAAGAAAGGAAGGAAGAAAGAAAGGGAGGAAGGAAGAAAGAAAGGGAGGAAGGAAGGAAGGAAGGAAGGAAGAAAGAAAGAAAGAAAGAAAGAAAGAAAGAAAGAAAGAAAAGCAAGCACTTCTGACTGTCTAAGGAGGTAGGGCTGGTAAAACAGAGCCCTCTGGCTGCTAAGGAGGCTTGCAGGCCAGACTTGGGGCCAAAGGAGCTATGGCCACTGAAGATGGCTCCTTAAGTAGACAGCCACCCGAGGAGCGGTGGTCAGCCCTTTATCCAGTGCCCTCCATTGGTCCAGGTGGGAGGAGACTCCTGGTGTGTGCAAAGCAAAGAGCACATGACTGACCCCTCTGGCTGATCCCATGTCTAGACTCTGGCATCTCTACACATTACCACCACCTCTTAGGTCCTGAACCCAGGTCCTTCTGACCAGGCAAGGATTGGTGTTTTGGTTTTGGTTTCTGTGTGTTCAACATCTTACAAGGGAGAGGAAACTTGTGGAAGGGTCTGTGTTGGCGGGGCTAGGGTGGCACAGAGAGCGAGTGGATGCATTCTGTGCCCTTCACACATTAGCAGTGTCTGTAGAAGCTAAGTAAGGACTAAGCAGTGCGGTGTATAGCACAGGTTTTTCTAGGATTCAGGAAGTTTAACCAAGTCCCTTTTGTCCTGAAGCTCAGAGACTGTCCTCACAGGCTTGCCATGGGGACCTTCGTACAGGATTTCAGGGGTGCAAAGGCTTTCTCACCTGAATAGAACACTCAGTTCCCAGTGCGTTCCAGCCACTCCCTGGCTTTTGTGTGTTGGCTTCTCTCTGCCTAGGACTCCCGTTTCTCCTCACCCTTCAGCCTCAGCAGCTGTGTCACTTCCTGCAGGGAGCCTGCTCTGCCTTGCCACAGCTGAGTCAGGCATCTCCTCTGCTGCTTTGTGTCTGATCACGCTGCCCGATCCCCCCATCCCCCCACGTCTGCCCTGCAGCTCTGAGTTGGTGAGAACGCAGTCCATGTGGAAACTGCCGGATACATGGGTGGGAGGCTGGAGGGTGACCTGGCCATCCCACGTTGCGCCCTGTGATGGTGCCAAGCATCACAACCCTCTTCCCCGATGCCTAGTTTGCTTCAGCTTGAGGTCTGTCTGTGCAACTGTCAAGGACCAGGGGTTGGTGATCCCATGATACTCTTCCAACCCCTTTAACATTGTTTAAAACCATCTAGTGGAGTCGTTGGGGCTGGACTGGGCCCACCAAGTCAGTCCATTTCATTAGAGGAAAACACCCTCAGCAAAGAGCCCACCCCCAGAGCTGGTGGAAGCATCTAGATTTCCCACTAAATCTCATCTGGTAGGTCTGGCTGGAGCCTGGTCTTCCCATCTACATTTTTAGGTAAGGGGGTGTCCCGAGAAGAGAAGGCCACCTGTTCAGAGCCCTCCCTCCATAGAGGGGTTTTCCTTGGTAGAGTCACTTTAGCTGTCACTCTGCTATGATAGTGAGAGTCTTTATTTAGCCAGTTGACCTGTAGGGGGGAGGGAAGAGAGAAGAAGAGAGAGGGGAAGAGAGGGAGAGAAAGAGAGGGGGAGGTGGGGAGGGGAAATGAGAGAGAGAGAGAGTGCTGTGGGATGCTTATCCTCATCTCTGGTCTCGCTTAAGAAGCCTGCTTTCCAGAGGGAGCTGGTTATATGGCTCTGCAGTTACGAACACTCGCTGCTTTCCCAAAGACCCAGACTCCACCGACAGTGACTCCAGTCTCAGGGAGTCGGAAGCTCTATCCTGATCTGACCAGGCATGCCCGTGGCACACAGACATACATGGAAGCAAAACACTCACACACATTTAAACAACACCGAAGACCACTCGCTGGCACAGCTGGGTTTCCAAGCTCTACAGATGAGGAATGGGGCCTTTGCCAGACCAGGGGCCTGCGCTCACAGCTCTTCTAGGATCACCTGTACCCGGGAGGCTGCTGAGAATCCCTGGAACTCAGAAAGCCTGGTGCACATCTGCAAAGCTACGCTCATGAGGAAGCGCGGGGGTCCAGCCCGACCTGCCTCTGTCCAGCCTGTGGACCACCCGGGGCCAGTCCCGCCTCTACTCTCTCCAGGGCTGAGCAGTCTCCTCCATCTAACAAACACATCCTGTAATTACATCTGTAGTTCCGTGACTGTGCCACGCCCAGAGGTACTGTGCCCATTTCAAAGATGGGGTGTGGAGGTGCAAAGAGAGTAGGGTATGCTTAGCCATGTGTAGTTTATAAACAGACTTGAGCCGAAGAGCTTTCTTCCCTCTGCCCACGTGATTTTGCACACTGTTGACCTCGTGTAGCTCAACTACTATTTACTGAAAGAATGAATAGTCAGAGGGCAGACAGTGGTTTAGCTCCTACCCTGTGGCTCCAAAGTCACCACTGCTGGCATTTATTTTTGTTTCTCGAGAAGGAAAATCAAACCTATCACTTCCAGGATGTCCAGGGCCCATGAAGAGGCAGCCTGCAAACAGAGTGTCCGGAGCCAGCCGTACAACCACTGGAAAGGCAGACCTATGCATACCCCAGGAGCTTCCAGCTCCAGGTCATACTGGGTAGTGACACTAATGGACCCGAGTGTGGGTTCCAGTATTTGACACCTGACCAATTCCTCTGCAGCCTCTCAGTTCTGAGCAAGATGCAGAACCCAGAGCCTAGCATACCTGCTCTGCCAACATGTCGCCACCTAGCAGTTAACAGAAGGACATAAGAGATTTCTGGAAGATGCCCTGCCCACCCCCATTCTCTGGTCTGCAGTGGGTGAGAGTGCACCCTGGCCACCACCCGCACATCAAAGAAGGTGCTGGTACTATTAGACCCATCCATCACTGTAGTCTTTCCTCTCTTAGACTTGTTTATTTTCCTCTTTCCATCAGTCTAATGCCTCAACACTTCCCTCTGCTCCATTAACTATATCTGGTCAAGGATTGGGCCAGCTATGCCTGTTGGTACCCCATGCGTGGTAGTGCCACAATGGTCATATTGCTATACAGGTCACCATCTTCAAGTCATGAAGCCTGGGGCTACTTGGGCTAGTCCATGGACTCTGCCCAATTCCCCTTCCTTCTCTCCCTCAGAGAGACTGGGTTCGAGCTCAGAGGTAGATCAGTTGGAGCCTGCATCCCTCCACCAGACTCCTCCTATACACAGTGATGGCTGCTTCTGTTATCTGTTTATCTTCTCTGCATCCCAAGAGCAAACATAAGCAAAGATCTGTGACCAGGGCCACAAAGGGCCCTGAGGCCTGAAGGAGACCCCGTGCCCAGAACTGCCAGTGCATACTGGCCCCTGAAAGATGTGGAATTGGCTGTCAGCCATGGCCCTAGGCATGGGCGTGTGGTTCTCAGGAAAACTGATAGCAGGCTATCAGGTGTGAGTACTGAGAGCTCTAGTCTCTCGCCCTCTCGCCAGAGAAAAGCGTCTCCAGGTGTCCAGCTTCTGTGCTGTACTAGGAGACTGTATATCTGATCGGCCCACTAGCGACCCCTCCACTGCCTGTCTGTCTGCTCTCCTCCCTCATCTTGCTCTTATCTCCTACAGAGATTGCCCTCTCACTTCTGGAGAAGATGCAGACCCAGGAGATCCTGAGGATCCTGCGGCTGCCCGAGCTATCGGACTTGGGCCAGTTTTTCCGCAGCCTCTCGGCTACCACCCTCGTGAGTATGGGCGCACTGGCTGCCATCCTTGCCTACTGGCTCACTCACCGGCCAAAGGCCTTGCAACCACCATGCAACCTCCTGATGCAGTCGGAAGAAGTGGAGGTGAGCAGGGCAGGAGCTGTCCCTTCATGCAAAGTAGCTCCAGAAGGTAGAAGCCAAACCTGTAGCTTGTTTGACTCTAAGTAGCCCCCCCCTCACCTAAAATCCTGGTGTTCCCTGGTAACCAGCCAACAGCCAACTGTTCTGCAGCAGTCTTGGGCAAGGTTGCCAGCAAGATGGTCCTCCCACCTCTGCCAAGGACTCATCCTTAGCAGAGCCTGACCTTGATCACCAGGCAGGTTAAGCAGGTCCTCTGGGCCTGCAGGGTAAATTTACTCCCAGGTTCCTGCCCCTAGTCTTGGCTGACAGGGAACAGAGCTGAGCTTATCCTGTATTCTCACAGCACCTGGCTCAAAGGGAGGTTAGCAGTAACAGACACACACTGGACTTGCCAGCAAAGAACTGGTGTGTTTTGCTTCTCCTTGGAACTTAAGGACTTTGGCTTTTGTCTAAGACTTATTAATTTGTATTATTTGTATTATATGTTTTCCCTGCATGCATGTCTGTGGGACCGTGTCGGATCTGGAATTACAGATAGTTGTGAGCTGCCATATGGGTTCTGGGAAGTGAACCGTGGTCCTCTGCGAGAGTAACTAGTTTTTGTTGCTCTTGTTTTGGTTTGGGGGGTGTGTGTGTGTGTGTGTGTGTGGTTTTTGTTTTTGTTTTAGCTTGTTTTGCTTTTAATTCTGCTTGTGTTCGAAACTTGCTGTGCAATTTCCATGGATAGTGTATTCACATGGTTCATAAGAAGTGAAAGGCCTCATTCTGAAAACCTTCTACATCCTGCAGCTGGGCTTTTGCTTCTGTCAGCAATTCTGTACCAACCAGGACGAAACAGATGAGATAGCCTCATCTCCTATCCATTTTGTGGTTGGTTGTTGTTTTTTTTTTGTTTTTCTAGACAAAGTCTTATGTAACCCAGGCTGGCTTTAAACCCAGATCCTCCTGCCTCTGGGTCCCTGGTGCCAGGATTACAGGTGCACGTCACCACACCCAGCTCCCCAGTTTTAAGTGAGGTCATGCTACACACACTCGTGAGCCTCACTACGTTCTTGATCATACATCTTGGTGACCTTCATCTTGGCGATGTTTTGCCAACTGGGAAAGGCACAGAGAGTACAAAGATCTAGATTCCCAGGCTGTCTTCCTAGAAGGAATGTTGTGTGCAGAGGCCCAGGTATGCTTGAAAGTGTGCGGTATTGGGTAGCGCTGGCTTGTGTTTGGTGCCGGGCAGTTGGAGAGGGGCTGGAAAAGACCAGCAGTGTGGTGATGAGAATGCAGAAGAGAGATCCTGGGCTGGAGGCCCAAAAGCGTCGTCTCCCTGTGCTCTGGGGTTCTTGGCCTCACTGAGGTTGTAAAGTGAGTACTCCAAGGAGCACCAAACGGTTGGTAGGAAGGAGCAGAGAAACCACTAAGAGTAGTTGGACTTTGATTCCGCTTATAATTGCAACTCACCCAGACAAACTTTAGGGAAGACCCTCTGTCCCTGTCCTCCAGAAAGACCCACCCTTTCAGGACAGACTTCTCTGTCCCTGTCCTTCAGGCACGTGAGTGGCCATGTGAACTAGGCGAAGGTGAAAAGAAGCAGGAAATGAGGTGAGGGTGGCAAGCACTCTTATAGTCCTTGGGACACACATAACTGAGACGATTTTACTCCCCCAGCTTAAAGCCCTTCCCTTTCCCCCACCCGAAATCCAGCCCTCACTCCTGGGTCCCTGGCCCTCTCCAGACTGTTCTCACCTCATGTTTATCTAGAGCACCACAGATTAGCACTTCCTCCGGCACTCTGTGCTCTTATGCCTTAAGTGTGCGATTGCTATTGCATGCTGTAGATTCTGCCTGGCCAATCCCTGTGCATCCCTCAGACTCTAACCAGCTGCCCCTGCCCAAAACACACACACAAGCCCCTCCCCAGTCCCTGGCACACAGTCTCTCGCAGTGTCTTATCTGCTGTCTGGCGGTAAAGCAAGCCTCACTACTGGCCAATCAGAACTTTCCACTCCAAATGGTTCTGACCTGCCTGTGGTTTTGCACTTGGCTGATTGTTCTGTGGCACTATTTTTTTTTTTTTTTTTTTTTTTTAGACTCAATGTTCCAAGAACTAGGCGGCTCTAGGCCATCCTAGGACAACCCAAATAGCACTGAGAGATCAGGCAGGGCCATGGTAGAAGAGCTCTGGGCTTGGGGACCCTGGGGAAGAGGAAGGGACAGATGCCCAACTCCTATCTCTGGCCCCATCATGAGGGCCTTCATTTCATGCCTCTGTGGATCTGCATTGTTGAGGGCCCAGGGTCTTAGTGACCAGTTTGTTCTTCCCATAAATACTCTTAGGCTTCAGTTCCTTGGGAAATACCTTAAAGCTTAGTCATCAGAAAATCCAGTGTTATCGCCAATGATGGGTACCAATCTTCTTCGCTCAAGGCTATACATAGCTGTCCTAGGGGCATAGCAGTAGATGGCCCAGTGCAGGGCACCTTGGCAGGTTGATCCTGATGCTAAGTAACAACAGACTCCCACGATATTCTAGAGCTATGTCTCAAGAGTTCCTGGAAAATGTGGGCATTATGTGTTTGCTGATCTGTTACACAAACACTGTGAGCTTGTCAAATGTATAGATGTGTACGAGACATTGCTAAACTGGGGCCTGTGTGCAGTAACTAATTACATTGAGCATGGACACAAGCAGACTGGGTGTGACTACTCTGTTGTGAACAGGTCAGGAGTGTGAGCACTTCCAAGCCTCAACTATGTGAACCAGGAGTGCACCCAAGCTGTGCGCACTCCAGGACCCGCTCCTGATGTCCTGCCTGCCTCAGCCAACTCTCTGGTGTGTTTGTTTTCTAGGACAGTGGTGGAGCCAGGCGATCTGTGATTGGGGGCTGCACTCAGCTGCTTACCCACTACTATGACGATGCCAGGACCATGTACCAGGTGTTCCGCCGTGGGCTTAGCATCTCAGGTAAAGAGAGGTAGATGGAGAACTGCTCTCAGGCATTGAGCAATTCTCCAACATGGGAGAAGGGACACAGCAATACCCAGGTTAGCAGAGAGTTCCTGGTCTTCCCACCAGCAAGAAAAGCAGCTGACTCACATGGCTTAGGGCTCACCTCAGCTTTGCTTCGAGCCTTCACACCGAGTGTCTGATATCAGAGTACCTTGTACTCTCTACACCAGCCCCTGGGGAGCCTAGAACTGTCATATCACACTGCCAATCATGGTTCGGAACTTGCACCCATGAGATGCCTCAGTGTTCCCAGGAATAGACATAGGGCAGCAGTCACAGTGGGCCATCCCGCTACTTGTTCCCACTGCCTCCTGCCACCAAGTATAAGTGCCGTGTTAGATCTCCCACAGGAACTGTCACATAAGTCAGAGTGGGAACTAGGTACCATGCTATTTCCACTGCTGGCCTCCCAGTTCCCTGGGGAGAAGCTGTTCTTGCATTCTTATAGCCTCCCTGGGCCACAGCGCCCTGCTGAAGGGAGGTTTCCTGGAGCCAGAGGCACCCACAGCACATTATTTCTACCCTGTGCTTGGTGCACAGGGGCAGGAGGCAAGTCCTCTCTGACACAAGGCCCACTTGTCTTTCTGTAGGGAGTGGACCCTGTCTTGGCTTCCGGAAGCCAGAGCAACCTTACCAGTGGCTGTCCTACCAAGAGGTGAGTGAGGGCCTGGACCCCACCCTGTCCAGCTCTGTCCAACCCATGGGTTGGGAAAGGCTCAGGAGTACCCAGCTGGGTTCCAGGGACCTCATTTCTTAAAATTCAAAGTAAAAAGAAAAAATTGTTGGTTTTTTTTTTTTGTTTGTTTGTTTGTTTTTTTACCTTGGAAAGTTTTATATGTTTTTATACAACATACTATGAAAAATAAAACAATGTGAATTCAACATCTGGTTTATCTGCATAGAGACAGTCAATTCAGATGTTTTCTATGGTAAAAACAAAAAATAAACTCTCAAATGCAGTGAGAGAGAGAGAGAGAGAGAGAGAGAGAGAGAGAGAGAGAGAGAGAAAGAAAGGAAGCCATAAAAGTAAAATAAAACAGACTAAAATATACAAAAACAGGGACAGTATTAAAGCCTCCCTTATTCAAAGTCCTTAAGGAAATGCATTCCATTGAGAAATGCCCACCTTTGAAGCCTGACATAGAATGTCTGCAAGGTCCTTGCTTTGTTTTGTTTTTCATTCTTGTACTTGCTTTTAAGTGCTTTGACAGTACTGTGATGATGTATATAACGTGTTTGAGTTGCTTTTGCCCCTCATCCTGCTGAACCCCTTCCTGACCAACGCCACCACCCCCCCCCCCCCCCCCCGCCAATTCAACCCAACACACATACTTTCCTGTCTGGTTGGCTTTTGTGACCAACTGAGTCTCAGTGGAGTTGCTTACATGGGAATGGGTAAGGGCTTAGTTACAGGAACATGAGCAACTTATATGTGACAGCACCACTGAAGAATATGACCCCACCCCCACCCCAGCCATTGACCGTGGACATCTCCCAGGGGTCAGGTGAACTCCCAACACACACATATCTGTGGCGGAATGTTGACAAGCCAGAGCGGGTCATGTTTTATTTTTCTGGCCTTCCCACTAAATTCCTCTGCCTCAGCCTCAAGGGGCTTTCTGCATGCCAGAAAAGACTGGGCAATCCCGGCTCAAGCCTTCTTCTTTCTCTGTCACCCCCACCCCCACCCCCACCCATCTGCATGTAGGTGGCCAAAAGGGCTGAATTTCTGGGCTCAGGACTTCTCCAGCATGACTGTAAAGTGGGCACAGAGCAGTTCATTGGTGTTTTTGCACAAAATCGGCCAGAGGTGAGCATCTGTCTGACTGTTTTCAGAGGCACCAGTTGAACAGGGATTGAGAGTCTTGTTTGTGCTCTGGGTGGGGCCCTGGGACTGACAATAGGTGAGATCTGGGGCCATGGTGTTCTCACCCGCATGGCCAGCTCTTCACTGCAGTAGGAGTGGGTGTACCATCCACGCTCCGCCCATGTACCTGGAGCTACAGAGGAGGGAGCGTCCAGACGAAGAAGCCCATGCAGGGTCAGGGAGTGGATCTGGACTGTTTAGGCAGGAAATCCAGGGATTGCGCACTAGCATAGTAATCATGGTCTAGAGGTCTCTGGGTTAGCCTTGGCACCCCCGCCTCACTGGATTGATCTTACCTCCCTCTCCTTAACCCCAACTTTGCATTTCTGTAGTGGATCATTGCTGAGCTGGCCTGCTACACATACTCCATGGTGGTGGTACCGCTCTATGACACACTGGGCCCAGGGTCTATTCGCTACATCATCAATACAGGTGAGCCCCAGCTCCATTCCCTACTGAATAAGCACCTAGCCCTCATGCTCCAGCTTCTTGGGTCACACTGATTGCTGGGCGTTCACAAGAGGAATCTTACATCTGCTCTCAGAAAATACTAAGATATTAGCCAGACACGGTGGGACATGTCTGAAAGTTGGAAAGTTGAAGGAGGAGGATCAGAAGTTCAAAGTCATCCTCCACAGCACCGCCAGGAAGAGGCCAGCCTGGGCTATGTGAGACTCTATCTTACAATTTGACTAAAGCAAACCAAAACACTAGGGGCCTATAGGATGGCCCCTGACTTGGCCTCCCAAATCTAAACTGTCCTTATTCAGGCTTCACCTAAAGCCTCCTTCCATAGGTCTGAGATGCGAAGAGAGAGCCTCTCTCTATTTTCTAAAAGGCTATGGCCGTGTAAGGTCCCTGCAGCTTGGCATCATTCTTGCTGTGTCAGTAAATGTCCCAGGCAGACCTAAGGTAACGGGGCTGTCTGAAGGAAAGTATCTGCTTCAGGATGCTCCCTGGTCTTTGCCCTCGTCTCCTCCCAGTGCCCATGGTGCACATCATACATGGCACGGATAGCCTGTCTCACACGTTTATACATACACCAGCTAGTAGAGTGGCACTTATCCAGTCTGACTCTCCCCTTTGGTCCCCGCAGCGGACATCTGCACGGTGATTGTGGACAAACCTCACAAGGCTATACTTCTGCTGGAGCATGTGGAGAGGAAGGAAACTCCGGGCCTCAAGCTGATCATCCTCATGGAGCCGTTCGACGATGCCCTGAAAGAGAGAGGAAAGAAGTGTGGGGTGGACATCAAGTCCATGCAGGCGATAGAGGTGAGACTCTGCATGCCGGAAGTTCAGACAAGACAAGGCAGACATTGCAAGGGGTGGTGGAGGATGGGCTGGGGTTTGTGCTTACATGCACCTTCCTAAGTTGAGACGCTTTGACCAGACCCTTGCAGCAGCCCACAAAATTAATTTTTCTGTATGTGACCACCCCAAAGGCATCAGATTGGTGGTACTGTGTGGGCTAATAGAGCAGCTGTCCTCCACCATCTCCACCATGCTGTAGGAGACATGGACCCCGCCCCCACCCCAAACCCTCCATTCCTCCCCCGCCACCCTGTCCTTCAGTGCAAATGTGATCCTATGCACTTGTAACACTTTGTGACATTAGCCACACCTGCACTGACACCTCTTCTCCCTGCCTTCCCACAGTCCTGTCCTCCATCGATAACTACCATCTAAAAGCCTAGGCCATCTCACTATTCTTTTGTGTGGGTTTCCCAACGTGTCCCAAAACCAAGTGGCGTCTGTATATATAGTACTGGTTTCTCATTGAGCCTCAGGCTCCCTATATAGCCTATGGGATGGGCCTGCAACCCCTCGGCATCCACTCTCTTTCCAGGAGCCTCAGGCTAGACTATGTCTGAGGAGGGACCACCCAAGTGGCATTTGTCACCACAGCCCATGTCTGATCAGGGACCCTAAACTCTGGGCTTGGTGTAAGAACAAAGCCTACTGTGGTGAGTGGTTTGACTTTTTTTTAAATGTACGATAACCTTTGAGTCCTTTTAAGACAGCATTTTCTTTTTTTTTTTCAGGACTGTGGCCAAGAGCATCATCATGCCCCTGTGGTAAGTTAATCTCTCAGCAGGCACTGGTGACCAAGCTAGTGAGTAAGAATGGTCCTCTCAGAGCCTCTCACTGCACATAGCTGGGTAGACAGGCCAACAAGTACCTCTGTATTAATAAGCAGATCTTGTATGCGGCCTAGGAGTGCCTGAGGCTGGGAGCCCAGGGTGGGACTGAGGGCAGGAGACAGACAGAAACATCCAAGAACTAGAAGTGAACCTCATGGCCCAGGGGCTTGTGGCTCAGCTGTCTTTGTACATATTTGTGTGTGTATGTGTGTGTGTGTGTGTGTGTGCACGCACATGTTCATGTTTGTATGTGTGCAGGCGTTTTATATACGAGCGAGTGTGGAGGCCCAACATCAGCCTCAGCTGATTTTCTTTAGGTACCACTCTTTGAGGCAGGGCCTTTCAACTGGCCTGAACCCTGCCAAGGTGGCAAGACTGGCTGTCCAGAGAGCCCCATCAGTCTGATGGTCTCTGCCTCTCAGTACTGAGATCATAAGCATGAACACCATTCTGGGTTTTTCCTGGTTCATTTCCGTTCTTTGAACTTTTCTAGACATCAACCCATGCAGCCCCATCCAAGGTCAGGCTACAGTGACAGCCTGCCTTCTGGACTAGCCATAGAAGGGAGGAATTCAAGTTTCTCACAAGCCCTCTGGCATCTGAGCCCCCTCTTGCTCAGTCTTTCCCACTCCCTCACCACCCCGGTGAGCTTTCTCACATCCAGGCCAGAGCAGGCCAGAGCTCTGCTTCTTAGACCCTTCCGTGAGTACCCTGTGAGTACATCTCTCCTACCCCTAGCTCAGCCTCAGAGAATGGCTCTGTGATTCTTCAGCATGCCCTATGTTCACCACTATGACCAGACAAGTCTCCCCTTCCCAGAAGCTCCCTTCGTCTACATAAGTCTTGCTGGGTTTTGGTCATCACTTCACACATTGCCTCTTTAGGAAGCTGTTCGTGTGCACAGGGATTAGGTGGGCTCTTCCTACTGACCTGGGACCATGGGCCCAATGCTGCAGCTAGGGCCTGAGGCAGAGCTTGGGATGCTGTACACAGCTCAACAGCAAGCCATGCCTACTAGAAAGGAAGGATCTTTAGTTTCTGCAGCCCAACCCCCTGTCAAACTCCGCCAAGGCTGAGGTAGGGGAGATGGGACCAGGTATGAGGTTGGTCGGACAGACATGTATCTGTGTACTATACTTCTTTCCTCTTTCCCGGGTGATTACCTGCCCATTTTTCTAACTGTAGCACACAGGAGTGCACAACGTGCCCAACACAGCCCTCACTATAGCACACACATGGGGCAGGGTGGTAGAGGGTCCCACTGGCTTGCCCCAACATATGTCTCTTCTTGCTCCCACAGCCCCCACGGCCCGATGACCTCTCCATTGTGTGTTTCACAAGTGGTACAACAGGTAAGCCAAGGCCCAGATGCCCATCTTCCTGGCTGCCTGACAGGTGTCTTTTTTCAGGTGTCTCTTGTGCCCTCAGTAGAGTAGAATCAGCCTGGTCCTGTTCAGCTACTGCTGGTGGCTTCCTTCTGCTTCTGCCATTGGCCATGATGGTCAAGGCAGGACTGGGCAAATGGTGAGGGGACTTGGTACCTGCTAGACCCAGGACAATGAAGCCTAGGCAGCTGGGTCACAAGCTAGAGGATGCTCTCTGCTCATGGAGTCATTTATTTATGAGAGACAACTCTCCCCTCTGTTTTCTGCCCCTTCCTGGCCTTTGTATCAGAGACCAGGAAGGGAGTATGGGCTTAAAACCTCTTTCCTATCACTCGCTGGCTTACTACAAGCCAATCATGTAAGCCCTCTGTTGTCACTGACCCCAAGTCCTCATGTGGAAAAAGGCAGTCAAAGGTACCAAATGAGATGTGGGGTGAGATGTGCAAGAACAGCCATGGGCAAGATTGTCAGGAAGGAGACTTGAGCATAAATGACTGCAATTGCTCAGGAGTACACTGGCAAGAATAATCTAGAAACACTTCCTGGAGAAGGTCTGGTCTTTCTAGTCTACAGACCACCCCCCCCCTTCCACTTTCACATTGAAATGCAAGCAAGAAGCAGAGAGAGCAAACTAGCAATGGCCTGAGTCTTTACAGTCCCGAAGCCTGTCCTCAGTGATGTAGTGGCTTTCCTCCAGCAACGTCACACCTCCTAAAGTGCCCACACAGTGCCACCAACTGAGAACTACTCAAATTCCCGAGACTAGAGGAGACATTCTCGTTCAAATTATCACTTGCTTCACCCTGAATGGACAAGAAGTTCCCAGCATTCACTTCCAGACCAAGGTACCAGTCAGCCTGATGATAGTTCTCGGTGGGGAGTGACTTAGGATCCCCCAGCTTCTTACAGGAACAGCACACACAGCATCTGGGAGACCCCTGACCAGCTGCAAAGGCTGGGTTATGCAAGCCAGAGGGTCTTGAGGGGCGTGTCTTACCAGAGAGCAGATGGGGATGATTCTTACCATTGACTCAAGTGGGCTCCAAGATGTTTTAAAACTCCATTTTGTTAAATCCTTTCAGAAAAGTAATACAGCCAGCCTCCATCATCCAGAGCCAGTGAGGATTTTAAAAGCGCCCTTCAGGCTTCTGTTGCTTTAAAAATAGCGCTTCCTAAAGTCTTTTTGGTGTTGAGTTTCACAGCAAGACTTTTTTAGTGAGACGGTTTGAGGGGAACAAGTCACTGCTGTGGCTTTTAGCTTGGGATCTCTTTGCCCTCCAAGAGTACGTAGCTTCACGTTGTGAGTGGCTCACTTGGTCAGTGATGCTGCCCTTTTATCTGGGGAAATTCGTCATGCTGTTGAAATATGCCACTGGCCAGCAGGAAAAGGACAGCTGTCATATTCAGGGCCTTCCCAACTGTGGACTCACATCAGAAGCCACACTGTCCTTACCTAGCTGGGTAGAAGGGCCGCATTCATGGGGCTGGAAAACAAGTTGGAACTTAGTCTTCTACCTTAAAGCCATGGCCAGTGCCCGGCAGGTCTGAGATAGCAAGCAGACCTTTGGTGTGAAACCATCCCTCTGGACCACATACTTGGACTAACTTGGATTTAGGCTAAGCCCATGTTGTGCCTCTTACATTCATCCTCTTGTCAGCATGTCACCCACACTCGTCCTTGATGTCACAGCACGGCCACATGCTTTCTTTGCATGATGAGCGTCTGGCTGTGAGCCTTGATGAAAGCTGTGTTACTCTTCTATGGAGGAAATATAGGAAGTATGACCTGACGCTGATACGTGGCAGGAATTTCCAGGCAGAGTTTCTTCTCCCCTGTGAGAGGAAGCCCTAGGAGTTCTCTCTGCCAGAAAAGGACAGAATCTGTCAGCTCTGTGTAGAGCCAGGTCACACCCAGTTACTGAGAAACACCTGCTGGTGCTCCTGGGGGACACCTCTTGCTTACCGTAGCCTCAGGGTCACGAGACCTCCCTTCAGCCTCAGTTTCCGGAAGGTATTAGTTAGCTGCTGAGTGGGAGCCAGTCTTGTATCACTGCGATTTTGACCTGGGGGGCAGTGTCTGTACCAGGCAAAAAGATAGCCGTAGAAAGAGCCGCAGTCTGGTTCAGGACCCGTATCATTCTGAAAAGACAGGATGACTTCTGTTCTCCATGTGAACAACCAGAAAACCTTCCTACATCCAGTCTGAAAGGCATACTGCCGGAGATGTGGGCACACCCTGGATCACGGCAGCATGCAGAACCTTCTGGAAGACTCACCTCACACTTCCTACGGAGGGAGACCTTTGTAGTCAGCTCCCAGATTGTGCAACGAACGTCCATTTTGCCCTCAGCCTTTGGGGATCATGCACAGAGATAACTTACGCAGATAATCTGAACAATTCTGGGAATATTTTAAGAGGCTTAAAGGTTGTTTATAAAGTGACGTTGGAATGTGGAAGGAAATCTGTGTTTTAAAAGATCTAAGCTTTGGCTGGAGAAGAAACAAACCGAATTGAAAAACTACCAACAGTGTTGGTTTCATGCCTCAGTTGAGAAGGTTGCAGAGAATTTTCATCTGTGAAGACAACAGCCCCGAGTCTTTGTTGAGCATCCACGTGCTAGCCAGACCCACAACTCTGTGGTACAAGGATTGTTAGGTCTGTGACATTCCTCTTCTCTGGGTGCTTAGAAACCTTCAGAACCCGAAGGTGAAAATTTCCAGGTGACTCTCAGAATACCTTAAGGACTCCAGGACCTCGTAGGAGTCACGTCTTGAGGGTCAACCAGGAGAGATGAGATGTGGGCTCCGGCCTGAAGGAGCACTGGGGTAAAGTTCCAAGCACAGGTGAGGCCAACGCTGTGAATCCTTCTCTTTTCAAGAGAAAGACATCTCAGCAGCTACCTATTAAGGGAAACAGTCACTTCTTAGGAAACACCTCCTTCTCTGCCCCCCCCCCCAAACCACTGCTATGGTTGACATCACAGGAGAAAGCACCAGTTCACAAGCTGAAACCTCATCCGTCACATGTCTTAGGCAGAGGGACACCTCTGTCACTTGAATTAGAAGACAAGGCTGTGACTGATGCCATGGGTCACCCGAAAGATGAGCAAACAGGCCTCAGGGGATATAATTATGAGAAAGAATTTAAAGTGTCCCATGGTCACTGTAAGTCACAGAGGCTGAATTCAGAGACACAGTGTCCATCCAAACTAGGAACCAGTGGGCTTCTTCAAGACCTCCCTGTCCCTGTGGGCTTGGCATGGAGCAAGGACACAATCAATCCCCCATCATTCTCCCCTCTCTGCTTCTTCTCCTGCCCCCCAAACCTTGTTAGTGGGTGCTCTGCCTTCTTCTACCAAGTTTGGCATGTGAAATCAAGAACAAGGAAGTGGGTTGGGGAAGTTGGGTGATGGTTGAGTAAATATGTCTAAAGCTCATACTTTCCTTAATGGATGCCTTTCTGAGTTCTGATGTAGGCAGTGACTCTCCTGGGCTTCTGAACCCTCCTCCACCACAGCTCCTAACTGTCCACACCTAACTCCCTCCTCCAGTTTTATGGGGAGGGAGGGTGGATCAGTTGCCTTGCTCATTGATATGACAGAGGTAGCTTAAGGAAGGAAAGAAGGAAAAAGGTAGGAGGAAAGGAAGGAAAGAACAGAAGTTAGGAAGAGAGGAAGGGAGGAAGGGTAGTTTCATCTCAGCTAATCATTTAAGAAAGGATAGAGTCTGTCATGGTGGGAGGTGTGGCAACAGGGGCCTGAGGCAGCTGGCCACATTGCATCCCCAGTGAGGAAGCAGAGAGGGATGGATGCTGGTGCTCAGCTCTCTCTCTCTCTCTGCTTTAGTCACTCAGGGATACCAGCTCATGGGTTAGCCCTGCCTTTTACTCAGTTGGGTCTTCCCATCTCAGCCGGATCTCCCTGAAAATGCCTCATAGAGCAGCCCCGGAAGCTAACTAGATTCTAAGCTAACCATTACAGGGAGGCTCTGTTTCTCCTGGCAAACCAGCCTGGTGAACAAATTCCTCCTAAGAGAACATCCTCTCCTGCCTCCTCAGCCTGACCCTGATTGGAGAATGCTCCCACCTCTGGGTCTATTACTTGTTTGTGATCACTTCCTCTTCCCCTTTGTCATGGGGTTCCCTGGATCCCATAGTCATCTATGTGAGCATCAGTTTCAGATTAGGATTGAGAGAGAAGACTCAAAGACTCATTGTAACCCTCTCCAAAGAAATTCTCCTCACAAATTTTGCTTCTCTCTCCTTTTTTCTTTTGAAGGAGAAATTCACATAGCACATAAAGTTAATACCCTCTTTTAAAAACAGAGTCTCAGCCGAAACAGAGTCTCAGTCAATGGTCCAGGCTGGCCTTGAACTCACAGAATTTCTCCTGCCTCAGCTTTCAGAGAACAGAGACTTACAGTTGTGAACCACTGCATCTAGTTTCAACTAACGGTTTAAAACTTGTTTAAAATTTTAGCATTTGTTTGTTTATTTTGTGTTGGGGTTTTGTAACCACCCCATGTCATGGTATGCCATGCTACAGTACATGTGTGGAGGTCAAAGGGTAACTGTCAGGCTCCTAACAAAACCCTTTCTTGCCTTCTGTTTTCAGGGAACCCCAAAGGTGCGATGCTCACCCACGGGAATGTGGTGGCCGATTTCTCAGGCTTTCTGAAAGTGACAGAGGTGAATAAAGCAGACTTCCTACGCAGGCCTTCCTTGAGGACACACCTCAAATTTTTCTAGCAAGGGTGTCAACTTTTCAATATTACCGTGTGACTCTCTAGTCTTCAAATGTCTGGGCCATATTCACAGTCCTCCTGAGATGAACATGGTGCAATCGGCAGGAGAAGAATGTGGTCAGAGCCGTGCTTTATTGTTCTTAGGGCAGCTGGTTGCAGGCAGGAAGCTCTTGTTTTTACTAGGCCAACTTCACATTTACAACCACCTTCAACCTCTAACTATTGTTTTTTTTTTTTGTTTTGTGTTGTGTTTTGGTTGGGGTCTTACTATGTATTTCAGGCTGGCCTCAAATACCTGATGCCCCTGCCTCAGTTTCCCAGATGCTGGGATTACAAACCTGAGCCATCAGACTAACTTTGAGCACCGGTGCAGAAATGACCCATCCCCCAACATTCACTTGATATCAAAAGACTCTAAGAGCCCTGGGGTTGGGTGGGGAGCTTGTAAGCCTGATTTTATTTTTCACTTCAAAGAAATGAGATCCATGAGCTCCTGTGTGTGCCTTTATCTCAGAAGCAAGCCTCAGTGACTTGTTTGTCAAACAGGCTGGGTTTAATCTGGCTGTTTGGTGCTTAAGGACTACTAGAGTCTGAGAAACAGCGGCAGCTGCTAATTGTAAGGCTGTGCTTAAAGGTAACTCCACAAAGCTCACTTTCTTGGTCTGACAAAAGCATGGTAGTGTCTATAAACAGCTAAGGAAGGAGGACCTGTCCAAAGTGGGGTGAGTATGTGCTATAGCTTCCTTCAGGGGGAAAGGATGCCAGGCCCTTCCTCCACTGTGGAAACCGTCTGAGCGTGTGCTACATAGTACTGTGGGCCATTACACTCCAAATGCCAAGATGCTTTGGTGGGAAACTGAGGCATGGTTGCCTGCTGAGATCAGGTTCAGAGTCATGCCCCAAGATCTCAAAGTCTATCCGAGCCAGCTCCAAGGCAAGAGGAGAGCGAAGACTTGTACGGCAAGACAGAGGACAGTTAGGTCCCACTAAAGATGTCCCCGCCTTTCTTCGCTGGCCGGAACGGTCTGTCTCTGGGAACAGTCCCATCTGGGAGACAGCTGTGGGATAGTGCCCAGCTTTCGTATTCTCCTTTAAGAACAGCCCAGATTCCCAGCTGTGGCTTGCAAGGCTATGTCTGGCCACCTGTTTGTGGCTTGGCCTCTTTTCCTCCGCCACCCACCCACAACTCACAAAGCCGGCACAGACGGTATGTAGGCCTCTCTAAGCCACTTTCTCCACAAGGCCTAGAATGTGCCACCAAGCTGAGACTGTGTGACTCCTGCTCAGGTAGCCAGAGCAGCAGATGTTCCAGGAAGGGCAGGGAGGGGAGAGAGCCAGGCTGGCGCCAACTTCAACAGACAGACTACAAGTGAGGCGCAGGCCTTCGAGAGGAGACTTCCCTGCGGAGCCTGGCTCTGCTGGTTTATATGTGCTTCATGTGGCTCTTTGCTTCTGCAGATAACCTACACCCACTGGCGCTGCGACCTAACACTTCGCTTCCTATGCTGCCTCTCTCTCTCTCTCTCTCTCTCTCTCTCTCTCTCTCTCTCTCTCTCTCTCTCTCTCTCTCTCTCCCTCCCTCCCTCCCTCCCTCCCTCCCTCCTTCTCTCCCTCCTCTACCTCTCCTTCCCACCTCCTCCCCTCTCTCATCATTTTCCCCTCTCTTCTCACCTCTCTCTGTCCTCGTCCTCCCCCCCTCCCCCACTCCCCGCCCACCCCTCCCCCCATGACCATTTTTTTCTCTTTATTGTTTTATGACTCTCTCGTTGTCTTCCTGTCAGTGTTTCTTTCCTTTCTGTCTCCCATGCCCATCACCTGCAGAAAGTGATCTTTCCGAGACAGGACGATGTGCTCATCTCCTTCCTGCCTCTGGCTCACATGTTTGAGAGAGTGATCCAGGTAAGCCTCCTACCTGGCTGACTGGGACTTGCTTGGGCTCCTTGTGTTCTCTTGCAGAGTCAGTGGGCCCCCACTTGTGCGGATGTACACTTTTCCTATTTGCCTTTAGCACACATGTTTGAGCGAATGGTGCAGGTAAGCCCCTGGCATCAGGGAGGCACCCTCTGTGCCCAGAACCTACACTTAGGCAGGGTCTCACACATCACTGTGTGAAGTAGGACCAAAGGACTCCGTTCTTAGAAGGTAGCACAAGGGGCCAGAGGGAGAGGGCCTGGTTGGTGGCATCGGTTCCAAGAGCATGACAGACCTTCAGAAGTGCTTTGCTCTCCCGGCTCTGCGTGGTACTGCTCTGTGATAGCCAACATGCTTCTGTTCCATAACTCACAAACTTCTAAAGGCCAGAATGAAGCAGTAAAATTGTGGCATCAAACTGTCATGGCTCCTGGGCTGTAGGCCTGGACTGTGTGTTGGTCCTCAGACAGCTCTTATGAAAGTAGAGACAGAGCAAAGCGGGGAATTCGTATAGGATGGTGGAGTCAAAGAATTTCCCATGCATGTGTCACTGAAAGGGTCAGCCAGGGAATAAAATATATCTTTCAAGTATCCTTCTAATCCATCTAGTGGGGAGATCTGGTGTCGTTGGGCCTGGATTAGAACGACAGCCATTATTGTCAACCAGTTTTATGCAGCTGGGCAAGCCCTTTAACCTCTCTGAGCCTTTTGTTCTTCTCCCACAAACGGTCATGGCTGTAACACTGTCTCGCTTAAAGAGCTGCCCTGGGCACTAAAGAACAGAGCACACAATAAGGCTCTTCGTGTGATTCTGGCTCCATGGGAACCAGCCAGGAGCCCCTGGTCTCCCACCAGCCCTAGTAACCGAGGAAAATAGCACTTCATTCCACAGTTGCAGAGATGTCTCTGGGAAATCCAAAGCCTCTCTAGGAACCTAGAATAGACCGATTTGTCTCCATAATAGATGGTAGATAGTAGACTATTTCATAAACCTGAGTTTCCAGGGTGGGATGGGGTGACTCATGTCTAGGGTTGAGAGTGGGTGTGAAGGGGCAGGCACCAACAGGAATGGCCGTTCCAGCATCATTTCACTTGTCCTTCTCCCTAGCCCTGGTTGGGACTTTGTACAAAGGTTGTTGGTCGGTGGGTGGGTCACTTACCTGCCACTCAGTGTTTTATGGCGGCAGCCAGAGCTGGGTTGGAGCCCGGGTGTTCTCCATGGAGGGTAAAACTTAGGATAGCACTGGCCTGCAGCCAGGAGTAGCTACCCTAAGTGATCCCACCTTCTTATCCTCTTCCCTCAGTCTGTTGTCTACTGCCACGGAGGGCGCGTGGGCTTCTTCCAGGGAGACATCCGCCTCCTCTCAGATGACATGAAGGCTCTCCGCCCCACCATCTTCCCTGTGGTCCCACGGCTGCTGAATCGGATGTATGACAAGGTGGGTCCCACGGACTGGAGGGTTCTCATTTTCTGGTGTGGACAGAATCTGGGGTTCCAGGGGGGCTTTCCTTCCCTCCAACCCAGGTCTGAAAACTTGCCTCCTTCCTATGCTCCCCAACTTCTCCCTGTGCTTCTTTCTTCTGTTTCCTTCCAGCCTCCAAAACTTTGGTTAAAGAGACCTGACCTCCCTCTCCTCTCCTCCCCTCCCCATCCTTTCCCCTTCCCTCCCTCCTTCCTACCGCACCTCCTTCCCATCTCCAAAATGCACCTGGCCCTTGATAGCATTAACCTTCCTCTTCATTCTACAAATCCAGGGGCCTCTCACAAGTGTGCACAGGAATACGTGTCCTCTGCTGGCCAGTAGGGACCCTCTTTCTAGACTCTGCGATTAAAAGATAATCAGGCTCTGCTTGACTGCTGTCTCCTGCTTGTGTTCCTCAGATCTTCCACCAGGCAGACACCTCACTAAAGCGCTGGCTCCTGGAGTTTGCGGCAAGGCGCAAGCAGGCTGAGGTCCGGAGTGGAATCATCAGAAACAATAGCATCTGGGATGAACTCTTCTTCAATAAGATTCAGGTAAAGAGATGAGTCTGGGAGTCCAGAGTGATACTGTTCCCGGTGGGTGATCTCAGAGGAGAAATGGAGAAGATGACCCAGGGACCTGTAAGATGGTTATAATAATAATAATAACTCTTGTGACGCTGCTGAAGTTTTGGAACCATGATTTTTTTTTCTTAATTTTTAGAGATGTGTTGTATCTGCTAAAAAGCAACCTTACCAATGAGGACCCCTAGGTTGGCCATGCTCTGGGTCACAGCCTCACACCCATGCATAGATGGGCCGCACAAGCTGGACTCCATAGGACATTAAACAGAACAAAAACAGGAAGTTGGGAGAGAGGTGAGGGAGTCAGGGATGAACCCTGGTGGTCTTAACAGGAAGAGTTGGGGCATGAATGCAGTATGAGATTCTCAAAGAATTAATTAAAAATATTATATGCATATACATATACACACACAAATATATACATATATATACATTTATATACATATGCATACATATACACACACACATGCACATATATATGCACATATATACATACATATACAAATACACAAATATATACACGCATACATATACACACAAATACATATATGCACACATATACATACACAAATACATACATATATACACACATATATACATATACACAAATACATACATAAATACATACACACATACACAAATATATACAATTATACACACACAAATGCACACATATACACACATACATACACAACAAATACATACATTTATACACACGTATACACAAATACATATATATACATATACATACACACAAATACATATATACTCATATATACATATATATACATACAAATACATGTATATACATACACACATATCAAATATATACATATATACACACACATATACACACATACACACATATGTATTTAAAAGGTCCACAGAAAGTAGGTCCTTTGGCCTCCACTCTGCTGGGTGCTCAGGCCATTGTCCCTGGGACCTGGAGGCCTGGACTTCCTCCCAGTAAACTAGTAATGGTGAGCCTTTGTCAGGACTTACTTCTCTCCAGATAAACAAGAGTCCTCTCTCCCTTTTCTTGTGTCCCATCCCGTCAGCTTCTCCCAAATCAAGCCAGACCCTGTTCCTTCCCACATTGCAACCACAGTCCCCATGTCCTGCACCACCCTAGGAATCTTGTTCATTAGTGGTATCAGCTCAGTCTTCTCCCTGCTATTTTGTTTTTAGCCAAGAAAATTAATATTTAACTCTCTTGGCTCAACTTACAGAAACAAAGTGTTTCAAGTATCCTTTGTCCCCTGCAGAGCATAGTAAATAAAGCATGGTATTGATCTCTACACAAGAAAAAGCCAATGCCATTAGAATGGAAGCTGGAGCTGGAGAAATTGTCTTAAGTAATTGTTTTGGAAGCTGATGAATAATGGGCATGAAGAAGCAGCGGAATCACTTAGGGAGGGAGAAGCATGGCATTTTAAAAAGAATGGAATAATGGCACTTAGAGTTGGTCACAGAAGCGGACAAATTGCGGGTTACCTTGTTCATATTTATTACAAAAGAGAAGGGACTTTCTCAGCACGAAGCTCTCTTCCTGATTCGAGCGCCAGCATCCAGGGGCCAGCTGTTGAGAGCAGACCTTCGAGTGAGGACCATGTTGTGTGTCGCCATCGCTGGCAGCTTCTGTCTTTCCACAGGCCAGCCTTGGTGGGCACGTGAGAATGATTGTTACTGGAGCAGCCCCTGCATCACCAACAGTCCTGGGATTCCTACGAGCAGCTCTGGGGTGCCAGGTATCACCATCCAGGGCCCCCCTCGGGGCTGGTAGGAGGTGTGCTTGGCAGCACACATGTGCAGAGGAAGATGCCAAGGAGCCAAACCTTTCATTCCATGGGTAATAAAAGCACACAGCCACAGAGAGCTAGAATGGCTTTGCCACCTTTTTAGCACCCCCAGGAATATCCATGCTACGAGAGTCCTTTACCTGGAACCTAGAAAGTTTTAGCAAAAGGAAAAAGAATCAGATGAAATTATATATATTTATATACACATTTCTATATAATATATTAATTTATGCATGATATAAATGTATATATACACATATATGTATATGTGTATATGTATGTGCACATATACATATATACATATTTATATATAATATAAATGTGTATATATATGTGTGTGTATGTATATATATATATATATATATATATATATATATATATATATACACACATATATATATCTCAATGGTTAATACTTATGAGTCTTTCATAGGACCTGAGTTTGGTTTCCAGCAACCACATGGTGGGTCCCAACTCCAGTTTCAGGAAATCCAGCACCCTCTTATGACCTCCACTGTCACTGTACATACATGGTGTATATACATATATACTCAGCCATATACATACACATGAAAAAAATATGTTTTTTAAAACGAAAACTGTAAATGCATCCTCTGTGTGCTGGAGACTCTGTACTATACTGCCCTGCCTCTCAGCTCTCCACAGCCTTCAAAGCATCTCCTGTCTCAAAGCAAGAGCACAAGGAAAGAACAGCTCATCTGTGTGCTGTCAAGTTCCCACAGAGACAGGGTATTGTGTCATGGCCATAACAGGGCTTCAAGGGAAGCCAAACATGTTTATTTCTTATACACAATGCTTAAGTAATTTTATGCTTTAGATGCCTTGAACTGCAGGGCCTGGAGAAGAACATCAAAGATAAAATCAGATCCATAGTAGAGCTAGAATATTTATCTTGAGTATGCATCTATCCTAATGAAGACAGAACCTATGGTTAAAAACTGGCCAGAAACCTTTATTTCAAACCACACAACCTAAGCGCTCACGGTTAAAATTAGCAGCACAACCTTGCTGTCCTCAGTTCCACCAGTGTCAGCTACCCAGGGCACCATCCCCAGCATCCTCAGTTGGGAGTCGCAGATGGTCAGCGGGAGGCAAGCTGGCCAAAAGGGGCCACCAGACACTTCTGAGACAGTGTGGCTCACATCACGGTTTCTGTTTTGCTTGGAGGTCTATGAAGGTTATGGGCAAACCGAATGCACAGCTGGGTGTACCTTCACAACACCGGGGGACTGGACATCAGGTAAGAGAGCTCTCGGATGTGGGGAGGGGAGCCGGGAGCAGGAGGTGTGGTGATGTAGTGAGAGGTGGTAGCAGGGGACTGTCTGAGTTGTGATACTGTGGATCTAATCTTTTCTTTGTTGCAGTTTTTTTTACACCTTTGTATTTTAAAATCTTTATTTGTAATTTAAAGCTGCATTTATTTACTTACCTTGTTTATATGTGCACGGATGTGCGCACACACCCTGGCATACTGTGGAAGCCAAAGAACAATGTTTAGAACTTTGCTTTACCCTTCCATCGTTTGGATTTCTGGGACAAACTGAGAGTCTTCAAACTCAACAAGCATCTTCGCCCTCCTGCTTCTTGTTTGATTGCTTTGTTTTCTGTTTTTGTTTTATAACTAGAAGTTGTGCAAAGTGTGGATCACAGGCTAGAATTCCATGTGGTAAATACTTCTAATACCAGCACACTGAGCATTATAGATTCTACACAACTACACTGCTCTGCTTACAGTCATTTTGCAGCTGGGTTTGTTTTTTTTTTGTTTTGTTTTGTTTTGTTTTTTTGTTTTTTTTTTAAATACAGTGAAAGACACAGTCTATGCGTTGAATGTGACTTGTAACAGACAACTCTCCCTTCTTAAAAAAAAAAAAAAGCTGTGTGAGTGTTTTGCCTGTATGTGCATATGTGCACAATGTGTGTACCTGGTGCCTGTTGCAGTAAGAAAAGATTGCTGGATCCCTTGGAACTGGAGTAATGGGTGGTTGTGAGCCAATAGGTGGGTGCTAGGAACCAAGCCCCAGTCCTTTTGGAAGAAGAGCAAGTGGCCAACTGCCGAGCCATGTCTCGAGCTCCTCTGGGGACTATGTCTTAAGGATCGAGGCTCCTGCAGTGTATCTACAAGGCAGTGGCAACCTCAGAAAGGAGGATGTCCATGCACACTTTCATTATAAGGAGATTCCTTCTAGGCAGACAGAAGTAGGTCTGTAGTAGTTAGCTTTAGGGTCACCAGTCACCAAACTCAGACTAGACACTGAACAAACTTGGAAAGCACCCAGCAAGAGAATTCTTTAGCACGCTCCCCCTGGGTCCACCATTTGTGTTTATGTTTGTTCAAACACAAGCTGAAAAATCTGGACTAATGTGCATGCAAAAAGGAAAAAAAAAAAAAGCTAGTACATGCAATCGAATTTCACAGGTAGGTAGACTCAAAATGGAGGCTGCATTTGACTGAGCCAGATAAGAAGGGATTTTCCCCCATGAACTCTGTCTCATTTCACTGAAGCTGGGTGAAGGCTGTTTACTTCACATACAAACTTTTTGCTCATTCTCCCACTGACAAATATTCTTCAGGAACTCTCTTTGGAAGTCATGCTCACTAATTTAAAAAAATTATTTAAATATTTAATTTTAATTATACATATGTGGAATATGCATGTGAGTCCAAATGTCCACTGGGGCCAGAAGAGGGCATTAGATCCCCTGGAGCCAAAGTTTCAGGTGGTTTTTGAGCTGCCGAATGTGGATGCTAGAAAACAAATTCTTCTCTGTAAGAGCAGCAAGTGAGCCATTTCTCCAGCACCTAGTCCCCCCTCTCCGTGAGTATGTGTGTGAGTGTGTGAGTGTGTGTGTGTGTGTGTGTGTGTGTGTGTGTGTGCCCACTGTACCAAGCCACCATTCCATGAGTTCTATTTCTTTTGGATACTTTCATTCTTTAAGAAAAAATGTGTTTATTTATTTGTGTGCAGAAGAGAGCACGTACATCTCACAGTGCACTGTGAACATCAGGAGAAAGATTACATGAGTCAGTTCTCTCCACCATGTAGCCTCTAGGGATCAAACTTAGGACGCAGGGCTTGGTGGCAAGCCCCTTTCCTCACGGAGCCCAACTTACCTCAGACACCATCCTTAACATTTTCTCGCTTAAAACTGTTGAGTTTTTAATTCATCCTGGAAACCCGAGGAGGCTGGGCGAGAGAAAACGGATGATTCTTTGTATAGTATCACAACAGGTTTGGCATCGTGTCTTCTAAAAGAGAAACTCAAGTGCCACAGCCTTTTTTTTCATACCCACAACACTTCTGTTCAGCACCTTGGCCAGCACCTGCCTAGCACTCCATTTGCCTCCCAGCACGTGAGGCAAAGACCACAAAGGCTAGTGAATGACTTAGATAGGATCTTGTGGCTGAAGTGCGTAAGATCATCAGACTTCAGAATCTGACTTTTTTTCAGGGATGAGTAACTGCATCCTGGTTTTATATCCCTTGCTTACCTAAGAACAATATTGAGTATAATAGCATCAGTATTGCCTAGGTGCCTGTGAGAAATACAGACCCTCATGCCTTATCCCAGACCTCAGTCCAAATTTTCAGTGTAGCAAGCACTGTAGGCTGTCTCTGTACACACCAACCACGAGCCTGACTGGGGAAAAGAAATGGTGGTTGTAGTTTACGATCCCTGTATAGCTCACACTGGCCTCAGTCTTCTGATCATCTACAGTCATCTCCTAGATGATGCTATTCCATGTGGGCATCACTGTGCCTAGCTGGGAAAAAAAGTGCTTTGATGTGGGCACACTGTAAAACCTCCCAACCATGTGCATGGTGGAATGAGACTCCCACCTCACTCAAGGTCTCCATGTAGGTTTGCGCTAGGTCAATTATGCTGGTCCCACTCTGTAAGAACCATAAGGGTCAGTGAGTGGTTCAGACAGAGGTAAAGGCTTGTGCTACCAAGCCTGACAATCCCCAGAATCCACATGATAAAAAGAGAAAACTGGCTCCTCCAAGCCATCCTCTGACCTCCACACATGTGCTGTGGCATGTATACCTGTACCTGTACATACATACACACACACACACACACACACACACACACACAATAAATGTAGATAAATTAGCCAATGTAAGTTTCACGTGGTGGTGACCTCCTATAATTGCAAGCTGGTAAGGTTGACACACAGAACCACAAGTTTGGGGTTAGCCTGGGTGGTATAGTGAATTTCAAGACAACCTGAGCTACACAGAGATCTCTGTCTCAAAAACAATCGTGTGTGTGTGTGTGTGAGAGAGAGAGGGAGAGAGAGAGGGAGAGAGAGAGAGAGAGAGAGAGAGAGAGAGAGAGAGAGAGAGAATATATATATATATATATTGAGATATATATATATATATATCACTCTTTGCTTTTCCCGAAGCTTAGTTTCATTCTAGGTTAGTCACTGTCAACAGCACATACATAAAGGTGTGTTACTCTGGTCCCACAGCCAGCTCCCTGCTTTAACCCACTTGGGGGTTTGTTTCCATCTTTGTTTTGGCTCCGTTTTGTTTTGTTAGAGGTAAGACCTCATGTGGCCTAGGCTAGCCTCAAACCACTTGCTAAGCAGTCTAGAATGACCTTGCACTCCTGATACTCTTCCATCTACCTCTCAAGTTCTGGGATTATAGGCATGCTCCGCTCTACCAGGATGCTTGGGGATTCCCCAGGGATGTCAAGCATCATCAGTGCCAAACCACTGACTAGCGGCCTTGCTCTGATGTCCTAGGGCACGTAGGGGCACCTCTGCCCTGCAACCATATCAAGCTGGTTGATGCAGAGGAACTCAACTACTGGACCCACAAAGGAGAAGGAGAGGTGAGGTTCAAATATCACCTTTTGCTTCTGTGGATGCCACATATAGCCAAGCAGAAGCAAAGGACGGTGGGGGTAGAGCCATATTTTTCCCCTTTACCTGCATGAAAAGTCATTTCGAGTTATTCATGTACTTGATTCAACCAACCCCACTGAGACTGAGTGGTCCTAAATCAAGAACTTTTAAGTTCCGGACTTTAAGAGAGGTACCCCTCCCCAACACGTGCACCCCGTTGTGGCACAGGTTGCTGCAGTATATCTTGTCTCTTCGGAAACATGGCCATACATCAAATAGGCCAAATGAAGTGTGCTGAGCTGAGCTGTTCTAGCTCAGCCCTAGGGAGTGGGTGGAGAATCTGCCTTCCTGCCAGCCGTGAAGCAGGGGCCCCGGCATCATTGGCAGGATCATCCAGCCATCAGTGTCTGCAGCGTATCCCAAAAGAGCATGAGCCAAGGTCAGGGACTCACAGTGAATGAGGGAGAAGTAGCAAATGAAGAAAAGATGGCCAGTGCAGGGAAGACCCTGCTTCAGAGAAGGCAAGGGGCCAGGTAGAAGGGCAGAGACAGCAAAGGGGTTCTTTACACCCTCTGGTCCTGTCACAATCTCCACAGTGGCCCTCCAGTAGACGGAGAGCACACTTTTCCTCACACCCGCTGACAGCCTGTCAGTGTTGGAGCTCTTAAATCCTGACTGAGCAAAGCCATGCCATTTGCCCCCACAGATATGTGTGAAAGGACCAAATGTGTTCAAAGGCTACTTAAAAGACGAGGACAAGACAAAGGAGGCTCTGGACAGCGAAGGCTGGCTTCACACTGGAGACATTGGGAAGTGGCTGCCGGTACGTAGGTTTGGAGGCGGTGCTCCACACATCATGTCCGTGATGCGTGGGTGTGCAAACCAGCTCACTGAGGGAACACGTGTCCATATGTGCGCCCCAACCTTGTCCCATGTTTTCTGCCCCCGTTGCCCCAATGAAAGTGGGCTGTGTGGAGGGCAGGACTTGGGGCTCCCTTAAAACAACTTCCTGTCTTTCATGGAATCCAGAAAAAGTTTACTGGTGTGTGGAGGCTGGTGGCTAAGTAGCAGGAAGTGCATTTCTTGGGCAGATCTGAGAAAGTCAGTGCGTAGTTAAGGTTTTATTGCTATGAAGAGACACTATGACCACAGAAACTCTCATAAAGGAAAACATTTAATGGGGGATGGCTTACTGTTCCAAGTTTTATTCCCATCATGGTGGGAAGCGTGGCAGCCTGCAGGCAGGTATGATGCTAGAGAGAGTTCTACATCCAAATGAGGAGCCAGCAAGAAGAAAAGCAGCCAGTGGGGCTGGCTAGGGCTTCTGAAACTTTGAAGTGGCACACTTCTTCTAACAAGGCCACACCTACCCCAACAAGACCACACTTCCCAATAATTCCACTCCCTTGAGCCTACGGGGGCCATTTTCACTCAGACCACCAGAGCCAGGGACATTGGCCCCCAGCTGAGAGATTGGCTCTGGAAAAGGGAAACACTTGGCATTGGTAGATAAGGGATATTCAGTCCCTTTGACTCTTCTGGAAGTTGTTCTTATCAGCCTGAGCAAGGCTACACTCCTCTTGCACTATACCCTGGCCCATTTGTAGGATAAGAAACTGAATCTTCACAGCATTCTTTGGCTATGCCTACCAGCTCTTTAGCCCAAACAAATTTGCCTCATTCTCTCATGTAAAAAGGTATTACTTCCCCTCCCTTTCTTCCTCCCTCCCTCCCTCCTTTTCTCTTACTTTCTTTCTTTCTTCCTTTCTTTCTATCTTTCTTCTGTCTGCCTGTGTGTGTGCATATGCACACACACCTCATGGTGATCATGAGGTCAGAGGACAACTTGCGTGCACTGATTCTCTCCTCCTACCATGAGTCTCGGAGCTCAAATTCAAGTCCCAAGCCTTGACAGCGAGAGCCTCTACTCATTAAGCCGCCTTTCTTGTCCACGTCGACTTAATTTAAAAATGAGAATAACCGCGTTATTTGCCTCTACCAGGATGTTGTCACAATGAACAAATGAGATCACAGCTATGAAGCACTTAGCACAGTGCCTGGCAGGCATCAGACACTTGTGCAAACACTTTGGGGGGGGAGATGCTATCGCCAACACCCAGAGCTTTTGCCTGGTGTCACTCAGCCATAGGGCCTCTCTGTGTGTCTGGGAAGAACATACATTTTTTTTATTTTTATTTTTATTTATATTTATTTATTTATTTATTGGCGAGAGTAGGGTTGAGGGAAGAAGCAGAGGACAGGTACTTACTGGACCTGAACTCAGGCCAAGAGGATAAGAGAGACAGGAAGAGACAGTTGGGCCAGGATCAGTAGTCATCTCCATCAGAAGGCCCACAGATGTGTAGGAGAGGGGCCGGAGAGGCCTGTGGGACATGGACACCCTTGGAGGGAAGGTGATTGAACCAATGATTGAGACTCAAGGCCCTGCAATCACTGTTATCAGTTCTTGCTTTTATGTATTGGTAGTAGTGGGGATGATGATGATGATGATGATGATGATGATGATGATGATGATGATGATGATGCTGATGATGATGATGATGATGATGTGACTGTAATGGTGGTGGTAATGGTGATGGGGTTCTTGAGAGGTCTTTCTGTTTAGCCCTGTGTATAGCCCTGGCTGAACTCAAATGTGCTGCCAACCTCCTGACTCAACCTCCCAACTGTTGGGATTATGGACATGGGCCATAATACCTGGATCCTATATTAGTTTTTTTTCCCACAAAAA
The DNA here is from genome assembly GCF_963924665.1 of Micromys minutus. NCBI lineage: Eukaryota > Metazoa > Chordata > Mammalia > Rodentia > Muridae > Micromys > Micromys minutus. The sequence continues at coordinate 7,091,150 of NC_137979.1, forward strand.
ATACTATACATGGCTTCATAAAGAGATTCTATACATGTCTCAGAACAATAAACACTGAAATCTGAGGCACCGAGCCTGACAGAAACCGCCACCATTTCAGGCTTGGCAGGAAGTGAGTGGGTAAACTCCCATGAAGCAGCTGAGGTACTCAAACCCAAGACACCCAAAGAGCGGCCAGCAGCCATGGAGTCAGGATCAAAAGTTGTCATCATTTCTAAATAAGGGCTGAATCTTCACTGAAACTGTTTTTTCCACTCGAAATGGGTGTTTATTCTTCCCACGTCTCTCCTATTGGACTGACTGTGCGTTCACGGCTTAGGTTCATCGTGGCCATGACGTGGCTCTCTTGCTCTTCTGTACGCATGTTTCTGCCTTTTTGTTTCTATCCATAAACAAGATCAATCTGTAATTTTCCTTCTAAGATATGACTCTGGTTTGGGTGTCAGCTTATCTGAATGAGCGGATGGGTGGTGATTTTGACTTTTTTTTTTTTGCCCCATTTTCTAACAGATCATGTCCAAGGCTTCAATGATATGTTTAAGAAACATTTGTGCCTTTAAAACTTATTGTTTTATAGTAATAGATAGCTAAGAAGTCCTCTAATCCAGAAAGACCTGGGTCTCAACCCTGAGTCCTCTGTCCCCTAGCCCTGTGGCTGTTGAAGGAGTTCAGAAATTCCTGACTAACAGGATCAGTCAATGCGCCCTCGCTTTCTTCAGAGGAGCAGAGGTGACAACCGCCAGCTGTTGTTACAAAGACCAAAGAAGCTAGTGCAGGAGAAAGCATCAGGGTTCCAGCCCAAGTGTTGAGAAAGACAGGCCCGCTTTCTTTTCCTTTCCTGGAGAATTGCTCTGGCCCTGGAGGACCAAACATGACGTGAGGATGGAGGGTGTGCAGGAGTCTGTCTGCTCAGAATGTGGTTGGTTTCCATGGGAGGAGAAAGGTAAGCATGAGGGAGTCTACCAGTGAGGATTGATGGGTCTGAGCCAAGAGAAAGAGACAGGCAGGCAGGCAGACAGACAGATAGACAGGCAGGCAGGCAGGCAGGCAGGCAGGCAGACAGACAGATAGACAGGCAGGCAGGCAGACAGGCAGGCAGGCAGGCAGATAGACAGGCAGGCAGGCAGGCAGGCAGGCAGGCAGGCAGACAGACAGATAGACAGGCAGGCAGGCAGGGTTGACCCAAGGTTAGGGCAGACTTAAGGACAATGATCTCAAAGAGATCTCAAAGATTCCGGGTGAGCCATATCCTAGATGGACAGATTTTTTTACAGACTGATAGCAGTCACTAACCGTGATGAGGCCTGGGAGCCCAGGAAGAGCTCTAGCTATCAACTTAAGCCTATGGAAATGTCTATCCCTAGTGTGCTGTTCCCAGAGATAACGAAAGTACAACATTCATGGCTTATGTGCCAATTCATCACCCTAGGAACTCACAAAGGTCCCAGGGTCAGAGGGGTGAGTAGAGTCCCGGAGGCCACGGGTACCAGCACTCATTCCCTGTTCTCCCTGCCAGTGGGTGCTGGGAAGATGATCCAGTGGTTGGGCAAAAGCACAGGCTCTCTTAGGAATCTGCTTTCAACCAGGAGATGGCAAGGGCACTGTGGGTTTGAGGCTGTAGCTCGGGCAATAGACGCTAGCGAGGTCAGAGAGTGGATCTGGAGATGTTGGTGAGAAAAGGCTGATGCATTGGCCTAAGCAAGAGGAGCCCTGATGGGCCAGACTTGGATCTGAGCAGAGGCAGATGAATGCCTGCTTCAAGGGGCAGGGCGGCGGGGGTCGAAGGTGTCTGGGAAGACCTGGGAAGGTAGATTCAGGGGGATGGTGGATGCTCAAGGTCCGGCAGAACTGGCGTGCCATCACCTGTGGTGGGTGATGGCTCCATCAAACTCCATGCAACATCTCTGTAGACACAGAGCACGGCAGCTCTGAGGTGCTGGGGTGTACAGGGTAAGTCGGCACCGAGGAGGGGCGGCTCCAGCTTGGAAATGGAAGCGCTGTCTTAGGAAGCTGTCTGTTCCACTCCACAGGAAGGAACGCTTAAAATCATCGATCGGAAAAAGCACATATTTAAACTTGCTCAGGGGGAATATGTTGCGCCGGAGAAGATTGAGAACATCTACATCCGGAGTGAGCCTGTGGCGCAAATCTACGTCCACGGGGACAGCTTAAAGGTGAGCACCACTGCTCCAATGCTCCCACGCATGCGCCCTCCGGATTGCAGTTTGATTTCTAGTCAACAACCAGGATTCGCTCATACATTTCTAGTCAAGAGGAAACACTCCTTTCTAAAAGAGAAAGTACGGGGCTTGGGAATCTAGCTCACTGAGCAAAGTACTTGCCTGGTACGCAGGAAGTCCTGTGGTCTGCGCCCAGCACCACATAAAACCAGCCAGGCACGGTGATGCCCGCAGAGGCGAAAGGATCCTGAGTTTGAGGGCAGCCTCGGCCTCAAAGCAAAAACGCAAAAGAAATCTTAATTACTTAGGATTTGGTTAATTGCAGTTAGGGCAAGTGAATTTCTTGAAGACAGAGAAAAATAGACATTTCCACTAACTTTTAATGCATGCCCACTAACTTCCAAGGAGGTTTCTTGAAACAAAATATTAAATAAAAATTCAGTATTTTTGCTTTTCTGATTGTGTGTGTGTGTGTGTGTGTTGCTGTGGGTTGAACTCAGGACCTTACTGCATGCTAAGCAGGTACTCTACTACTGAGACTGCCGAGGTGAACCACCCTCTAAGCACTGCTGTTTCAATGTTAATATGCAAATCAGTTGTGCAGGTAAAGTAATATACTAATGCAAGGAATGTTACTGATGATAATATTGCTTATCAGTATTGAAACATTTGCTGTCAATATCATTTAGGACACGGTCAGAAAAACCAGAAAGATATTCTGTGGTATCAGAGTTGTTGACCCTATTCTATCCTGTGCATTTGTTTATAGAATTACACCTTAAATCACTTTTTAAAAAAATACCCAAAAAATTAAAACAGTTCTTCACGAATAAGTTGGAAGTAGTTCGGAAGTTCTGGAAGATGTTCTGGCTCACAGAATTTGGATCAATAAAGTTGTTAGATTAGCATCCTCCAAGATATGCAGATCTGAGGTTGACATAAATATCTGGGGGGTATATTAGATGTATGCGCATGTGTGTGTGTGTGTGTGTGTGTGTGTGTATGTGTGTGTGTGTGTGTATGTGTGTGTGTATGTGTGTGTATGTGTGTGTGTGTGTATGTGTGTGTGTGTATGTGTGTGTGTATGTGTGTGTATGTGTGTGTGTGTGTATGTGTGTGTGTATGTGTGTGTGTATGTGTGTGTATGTGTGTGTGTATGTGTGTGTATGTGTCTGTATGTGTGTGTGTATGTGTGTGTGTATGTGTGTGTGTGTATGTGTGTGTGTATGTGTGTGTGTGTATGTGTGTGTATGTGTGTGTGTATGTGTGTGTATGTGTGTGTATGTGTGTGTATGTGTGTGTGTATGTGTGTGTATGTGTGTGTATGTGTGTGTATGTGTGTGTATGTGTGTGTATGTGTGTGTATGTGTGTATGTGTGTGTGTATGTGTGTGTATGTGTGTGTATGTGTGTGTATGTGTGTGTGTATGTGTGTGTATGTGTGTGTGTGTATGTGTGTGTGTATGTGTGTGTGTATGTATGTGTGTGTGTGTATGTGTGTATGTGTGTGTGTGTGTTTTAACTTTGGGCTTTTGGAACTGGAGTTTGAACTCGGGGCTGAAGGCCAGCTAATCAAATACTTAACCACTGATCAGACGTGTGTCAGCCGTGACCAGGCCGGAGCATATGGCACACTAGTGGAAGTGTTTTATAACCCCTGAACAAATGTTTCACAACTGTAGACTTATTTTTAGGAAAGGGTGGAGTCTGAGAATGCTGAGAGATTATTTTTAATGCTGGCCCATAAACCAGTGCTCTAAATGTTGTGACTGTGCTTCTCTGGTGGGCTTTGTAGGCCTTTCTGGTTGGCATCGTTGTGCCTGACCCTGAAGTTATGCCTTCCTGGGCTCAGAAGAAAGGAATCGAAGGGACCTATCAGGAACTCTGCACAAATAAGGTCTGTACCCCCAGGTGCCTCCTGACAGGCTGTTGAGCATTTTATAAGTCACATAAGAAGAGAACAGAAAAGCCGACAACCGTGAAATCTAAGTGCACAAGATGTGTCTGGTATTACTTTACACATTGTAGGAACCCTAAACCAGAGATCTATCCTTGTGTGGTTGCTGAAGACATTCCTGCTTTCTTTTTAGAAGTGGAGTAAACCATTGGGTTCTTGGGACCAGGAGCTATCACACCAAGTTTATCTAACCCCACTGCTCCCCAGCTTGGAAGGGAGCTGTCCAAGAGGAGGTGATTTGTCCCGGACCACACAGCTGGTTCAGAGCAGTCAGATGTGAACACAGGCCCTCTGAGCCACTGGCTGTGCCCTTGCCAAGGGAAGGTGGATCTCATGTGTACTGAACAGAAACAGTAGCATAGCTCTTTCCTCTTAAAGCATCCACCAACCCCAGCATCAGGGAATTAATTGTCTTGTAATACATCTAGGGTTGCTGTTCAGCGTTTCGGCAGCAGACATAGGCCAGCATCTCTGGCTCTATTCTCCCTCCCTGAGCCCTGAGCTTGCATAGGGGTGGCAGCATTTCCACACTGTCCGTCAGACCGATAAAGCAAAGCATGCCCCACCCCACCCACGGTGACCTCTTGGGCCATTCGCCTCCCTTTCTCTCCTGGAGAGAGGTATCAATTGGCATGGCACCGGGTTACCCCTCAACAGGGAGGGGACTGAGAGACCATGCATCTGCTCTGTCACTGGTTGACCTTAATTCAAAACCTTGTTCCCTCTATCCACACCCCCCCATCCCTGTTTTAAATGTGTGATTGTTTCACTTACATGGTTCAATTCAGGAACTGAAGAAAGCCATCCTGGATGACATGGTGATGTTGGGGAAAAAAAGTGGACTGCATTCTTTTGAACAGGTAACTGTGACCTTTCTCCCACCCATTATATGCATAGAAGCATGGTGACCCTGACCAAGGCTCTCTCCCTGTCTGGTGTGTGGCCAACTAAAAGGCTACACACAAAAAAGACCCCCTGAAGGGCTGTTTTGAGCCAAGTGCAACCTCCTGCTCCTGAGCTAAAATAGGTCACTGGACAAGTAAGGCTGAGCTTGTTGCCCTCACAGCCGTAGGCAATTATACGGCTGAAATAGAACCCCTGTTGTCACTGGTAGATCACGTGGGCCTGGTCAGGCTCTCAGGCACCCTACCTTATTTTTACTTTTATGGGCACTGCTACTTAGCAGCTGGGGAAGAGCTTACTTGCTAGGAGGACACTACCAGTCTAGGGGCCTTTTGCAAAGGAGGAAGAAAAAAAGCACCTGCAGATGACAAAGGCCACTCAGTTCCTCCCAGACTTTCTGTAGCTGGGCTCGGGACTGAGCATGCTCAGTCCATCTTCCTCGTACCATCCATGCTCTTAAGTAAAAGCCAAAGAGAAGAAGGTTCCAAGCAGAAAATAGGGACAATCTGATAAAATTTTTATCCTTTAGATTTTGAGACAATTGTCTTTTAGAAAGTCAGCATTCATACGTGTTCTTTGGGGACAGCCAGATAGCTCAGCAAGTAAAGGTGCTTGCGGTCATACCAGATGACCTGAGTTCAGTTCCTGAGTCCCATATAATGGAAGTAGAGGACCAACTCCTGAAAGTTGACCTCTGAACTCCACACATGTATGTGCATATTCGTACATGCATGTGTGTTCTGCATGCACACATGGGGCTTACAGAGAGGGGGGAATAAATGTGACTTTTTTTTTTCAAGAACTGCTTTTTCAAAGGGTTTGGTGGTACGTGCCTCTAATCCCAGCACATGGAAGGAGGCTGTCTATGAATTCAAGGCCAGACTGATCTACATAGCTCCAGGACAAAAAGGGCTCTGCAGAGAGAGCCTCTCTCAAAAACAAACATGTTTTCCATCAAAATTTCCCAAAAATATAGTATGAGGGATCTGCAAAGCTTATAAAAAAGTTTTACATTTTTTATGCTGTTTTGACAATAGCCTACAACTATTTTAATGTTGGTTTTAAATGAAAATTCTTATTTTCAATCTGAATTAAAATATGTTTATGTACAAAGATTTCTTTCTTTTTTTTTTTTTTAATTGTTGTGTATTAGCTTTGGACAGGGTCTCATGCTATAGTGGCATCAGGTTAGAGCAGGCTGGCCTGATACTTATGTAGCCCAGGCTGGTCCTGAACTTACCACAATTCTCCTGTCACAACCTCCCCAGTGTTAGGATCATGGGTGTGAGTTAACCACTATCTCCAGCCAAGGTCTCAATTTCTTAATTTCAAGCTAACAAAATCGAAACATAGTTTCAGTGTTTAAGATTGTTCTTCTCTTGGAACAGATGTTTCAATTTAGCTGATTTGAGAAACAAACTTCTGCCTGTCAGTAAAATGTTTAGGACGGCTAAAACTCAGCTCCGAAGCTCGCTGGCCGCTTGCCGGCCTGTCACTAGTAGGTCTGTTTTTGCCGCTATGGTTATTTCAATTTCCAAATTCGGTAGAACTTATTTTGTGGTCTTTCCTTAATGGGGATCTGTATGACTGGATCACATGTGGCTGTGTGGTGCAGGGGTTACCCCAGAGTGGTTCCAGACCCTGCAGTCTGGGGCAATTTTTAAAGGACCAGCTGAGGCTGCACCTGGTGACATCCTTGTGAATTCCTAATCTCTGTACGCCATCTGTCGGTGCAAACGAGCATAACCTGTACAGGACACAGTGATAAAATACACTTTGGGGTTAGGAGTGGGGGGGAGAAGGAGGAAAAGAGAGGGGGGAGGGGGAAGGGGAGGGGGAGAGGGAGAGGGAAAGGCTGAGAGAGGGAGGGAGGAAGGGAGAGGGAGAACAGAATGTGTGTGTGTGCGTGTGTGCCTCTGTGTGTGTGTGTGTGTGTGTGTGTGCCTATGTGTGTGTGTGTATATGTGCCTGTGTGTGTGTGTGTGTGTGTGTGTGTGTGTGTATGTGTGCCTATGTGTGTGTGTATGTGATATTCTTAAGGTTATTTTAGGAACCTTAAAATAGTAGTGTTCTCCATTGCCTTTGGTTAGAACACTGGTGAGAAAAGAGAGTTCTTGAGTTTCCATGTGCCCTGTGTAGTTTCTGCTCTAATAATCTGCCCTCACCATGGTAACCTCAGATGCAGGAAAGTCATGTGGCATCCCAGAGGTCTTCAATGTCATTGCCAAAATTGTCACCTCTTGATCTTCTGTCCGAACTGCCCTATGCCGTCCTCCCTGGCACACGGAGCCTCCGCTGACTGTAGCAAAACAAATGACAGGGCTCCTGTTCATCCGATGGTGCGTTCCGGACACAGGCCGCTCTTCACAGAAGCTGTCCCAATTGATCCACAGTCCATGTTTGTCTTGGTCTTTCCCCTTTTCAAAATCAAATGGCCAGAGGCTGGGGGTGTGGTTTAACTGGATTTGATCCCCAGTACCACATACACTAGGAAAGGGGGCAGTGAATTTGTATAATCCCAGAACGTGGAAAGTAGATGCAGAGAGATCAGAAATTCAAGGCTGTCCCAACTACAAAGCAAGTTCCAGACCAACTGAGGCTCTAAGACTTTGTCCCAAAGAAAGAAACAAAAATAAAAATAAAAGGTCAACCAACAACGTGGCCCACACTTGCCATCCTAGCTCCAGGGAGCCTAAGGCAGGAGGATCATAGACTCAAGGCCAACCCAAGGCTATGTAGTGAGACTTTGTCTCAATGGGGGGCTGTTAAGAATTAGCTCAATTTTTACAGGTGTCTTGCCTGCTTGTATTTAGGTGCACTCCATGGGTGTGTAGTGCCCCAGAGTCCAGAAGATGGAGCCACATTCCCTGGGATGGTTGTGAGACACTAGGGATCAAACCTGTGCTCTTACCTGCCAAGCCAGATGTGAAGGATTAGCTCTAAGCACACTAAGAATGACCTAACTACATCCAAATTATCCTGTATAAACTTTAGGAGTTCAGGGTTACTGAGCTGGGTTGCTTGTACTAAACTTTGAATTAGGAAAAAATTGGATTTACTATGGCATAATTTCCACAAATGGGCAATTCTAAGAAATAGGTCAGCCATTAGTGATTTACAGAGGTCTTTAAAAGATATGTATCTTAAAAAGTAGATAAATCAGTAAATAGGATACGCTTAAACTATCACATCAACAAGTAGATGACTAGCAGAGATTTGAGCACATTTAATTGTGAATTAATAATAGTCTTGGTATTTGAGGGCCTCACCAATTTTCACAGACAATACAGAATGAAGTTTGACATGAAATTTTTTCTCAGCTTCTAATCAGCAAGCCTCCCGTTCATCGTGTTGTGAAATGGATACTTGCTGAATCAATTTAGAAATGGGTTTCTCATTTCCCAATTTCTGGATATATTTATCTTTCTTTCCATCTTCCAACTTAAATTACTTATTTTTTGTTTATTATCTACACACAAACACAAGTTAATACCATTGAGTATCTTCAAGTGGTATAATTCTTCAGTATACAAAAGCTTCTTTTTTGTTGTTGTTTTTTTAAGTTTCTGAGGTTTTTTTTTTAAATGGGTATGGGTGTGAACTATGTCCATGCACCACGTATGTGCAGTTCCCTCAGGGGATGGCAGACGGCAGAGGGCATAAGATCCTCTGGATATGAAGTTGTAGGTGGTTGTGAGCTGCTAAGTGGGTGCTGATCCTGGGTTCTCTGGAAAAGCAGCCAGTGCTAAGAGCCATCAAGGAACCATCTCTCCAGCCCCTGGGCAAGTTCATGTTTTTATAAAATAACAATTGGAGAGTTTGGAGGTCTTACTTTCCAATGCAATGTTTGAATGTTACATTTTTTTAAAATGAAAATTCTATAAATCTCATTTCAAGACAAGTTTCAAGATAGAAGGCTAATATTAGGCATTTTCTTTCTATTTCTTCTATAAAATGTATTAAAAGTTTCAAAGACCCAGGCAGAGGCAGGTAGATCTTTATGAGTCTACATAGTGAGTTGCAGGCCAACCAGGGATACCCAATGAGAGGCACCTGTCTAAAAAAATGCATGCATGCATGTATACATACATACATACATACATACATACATACATACATACATACATACAAATGGACTTGGAAAGATGGCTTAGTGGTTAAGAGAAGCTGTTGCTCTTCTGAAGAACCTCACAAGGAGGCTCACAACTGTAACTCCAGTTCCAAGGAATATGATGCCCTTTTTGGTCTTCACAGGCACTGCATGCACATGTCACACAGGCATGCATTCAAGCAAAACACCAGTACACATATGATAGATAGATAGATAGATAGATAGATAGATAGATAGATAGAAGAGATATATCTGGAAATATGGACATAAATGAATAATAAGACTCTTTTTAATATACTCACAAGTATACAATGTGTGTGTGTGTGTGTGTGTGTGTGTGTGTGTGTATGTGTGTAAAAATATTCAATGGATATAATGGAATTTTGGGGCAAAGAATTCTTTGTCACCTCTAAATAGCCACCTGCTAGGCTGCTGTACTATTTATTAGCTAGCTTCCTGGCCCCTTGACCCATCTTAACAGTCATCTTTCCAAAGAGCCATTCTGGCTCAATTTCCCATGTTTAAAAATTATGTCGAGTCATGTCCACACTTGCTGGTAACGCACATGGCCATTCTTTCCAGACCCATCTCTCTTCTGTGTCATATGTATCACATCTGTGACAGGCTGCAAAGATTTGAACATCCCTGCCTCTGCCTGAGCACGTTTCCTAAAGGGCCACACAGCAGCCTCCTCCACTTCCTCTCTGGCTGTCTACATCTGGCCAAAGGCACAGCTCAGCTCAAACATACCTTTTTTGAAGAACCCTGTCTCTCACAGACTCATGTTTTGAGCACTCAGTTTCCAGCCTGTAGCACTGTCTTGAAAGGGTCACAGATCTCTTAAGGAGTGAGATCTGACTGGCAGAAGTAGCCCCCAAAGTCTTGTTCTGGTCTAATCTCTCTGCTTTCCACCTGCCACTGCAAACAAGTTACAGCCTCTCTCCCTGCCACGGGGAACTCAATCCCTCTTTAAGCATGAGCCAGGAGTTACTGGTCTCCCTTTACATTGATTCTGTCAGGCATTTTGGTCATAGCAATGAAGAGAGGCATATTTTTGAAGAACAGCTCAAACCCTGCCCAGCCCAGGTTACGTGGTGAATCAGAACGAAATGGCAACTCACACAGAAAAACCTGACTCCCAACCAACTGCGTTTTCCTTCTTTGCATACATGGAAAGATGGATGCCCCCAGGTAGGAACAGGTCCTTAAAGACATGTTCAGCCCTGATTCAGATGTAATATTCTCAGAGAGCTGCCTGGAAGTCTTCCTGTTGGAACCGCACATGACAGAAGTCCTATGAGACACTCCTTGACCATCCCTTCGTCCTTCCTTGTACACAGCCCACCTCGCAGGGAGACTTTGTCTGAGGGGCCTGGGCTCTGCTTCATAGAAGGCAGCGGTGAGAACAGTCGATCAGCCCCCTCCCTGTCCCTCTCTAAAAGACTTGACAAAAGCTTATGACACGGGCGAGGGATGTAGTTCAGTTTGTAGAGTATTTGTCTGGGATGCACAGAACCCTGGGCTCTACCCCTTTCTGGTTGCAGAAACCAGGGGTGGTGATGTGCACCTGTCACCCCAGCACTGAGGAGAGGAAAAATGGAGGTCCCACATTTTAGATCATGCAGGGTCCGTGGTGAATAGTAGTCCATAGTAGAATATTGATTCAATTCATTATGCCCCTCATTTCCTTTTGCATCCTTTGTAAAAATTGCGTCATTGTTGGCAGCTGTCTAAAGCAGCACCGAGGAGTCCTCACAGCATCTTCCCACACTGCATCTCGTCACTGTGCCTCCGATTTATTTGGAACTGCTTACCTATCTCTGCGTCTACTTCTGCTCTGTGTCTAGAGTACTGTCTTGTCTGCAATGAACAGGACATATGTTTCTATTCTTAACTCTCTCCCAAAGCCATCTTCCAGTTCCTCCTGGAGAGCTCTTTCAACAGTGTGTGTGTGTGTGTGTGTGTGTGTGTGTGTGTGTGTGTGTGTGTGTGTCCTTCTCTACCACTGGCCTGTCTATGCTTTAGCCTCATCCCTATCACATCCTGGAGTCTCTTGGTTTCATTGTGTACCGAGCAGAAGCTACTTAGTTCCCCTTTGTGTATCCTTCCTCTTCACTCCTGGTTTTGTTCTTGACAACTGCAACTGTGGGACCCTCCCCCTACTTTTTCCCCATTGCTGCTTGACTATTAAAGATAGGGTGTCCCAAGATGAACTTCAACCTGATATATGGCCAAGGGTGACTTTGAACTCCTGTCCTTCCTGCCTCTACCTCATGAGTGCTTGTTTTGTGCCACCACATCCTGGTTTTACAGGACGTTAGGGAAGCAAACCCATGTATCATACTCAGTAGGCAAGCACCAGCTCAGAGCTATACCTGACCACGACTCATTTTTTATCAACACTCACCTGATTTGGATATCTTCCCTGTTCCCTGACTGCACCTCACTTTAACTACCCCACCGCAGGCCTAGGCTCTTCAGACTCTGTTCATCATGTTAAAAATTACCCAGCATCCTACTGTCTGCTCTGTAAACACTAATATACACCACTTAGGGTGCTGGTATTTAGGACTCCTTGTATTCTCAGTGCCTAGCAGTACAAACTGTGTCTGTCAAGTTGCTGAACGAATGGATGGGTGAGTGAGTGGCAAGAGGGAAGGGTGGGTTTCAGACAGATCAAATAGGCTGAAGTGTGTTTGAATATAATTTTGACTCAGCGCGGTACTCTTAAGTCAAGCCTACTCCTCTCTGCCTGCTCACTCTTACACTGTGTGCTACAAATGCTGTGTTTGACTCCTACTAAAGATATATTCTGCCTTTGGTTTCTAGGTCAAAGCCATTTACATCCATTGCGACATGTTCTCAGTTCAAAATGGCTTGCTGACACCAACATTAAAGGCTAAGAGGCCCGAGCTGAGAGAGTACTTCAAAAAGCAGATAGAAGAGCTTTACTCAGTCTCCATGTGAAGCGAAAGGAGGTCCTCCTCAGTCCAACGAACTTTGCAGCAATATTATAGTTACTCTTGAGAGAAAGGAGTCAGAATGCCACAGCTCAAAGTGAACAAGCACCTGATGTTTTGCAACTGAGCCTTTCCTGACCTGAGAAGTCTCTAACAATATTTTCTCTACCATCACCAAGTACACTTTATTTTTATTAAATGATATTGTAGCAAGCTGCTAAAAAAAATTTATCGCAAACGGTAATGTAAAAACAAATCAAGACACTTTCTCAAGAACTGTGTACCACTAAAAGTAATATATTCTCAATGTTCACAGAATTCCATTAAACATAAAGAAAAGAAACATAACTGATATATTGTACTTAATTATTTGTGGAATAATAACCAGATACAGTGGAAGTCTAGGCAATGTGGACTACCTCATTAAACAACTGATTGTCAGCAGTCACAGTTAGATCAGACCTAAAACTTAAACCAAGGTGTAGGAAGTCACGCCAAATCAAACCATGTGACCTGACTCCCACCCTCCAACGTGAATATCTTTGCTGATATGAAAGCCTTCTCACTGATTTTTACTTTTATCCATGAGAAGTGGAAATGCAGCTGTTCTGAAAGCAAATATCATATTTATTTAATAACTCCCATAGGTCTTTCAGTAATTTTATCATTTATCAAGCTCACTGAAGTAGTCAGAATCCATGTGCAGAAGTATAGGTAGGGGTTGCGTTTGTTTACATAATTCTTACCATAAGGAAGCTTAAAAGATGTTTGTTGGCTGCAGCAAATGAACTCTTGGCAAACATTTAGGGGAAGGTACTCAGTGATTTCTCAGGGTGGGCAACCATTCATGTACCTATGTTTCTGCTAAAGTCTTTGCCTTTTCCATTCTCAATGTCTATGCCAGGTCTGAGAAATGCAATATGGCTGAAATTCTGAACAACCTCGATTTCCTTTCATATGATATCAAAGCAAATGTGAGGAGGAATAGCTGCTAGTTCCAAATAAAGGAACTCTGCAATAATGTGGTACAGAAATTTTGACAACATTTTTCAAAACTTCCCTAGAAAACTATGGAAGTCCAAAATAGAGGAATCCGTGCTAATGGCATAATTCCATTCCTACAAACTAATGCTCCTAATCGACCACAAAACCTTAATTGTATCATATATTTAGTTGCACCCTAAATCTGGGTGCTAGGATTCTGATGTCACCAAAAAGCCTCGAAACCATGGACAGTGCAGGTCAAGTCAGCACGATAAACTGTGCACCAACGAGGGCGAGGCTCCTGGGGAAGTGTTTCTCTTCCATGGGAACAGGACTCTGAAAGTATGTAGAGAGCTCATGCAGGACACATGATCGTCCCAAATGCATCGGTGATCAGTATAGCAGGACACGAACTCCTTAGCTCTGAGGAAAACCCAACTTGTTTGCGTAAGTGAACATTCTCAGTCAGAACCTGCAGCATCCATCACACGGGCCTGTTAGATGATCTGCATCATTGATCATATACCCATCTCAGTCACTGACCTCAGCTCCAATTCGGGTATTTTTTTTTTTTATTTTTATACATTCCTTGGGTGTCATCTCTCTGAAGACTCACTGTTGCACCTATTAATGTGACATTGACTAAATGAGCAGTTCTGTGCACATTAATTTCTTTTACAGCATGGAGAAGCAAAACCAGGACCTTGCACACACTAGGCAAGTACTGTTCTGCTGGGCTCCATGCCCAGCCCTGTGTGCATTAAATTTGAAATACATTTCTGGTGAGACAAATAGCACATTGAAAGCCACATCTGAAGAGCGCTGACTTTTTAAATGTTTAATGTATGTTCCATCGATCAAAATTGAATATCATTACCTGAATTAGATATCTATATTATTTTAAGGGCAAGGAGTCTTACATTTCAATTTTTAAAAGGTTTCCCATTGTCCTTCTACATTACTAAGCTCCATAGTTGGCTTTGATTCCAACAGCGTTTTGAGCAGAGTAGCTTTAGGCAAATGATTTTAAAAACTACCCTCATTCTATTTCCATCTCACTGTAGTTAGGTGTGATTAATTATAGGCAAATTTTGCTTATTGTTTATTTCTTAAAAGATTTTATGTTGCTATTGAAGTTCCGAATTTGTGTGGAGCCATCACCCTTAATGGGAGGGTACAAGTGTGCTCAGAAAGCAAACAATGGGCCTTAAATGCACTCTATACCCTCTTGGTCCTCTGTAGAGCACTACCTAGTGTAAGAAAGAAATGGAAGGGTGTGAATCAGTGGAAAAATCCCTCTTGCTTCAGACTTCCCAATTTTATCTCAGGGGATGAAAACTAAGTTTGTGTTTCTATTTAGCCAATATAGGAAAAAGGCTAAGTACTTAAGACTTGTCGTGATCCCAGTGGCCACCATAGACCATTTAAAGTTTAGAGACTTGGTTTCTTAACCATACATACGTGCTTAAATGTTCGTCGTTTTCACCCATTTGTTACTCAAATATGTAGCAAATTCTCACATTTTTATCTTTTGACAAATCAACAAATTATTGGAGTAATCTATAAAACAGACATATACATTTCCCCTACTTGCCACAGAAGATGTCTTCATACGTGGTACTGAGACTTCCCCTCCAGATGGCAGAGACTGGCCAGGTGTGATATGGAAACCTAGCTCCATGTACTAGGATCTTAAACTCAGAGGTCCAAGTAATAGCCGTACCCTGCCTTCCTCACGAGTCTAAAGGGGAAAAAAATCTCTACTGGGAGTTTGACAGTCAGGTAACGTTTTAGCCACTTGAAATCAGCACTTAAAGTTAGATTGCATTGCCCTTGAGAGAACCAATGATTATTCATTTTTCCGCCACAATAAATGAATTGTTCTTTTTCCCCCCACATGTGTTAAGCACAAGTCTGATGCAATTACTTAAAATACAAAATACTAGAAAATGAATGTAAAGAATGGGAAATTATAGGGTTTTTTTTTTTTGCATGAAAATAGGCTGCTTACAAATTTGCTTAAAATATCTCAGGACAAAAGAATGAACGGCTGTATGTAAAACTGGTAAATTCTAAGTATTTTCTTGACAGTTTAGAAAACCCTACGATGGGGGGAGGGTCCTGACAGTCTTAGGTTCTCTCTGAAGTATATATACTGCACAGTCCTCCCACGAGGATGAGACCAGCATTCACACGAGGACCAGTCCCCCACAAGGCCCTCTTCACTGAGAGCACGTTAGTGGCTGTACTGCTGAAGTGATGAACACTTGTAGATGTAAGCAAGCATTTAGATACCTATTCCCAGGTGTAAAGGGTTTTAACCGAGGTAATAGAAGCTCATCTCCCCGCCCACTTTATGTTTCTTTGTTAAGTCTTGGTGACTGCATGGGGGAGGGAAATGGCTATTTTTTGGAAGAATCGCTTCCTCTACTTTCAACTTTTGAAAATCAAGGCATTAAAATATTACTTTTTAAATATGCACAGATGTACCTTAACTGTAATTATGTTTTCATTTGCTTTGTTATAACAGCATGGTCAACAAATGCGAAATGCACTTACGAAAACTTTTGTAAACAATAAAGATCTTTTTTTTTTATTTCTCAAAATTGTTCGTAGTTTCTTCGCACTTTATATGCGTCTGTGATGTAATTCCCTCATAGGGATGTGTCTGACATCGGTCATGGTGTATGTGGTGAAGCCTGAAGCTTTAGTATCAGCGTATTCTACATCTCCTGGAAGGTTTCCCAAACTCTCAATAGTCAGACATGCTTAGCCAAGAGGCTTGCCTTTGCTGGAACCCTTGCTATTATCAAATATGTCCTTGATTTATATCATTTTCATTCCTCCAAAGAACAAATAACTGTTCAAATTTCCCATCATGATGACAGCCCTTAACATCTCCAAAGTGTCAAATAATCAAGTACAAAGTAAAAGATCCAGCTTCTGGAAACAGCGCACTCCACCACGTCGAATTGGTGCAGATCCTGCTTCATACATTCACTTTTATTCAGCCCTCTCCGTTCTCACAGCTATCTGCATAGGTTGAGCCTCCCTTGTTGTTGGTTTGAAATAATACAGTGGTTTATTTCCTAAAACAGTCTTCCTGGTCCCACTCCACTTCCCCAGATCATTCATAATCTACATTTTAGCCAGGGCATCCCTCTAAGCTGTCAGTCTTATTATTTCTTTGAATATGTCCCATGGTTTCCAGAATGAAGCTCTGACTCTGTTCAGTACACAAAGACCAGTGTCTCTCCTACCACATCTTCATGGAGTCTTGGCTCCAGTCATACCAACGACTCTCCCTTTGCTCTGTGCCTTGCCTTTTCTTCCTTCACACCCCCACCTTCTGCAGTTTTTCTCAGAAAACCCAGTTTGGGGGCTGGAGGGATAGCTCAGTGATTAAGAGTACTTAGTACTCTTATGAATGACTAACGGTTTGGTTCCTAGTACCCACACCGTGGCTCCCCACTCCAGGGCTTGTCACTCCAGTTCCAGGAGATCTGATGCTCTCTTCTGGCCCCCACAGTTTCATGTACATACATGGTGCACATAAAATTCAGCCTGTCACACATGCATACATTTATAAACAAAGCAAAACAAAGTAAGCTCCAAGCATAGAAGCTTCCCAAGTGACTTGTCGGTTGATGGATTCTCTGACCCATCCCCACTGGGATAATGGCTTCAGATTTTAGTTTCTGTGCAAAAAAAAAAAAAAAAAAAAAAAAGTAGCCTACAGTAGGTTTTCAAGACAAGTCTATTAAAGGAGAATCCTCTTGGCCCTTCTTATACATTTCATTGTATTAAAACCAGCAGTGGAAAAAAAAAAAAAAAAAAAAAAAAACCAGCAGTGTCTGCAGCTATATTTTACCCATCTTTGTTTTTCTTCCATTCTTGTCACCTAAGCATGTCTAAATTAGCTTTCTGTTGGATCCCTGATGTCCATGGATGGATAGATAGCAGAGTAATCAAAGCCTCTCAGTGGATTGTTCCATCAAACACACACACACACACACACACACACATGGATTGTTCAGTAAAATTATCTTTGGGTTTTAAGGACTTCAAACCCCACAGACCCCACAGATTGGCTATTTAAAGCAGGGGGTTCTTCACATATCTCTTCAACATTTAAAACCTGTTTCCCCCATAGAAGCTCAGGTCTCTGTGAACATGCGCAATGGAGTTCTGGGTGTAGGGTGGGATCAGTAAAATGTGTAAGGTGAGGAAGCTCACAAGCCTCACGTATGACTACTTGCACAGACTGTGCATTTGGAGATGGAGAAGAGAAAGATGACCGAGTTGAGATATCTTTGCCTACCTCACTTTCTTGTGAAGTTACAGGCTGCAAGCTCCTCCTCTTCCTCCTCTCTCATCTTCCCCTTCCCTCTTAGAAGACATGGAAAGGATGACCAGCTTACCAGACAAATGCCAAGGCAGCTATGCTGCCTGTGACAACTACCTGCCTTCCCGAGTATCTCTAGCACATGGTTTCCTCAGATCTCCAGAGAAACCATAAATGTTAAGCACACAGGATTGTCTTTTCAATGGGAAAGATGAAAAACCCCGTTTTTTTTCATCCAGAGAGCTGGAAATTGGATGTGGTTAATAGCCTGGTGATCTGTGTTATCTGCTGGGACATGACATATCAAGCTCCTGTAAACAGGACCAGAGGGGGGTCTAATAGTCCAGATGGGCTCTGTTTTATCTGCTGGACCAGCCCTTAGACCCTCAATCTAGTGCACGCAGCAGATCTCTAGAGCCCATCTTCTTGAAAGAAATGACATGGACCCTGAGTTAAGTGTTGATGAAATCATGCTTCCTTGTACACCGGCGATTGTATTAAACCAGGAACACACCCCCCCACACACATTATACTGAGTTTAAATACATTGGGGATAAATAACTTGGTATTAGACTCCCCAAAGTCTGATCCTGGTTGATGCAGTCAATATATACCAGGTTTCATTCCTTTTTTTTCTTAACCATAGCATTTTTATGGATTCTCTGGGACTTTCACATCATGTGCCCTGATCACTCTCACTTCCTAGTTCTTCTATGCCTACACCACCCTTGTTACATCTCCTCAAGAGAAGTAAGAATAAGAATAAAAACAGTAGAAAAAAAAAACAGTTTGTATATCTATACACTCACTGGAACATGAACAAACTTCTCCACCCGCACCCTGCCAGCAACTGGGGAGAGCCACACTTCAGCATCCCCATCGATTCTTAAGAGTTCTCTTCCATGATTTCCTGTCTAGGCTCTCACGTTGCAGGGGTAGTGTGTGGGGGGAGGGGTAAAGCTTTCCATGCTCCTCCCTCTCAACTGCGCATCTGCAGTCACCAGTACCACAGCAAAAGTAGCCTCCTTGCTCTTCACAGTCAGCAGGAGGATGGAGCATGGACCTCCACATGGAGACAGCACAGACCATGATCCCAGCTCCCGGCTGGAGTAGGTCCATGGAACCAGACAAGGCCCTTGGAGACATCCTGGACCATGGGCCATGGACATAAATATGGCTTCAGGCCACAGCACTGGCCTATTGGAGCACCCAGATCAGAATGGCCACACTGTTCGTGGATATCGGCATGGCTTTAGGCAACAGTCTGGAGGTGGTTCGGTTCACTTCCCTGTCTGACACCTGCGGGGACAGAAACCCTTTTGATTTAATCTGGTCCTACTCCCACTGGTTCCTATATTTCCAGACCTAGTTGCTCCCAAGTTTCAGGCCTCTCACAAATCCTTTGGGAACTGCAGTGGTAAGTTACTGTCTTTGCTTGTTTTCACAACTCCCTAAGCAATGAGAGGAGCCAGGAGACTTGCGGGTGAGAGACTCCCTGTTTCCATATTATGGGTATGACTCAAGGAAGAATGTTGGGGTGTGGTTATTGTTCAGGGTGCAGCAAGACTTTGAGATCCTTGAGCGAAGGACCCTTTGTTATTTCTTCACATCCCCGGGACACAGTGCCTAACACAGTAAGATGCTCAGCCAGTACTAAGCACCAAAACATCGAAGCAAGCAAGAACGCCCCTAAAGAACCCTCTGTTCTTTACAAAGTTACATTTTGATGAGTAATAGGCTGCCATAAAGATTTCTATGAGCCGATTTTTAATTGTAAATTTCAGCATTATTTTATTATGCAAATTGTTTGTGTTCATATACATAATATTGGAGCCTTAGGATGAGTGATGGCTCAGTTGGCAAAGAGCTTTCCAGGTAAGCATGATGACCTTAGTTCAGAGCCCCTATCTCTACTTCAGAAGCGGACACATCGGCTTGTATCTGGCACCTTGCTGGGGAGGCAGAGACAAGAAAATGCTTGGAGTATCAAGCCTGGTAGTCTAACCAATCAGAGAGCTCCAGGTTGCTAACAGACTGAGTCTAGAAACAAAACCAACAAAAACAGTACGGATTAAGAAGGTCCACTAGTGTTGACCCCTCCCCCCTGTGTACTCATTTGCATGGGCACACGGACACTATTGGGGTGTCTCAGAGAAGCCTTCAAGCTCTTGTGAAGTCATCTCTACAGGCTGAGTTTTCAATTTTTTTTTTTTTTTTTTTTTTTTTTTTTTTTTTTTTTTTTAGGATAAAAAGGAGGTTGCCACGTGCTCAAAATACTATCAGACGGAGCCACCTCTAACAAATCTTTGCCTTCCTGAACCGAGGGAGGCTAACCTCCTACCTTCATTCCCTGGGTTTAGAAACCAAAAACTTCATGGCTAGGGCTTCCTGCAGGGCTCAGAACAGGGTGTGAGCAACAGGTGTGGGCATGGTCTAACTAAAAAGCAATGGTGAGCGAGAGAGGTAAGGGAGGGAGAAGAGACCGAGGCACAGAGAGACACGGAGAACGACAGAGACAGAGACAGAGATGCAGAGACAGAGATGCAGAGACAACCAGAGACACAGAGACAGACAACCAGAGAGGGGCAGAGAGGGGGCGGGGGGAGGAGAGAGAGAGAGAGAGAGAGAGAGAGAGAGAGAAAGAGAGAGAGAGAGAGAGAGAAAGAGAGAGAGAGAGAGAGAGAGAGAATGAATAAAACCTGAGGAACTTGGGTTCAGCAGTCCATAGGAAATCCATACAGTCAAATAAGTCCGGGCCCACCACCTTCCCAGAAGCCCTCGCGGCCATAAAAGGCGGAACTGAGGCAGCCGGGGCAGGGTGTTGCCCTGTGGGTGGCCTGTTCCTCAGGAAGGCAATGGAGAAGATGGGGCGTTTGAGGCTCAGACCAGTTTATGCCCGCAGGAAGAGGGCTGGTGAAAGGCTCAACCTCACCCCGAAGCCAGACCTGGCCTTTCCTGGGAAGACAGAGGCCCTGCTAGGTCAAAGCCAGGCCTGGGTGGCGGGTGGGCCTGGGAAAGGGCTGAGGAGGGGCACGAGCAGGTCCCCTGAACACAGCACCCTCTCACAGGTCTGAAGGGAAAGGGCAAAGAGCAGGCATTGAGGAAGATAACTGAGAAAGAGGAATTGAGCAGGCCCAGAGATAGCAGCTCACAGCAGCCAAGGTGGGTAGCCTAGGGTAACAGCCCTGAGCAACTCGGCTTTCTCCGAAAGTCTTAAGTTTTGTTTCTGCTTAGTAGCCTCTCATTCGAGAAATCAAAGAAGAAGATGAATACCCTGGTTCTACTTCTAAAACACAGGCCCGGAAATTTGGGGGACGCGAGTACATTTATTCTCATATGTCTTTTTCTCACATATATGTGTGTTTTATATACTTACACCGATAAAACACATATATGTGAGCATATATTTTTTATGAGTGGCAGGATCTCATGTAGCCCAGGCTGGCCTCAAAGTCCCTATTAGTAGAGATTGAGATTAATAGATCTTAATGCATTCACCTCCGAAATCTGGGATTACAGACTTGTGCCACTGTGCGCCACTTTAGGAGCGCTAACAACTGAGCTACGGTCCCCAGGCCAGTCAGATTCGTTTTACTAATGAAGGCTGGCCAAGTTACCTAAAAGTGAGACAGAACCTCTAAGGAAAACAACATTCAGCTTTTGGTGCAGATCTCGAAGTCACGTCTACCAGATCCCCTTAAAGTAACTTCCAGATTTTACTTTTTGCTGTTTGTTGTTGAGTTGGGTTTCTCTGTGCAGCCCCGACTGTCCTCGCACTCGCTCTGTAGACCACGCTGACCTTCAGCTCACAGAGATCCTCCTGCCTCTGCCTTCCAAGTGCCACCACACCTGGCAAACTTTCAGATTTTAAACTACAAAGAGACCGTCAAATGCAGATGGTGTAAACTAAACTGTTGTGTTTGGTTACAGTCGGTTAAGTGTTACAGGAGAGGAAAGCCTGCAAGATAATAGCCCTGGAAAAGAGACTCCAGAGGAAAAGACAACGCCATTGAGTGTACGTATGCTTCTCCTAGGCTTCTTATTATGTTCAGCAGTATTTGGAGAACGGTCGCTATGGTCGTCGGGATGAAAGAATGAAGTATTCTTTGTTAATGGATATCAGATAGTTTCTAGTGTTTTTAATTACACTGATATACTTGTCTTGCCTAGTTCGTAATTGTAATTATGCACTTCCACTTTTTTCGTATCTTCTGCAGATTCAAATTTTTAATATTTTAAAACCACTTTCCTGTTTTCCTTTGACTTTGTCTATTAGCAATAGAAACATGATTGATCACCAAGGATTCTGTTTGCTACAGAGCATTCTAATATTCTATTATAAGCCACAGCTTTTTGAGTCAGGATCTCACTGTGTGGCAGAGGCTAGCTCTAATCTCACAATCCTCCTGCCTCAACCCACCTGTCCTGTGTTTAGGTAATGGCTGTTATACATACAACATTTTGAAAACATTTTTTTACATAATGTTTTAAGAGTGTATGATGAAATATTCTGTGTAGATGATTTAAATATTCAAAATAGTACAAGAAAGTTTCTTCAAATTATATATTTTTTCTGCTCCAATTTTCTCTGTGCTTTAAAGACATTTTACAGCTTATGTATTACCTTGATATTAAAGTCTTTAATGTATTTATACTATTTTAGTGTCTTTATGGTGGTTTATCTAGTAGATCTATGACTATTTCCTGAGTGCCTGAGGTTTTCCTTCTGTAGGCATTGATAGAAATGCTTCTACAGAACTGTGTGCAATTCACATTGTTACCTATGATAAATACCAGGAGACCAAAGGGTCGATGTGTTTGACATTTTGTGATTCATGTTGGCAAACCTGCACACTCTTACTCAAAATGATGATAGGTGAAAAACAGTGTGTTTCTGTATTTTCAATTTTTTGAACGTTAATGATGGTGGTTCTTTTATCCCTCATTATTGTCTATTTATTCTGTTGTAAAATATCTGTTCATTATATACTGAAGATAGTCTTACACACATAAATATTTTAACTGACTTGTGAGTCTTTAATTTTATTATTATGGACTTACGTATATTGTTTTCTTTTGATTTATTTCGCTCTTTTTTTAAAGGGTGAGTAAAAGCCTTTCCTTCCTTTTCTCCTTCCTTTCTTCCTTCCTTCCTTCCTTACTTCCTTCCCTCCCTCCCTTCCTCCTTTCTTCCTTATTTCCTTGGTTATTAGAGAAATATTCTTTAGTCAGGCTGTACGCCTTTAATTTAAGCATTCAGGGGGCAGAGGCAGGAGGATCTCTGTGAGTTCGAGGCCAGCCTAGTCTACAAAATGAGTTCCACGTCAGCAAGAGCTACACAGAGAAACCCTGTCTCAAACAAACAAACAAACAAACAAAAAACAAAAAAAACAAAAAAAAAAAAACAAAAAGAAAATTCACCTTTATCTTGTACTGTTTAATCTCATGCTATTGAGTTGACTACTGCTAGTTCTCCATGTTTATTCATAGTAATGTCAACATTTGGTTTTAGATTTAATGTTAAAGAGCAGATTATCTGTGACCAATATTTTGAAATAATCTGATGCATCTATGAAATTATACAAAGTGAACACTTGTTTTTCAATTCAAATCAAATATTAAGAATCAAATTAAAATAGCCATCTCATAATTTGTTCTCTATCTTTAATTCTCATTCTTCATAGGAGTCAGTGACTGATGCTTTCGAGATTGACAGCCTTTCATCAAGTACCGAACTGGTTTCAGGTGAGACTAGCAGATAATAGCTTTTCATCTTTCCTTCAAACATGGGCACTCATTTGTATCTCTTGACTTCTCGCTGCAGTGGAAGAGAAGATGTCTTTCCCCTAGCCCAACACGAATCCTTCTGACTGGGTTCTAGGCTTCATTCTCAGTGTCTCCATGCACACAGCAGTCAATGTGAAATGACAGTTGTGACATGGTACAAAAGAGAATGACTTGAAGCCAGTTAATTACACTTAGCTAGAAATATGAGGAAATGCTGAACTGAGATAATCAGGTGAGTAGAAATCAGCTCTGCAGAAAGAGAATGGAGAGAAAATCATGCAGAAGAAACACCAGGCACAGTGATCTTGCTGGTGGTACCCAGAGCTGGAGGAGGCACGGTAGGACATAGTGCTAGACTGTGGGACCAGACAAGTAAGCCCAGGACAGAGCAGGGTATATGCAGCTTACCTATGCAGGAATCACTTCCTTGCAGCTCAGGGATGCATCATGCCTTGAGGAGTGGACCTCCCAGTGTGGAACCAAGCTTTGGCTCTAGTGGGCCTACAGTGACATGGAAATGCAGTGGTGCCTCTTGCTTCTGAGATGAGAGGATATGAAAATACTTTTTTTTTAACTTCATGAGCCCTTTTGAAAATTATCAATTTAGGCACCAGATGCCATGGAAACTGGGTGTGTAGGTTTTCAGGATAGTTGTAGTCACCACATAACTTGTTAGATTTGTTTTAATCAGTGGCGGTTGCTTTCAGAGGAGAGGACACTGCTGATTTTTAAATTCTTGGATTTGGAGAGAGTACACTCGGTGTGGATGAAGATGGCTGTCCTAGTTAGGATTCCTATTGTTGTGATGAAGCACCATGACCAAAGCAAGGTGGGGGTAGGTAAAAGTGTAAGTGGTTTACACTTCATATCACTGTTTATCACAGAAGGAAGTCAGGATAGGAATTAAAGCAAGCTCCTGGAGGCAGGAGCTGAAAGCAGAGGCCATGAAGGAGTGCTGCTTACTGGCTTACTCCCCATGGCTTGCTCAGCCTGCTTTCTATAGGACCCAGGACCATAAGCCCAAGAATGGCCCCACGGACAATCAGTCACTAATGAAGAAAATGCCTTACAGGTTTGCCTACAGCCTGATCTCATGGAGCATTTTTTTTTTTTTTTTAATTGAGGGTCTCTTTCCTCTGATGAGTTTAGCTTGTGTCAAGTTGACATAAAACCATCCCAGTGACAGTGTCTACACAATGTATCATATGTATTCAAGAAACTACTAAAGAAAGCATCTTCTTTGCTTTTTTCGGTCAGTATCACCATCTAATGACAATTTCCCTCCTAACACTTGATTACTGACAAAATTAATTAGTAGCATTAAAAGGAAGGGCCCATGTTTTCTTCTGATGAAATGTTGAATGTTGACAGTGATCATGAGATAAACTTTAAATGCACCTTCAGCACTGGACTGAATTCATTTTTCAGACTGGAATTTTATTGGTTCCTCAAAAACGCTGACTTATAGATGACTTCTTTCCTTGAGTGACCAGACTTTAGATCTTTCATAATGTGATCCCTTTTAAAAGAAAGCTCAGAGAGGCAAGATCAAAACCTATTTTGACATTAAGTACCAAAATCTAGGAATATCAAGACTTGAAAATATCTGGATCCACTAAGAAAACACTTTAGTAAGTCCTACTGTTTGGTGCATTTTTATTGTGATTTTCTTGGCATCTCTTGTGTTCACAAGAGGCAGTGTTTTTGATATAGGATTATGTGATGGTTGACATATGCTTGGCCCAGGGAGTGGCACTATTAGAAGGTGTGGCCTTGTTGGAGGAAGTGTGTCACTCTGGAGGTGGGCCTGGAGACCCTCCTCTTAGCTGCCTGAGGATGTTCAGTCTGTTCTTGGCTTCCTTTGAATGAAGATATAGAACTCTCAGCTCCTCCTGAACCATGCCTGCCTGGATACTGCCATGCTCTTGCCTTGATGATAATGGACTGAACCTCTGAACCTGTAAGCCAAACCCAATTAAATGTTGTCATTTATAAGACTTGCCTTGGTCATGGTGTCTCTTCACAGCAATAAAACCCTAAGTAAGACAGATTATAAAAGCTATGTCTTAACTTTCTTGGTAAAGAAGAAAATGCAGCATGTGTGTGATATTGGCCAGTGGAAGCCCATCAATAAATGGTATGTCCTGATAATTATCAAAGATACAGAATTAACTAGAAACATATAATCATGGAAATTGGGGGCCAGGAAGATGGCTCAGTCAGCAAGAGAACCTGATTTCAGATCTGTATTATCTGCATAAACTTGTGTTGTGACACACGCCTGCAACACTAGTGTTCCAAACAAAGAGAGACAGGGGGATCCTTGGTGCACACTGCCAGCCACTCTAGTCTAGGAATGAGCTCTGGCTTCAGTGAGAGTCTGAGTTAAACAAGGAGTTTACTGGAATCAACCTCTGGATTCAAACACATGCACTGATTCACACACCCACAGACAATTTTTAAAAGGAAATTAAAGCAAACAACCTCAGAAACTATGATCTGTGAAAATTCTTGCTTGAGACACCTATGCTCTTTCTTTGAGTTGGAGTTGTCTGGTCCCTGGGTTATTTTCAAACACACAATAGCCACATTTCAGTAATGTAGGCCTCACTCCCCAAAGTTCTTTTGTTCTGCCCTTCTGCTGACATGATTTATCTAAGTGACGTAACCTGGATGATCATATGACCATATCATGAGAAATCTGAAAACCTGGACACAGTTGCAGAGTGCTGGTTTTCTCTGGGTAACAGTCATAAAATACCTTTGCTCAGATCCATGGCAAGAGCATCTCAGTGTGACTGCTCAGCTGTCTGTACTCACAGCCCCCAACTTCTTAGTCCTTTCCCTGATTCTCAGCCTTTTTATTACCCTTGCTGCAAAATTCTAATGATACCATTAATCGATACCAACAAAATGGGTTCCCTGAAGCAGAGATACAGGAATTCCTAAAGGAATGTTGTGGCAAAGAGGAGTATCAGGGAGAGCCATTAGCTTTTCTGCCCTGTGTCTACTGTCAGAAAAGAAGGAAGCTCCGGCCATTTTGCACCTCCTGTTCATTAAAGTCTGGTGAAGGGCTGTAGCAGTAGGGAGAGACCCTGAATGGGCTGGGCCAGCTGGTCCAGGATGGTGGGTGGGGAAATGCTTGTCAGCTGGCTGAAGCACTGAAGCTCCAAAGCAACTACATTTGGAAAAAAAATTGCTGTAATATCAGTATTCTGTGCCCCTAGCTTTTGTCTCAGCTCCTGTCCTTCTGCTTCGTGGCTACTGAGATTTGGTCTCTTGCTTGATCATGTCCAAGAGTTCCTGGATGTTTATCGACATACTTGTGGCTTTCTTTCTGAGTATAGTATTTCTGAGTATAGTATCAATGTCATCTTCTGTCCCTGATCTTCTTTCTTATGCTTGATCATCTGTTGGCGACACTCTTTACTGTGTTTTTAATTTAATGAATGAATTCTTCAGAAGCCAGCATTTCTGAGTTTTGTTTGTGTTTTCAGAACTTCAGTTTCTTTGCTGAGATTCTCTTTCGTGTTCCTGAGTTCCCATCCACATTGCCTGCTTTCTTTTCTAGGCCCTTGACTTGATTTCCTTGCTTCATTTAGGTACTTGTTGGAAAACTCCTTGAAGTTGTGAAGCATTTTAAAAATTAGGCTCTTGAGTTGTTTAGCATTCTGCCTAGTTCACTAACTTTGCTTTCGGTTATTGTCGAGTTGTGAGCTGTGGAAGGCGCTGTATCGGCTTGTTAATTTTGTATGCATTTCTGTGTTGCTTGAGTATCTGAGGCAATGGATGGTCTTTCCAGTGAGTTTCCCCCATCCTCATTGTTCATCCCTGTGAATCTTCTTCATGGGTGGCCTTTTCTTGAGCTCACAGTTCCCACTATCATCGAGAGGAGGAGCAGACAACTGTAACAGAGAAAGATTTAACAACAAACCCAATATTAAAATGCAATAAAAAGCAATTGAGTACTTTGTCTCCACCCTTACTGAGGAGCTAGGAGACTGACGAAATAAGCGAGTGATTTGAAGATTATTAATGTCAAAAATATTAATAATAAAAAGTACAAAGAAGCCAGGCATGGTGAATTTAATACACCACATTTAATCCTAGCATTTAGGAGGCAGAGGCAGGAGGATCAGGCTAGTCTAGTCTACATAGTGAGTTCCAGGACAGTCAGGGCTGCATAGTAAGATACTGTTTCAAAATTTAAAAAAGAAGTGAAGAGGAAGTGGGCAAAGGGGGAGAAGTAGGAATGAGGGCAAGATGACCTTTGCAGTTGGATATTATCCGGGCACAGAACACAGGCTGCTTTTCACCAGTATCCTACAGTCTTTGCCTAAGTATACTTGTGTCCTCAAGTTTGTATCCAGGTCAGCTCCCTGTGTTCATATGGTTCTCGGGGCAGTAGCATGTGTGTGTGTAGTGGGGGGGGGGGGTGTAAATTTTGTTTTACAAGCAGTAAGCAGTTCTCTCAACTCCCTGCCAGCCTGCCTCCCCAACTGTTCCTCCCTCAATTTCCCAACACTCTGCTTAAACAGTCCTTCTCCCAGTCTTTCCAGTACTCGCAGCTCCAAGTTACAACATCTGCTCTGCTCGGCTTCTCTTGGCTCAACTGTCTCCTTACAGTATCTTCTGTCTCAACTGCTAGCCCCCAACCCCTTCCAAGTCTCAGCTGGCGTTTTTTTTATATCCTATACTGTTCCAGACCAACACTGAAGGTCAGAGGGTCACTCAGTTCTAACAGCTAAGAATTCTTAAAAGGCCAGGTGACTAGCAACCAGGGATCCTTTAAAGGGCCAGGCACACAAGATAAATCGCACCACCTTTCCCCCCATTTGTTTTGGCTCCTAATGATGCAGGTTTGAAGCTGCCCTGTGCACTCCCTGTAGCATGCTGCTCTTGTGATTTTGCTTCTCCACTCGTTTCAGTGTCTCTTCCAGGGTGCTCAGTTATCTGAAGTGATCTTTCTGTTGATCTCAAAGGAGCAAGTTCACAACTGAGATAAGAACCTAACAGTTCTCTTTCCTGTAACTTAGGTTCTGCTTCCTGAAACTTTTATACTCCTGGACTGTGTTGTCTTCTAGTGCCTTGTGTTCTAGAGTTCCTCACTGAAGTCTTAATCTCCACCCCCAGTTCTGTGAACCTTTGGCTTGCAGCCCCAAAGGTATGGTGTACAGGGTGCTGTATTCAACTTAATCTGTCTTAAAGCCCTGCTCATAGGTCTGTTATTGTTCTGCATTGTAGATGGCCTTGTATGACAGGAAACCAAAGTCCTATTTACGGGCCTGTCAGTGTTTAGGTTGTAAGTGTTCCTGCTCAGATAGAAAGGTGCCCTGGGGCTTGGCAGCTAGGGAACCACACAGCTCTGAGAGGAAGACTCCTCAGTAGAGGTATTAAAGCTCCCAGGGGAGGTGTCCCCAGCTGAGCTGAGGAGCTCAGGAGCCTCAGTCTCATTTCTTCTTTGCTTCTTTCCTTTTTCACTTCTTTTCTTCTTCCAGTGAAAGAGTCACAACAGGCAGTTAATGTTATAAAGGAGGTTCACTGGAGGAAGAATTCAGGAGGAAGAGGGTCAGATCCAAGAGTGGCTGCCTCTTCTCCCAGAAGCAGACAGCCAGGAATTGAACAAAAAAGACCGGGGTTACATAAGTTTTTGTAGGGGATGGAGGCAGAGCATTTCAGGGTGGAGATTTCCAGAGCGGGGATTGGTGGAATTTCAAGTCCTGAGCTTCCCAACCTCAGGAATTTGTGGGTTTTCCTGCTCAGAGGTTGGTGGCTTTTTTTTCACCCCCTTTTCCCTGCATCAGGCCAGTGGGTCAGGATGGGAAGTCCTTCCTGGCAGCATGTGTCTTTGACTGAGGTGCCAGCCATCTCTGTGGAGACCAGAGAGGTGGTGCTGTCATCATGGACAACTATGGTAGTATCTCACAATGGCCACAGGCTGAGGTGTTGGCACTGTGGACAGCATCTCATGATGACAGAATGCTGAGGCTTGCATTTTTGACAGATGCCACCATCTTGACAGTTCCAGCAGTGGCATCTCATGGCAGCTGTAAGGTGTGGCAGAAAGGAGGGGCAGTCTTACACTTTGATGGCTCTTGCTGCAGACTGCTCAGGGAGGAACTATAAAGGGACAGTTCTTGTCCAATCGTTTTTAGCTCACAGGGGAAGTCAGTAGCAAGCCAGGCTCTCTTCTTTACTTTTTTGGGGGTCAGTGGCCAAGGTTTTCAGATTTCCCTTGCTCAACTCTGAATTTTATTAATTTTGATAGCACCCATAGCTTTTCATTTCCAGTAGAAATATAAACAAATCTGTATCCGAAACACAAAGCATTCACTAACTTTCATTCTGATGTTACTACATCTTTATAGTATATAGGTAGATTTAATTCCAGTTTTCTATGACACAGTGCCTCTCAGCTGCTGTTATTTCTTTCTCTCTAATGTTCAGACAACTTAAAAATAATGGAGCACTATCTAGTCTATCCCTGGAGGTCTTTATTCTTTTTTTGTTTTGTTTTGTTTTATAAGCATTTCCTTTAAGGTGAGATTAGATCTCTTTCTATAACTGCTTGTTCGGTAGGATTGTGTGATATACCTGTAATGTTATTTATATTATATTATAATATGCAAAGAATTCCTTCATCTTACAGGAGACATATGTGGGGGCATTGTAGTTATCCTAGTAGGAGAATGAGTTGAAGGCAAATAACCAAAATACAGTCCAGTTTGGCATCTATGCAATTCACATATGCATCTTGTAGTCTCCTTTCTACCAAAGTTAACTTTCTCTGCTTCCTTTGTTAGCTGCATCTCCTTGTAACAATTGAAACAAATTACATACCTCTTGAGTGGTTAATCCAGTGATGGGCCGTAGCCAATTAATAGCTCAATTTTTGAACATCATTAAGAGTTCACAACTAATCTGATCTGAACCTTCTGTTGTTGAATTTTGTTGTAGTTGTTATTGTTGACTTATTTTCTAACCTAGATAGTGGATAGAATCTCCTCTTCATATTTTTTCAGAAGTAGTTTGCAAACCTCAACAAGGCTAAATTTTTTTTTTTTGTTTTAACAAACATTTTCTCTAAAGTATCTGCATTAGAATCAGCCAACAAAATATCATGCATGTAATGGCAAATAATAGATTGAGGAAATTGCCTATGAAAAATTTCTAGCAGGTATGCACAAAATATTGACACGAAGGCTTTTTTAACTTCCCTTGTGGAAGAACTTTCCACTGACACCTTTTTATAGGTTGATCATTATTATAAGTAGGCACCACGAAAGCAATTTCATCCCTAATTTAGGGATTGTCTCTGGTATCGAGGGAATATTAATCTGAGTTTATTCGCTGCTTTAATAAGCCTCACCCCCATAGATTTGTGACTATATCAGCCACATAAGGCCTTGACTTTCCTATTTGACCTTCTTGCCTCCCACATTTAACCCATTGCACACTTTATCTGAGATAACTTTCCAATTCCAAGAAACTGTATATAAACCCTTCTAAGCGTCCATTCTGAATTCTAAGATTTTTGTGAAACAATGGTTACATCAGCTCTGGTATCTACCAAACCTTCTAAATCGGTGTCATTCACTTTAACAGCAACTTTAATTTTGGCCTCTCATCATTAACACACGCCAGAACATGTGCTTTCTAAGACTTCCTTCCAAGCTCTCCTGATCTTTCTGCTGGAGCAGCTTTGCCTTTGATACAGGGAAGCAGCAATAGCTGAGCAACCATATCACCTGTGTTCAATTGCATCTCTCTTTTTACAAAAGCCAATTTTAACTTCTCTTTTGAGATTTTCATCTATAATTTCTGGACGTATAATGAATCCTTGGGAAGTAAAACTGCTCCTTCCCAAGACCATTCCTACTGTCCTGGAGGACAAAGGACCATAAACTCCAGTAATTATTTTATACCATTGAATTTTGGGGGATAGTGTAAGATGTTAATCTGTGGCCAAGTCTGGGGCAGCACTGCCTGTAGTAGCATGCATTAGGCCTGCAATACTTAGTTGTTTTTGTTTTTGATTATTTTGCCTGCTGTTATTTCCTGGCTGACAAGAGACAAATGGCTCATACTTTTTCTGCAGGGCCTTGAGCCAGCTCCTCCACCCCCATTTTATCTTCCAATGGCAAGAAATTGCCTTGGATATCTATCATGGATCTATACTCATCGGTCCAATGGCAACTGCTGCCACATTGCCTGCACACTCCTAAGCCTAGGCTTTCTTTCTGCCCTTAGAAGGCAGAAATTTCATTGCAAATGATGGTATTTCCTACAATTAAAATACTGGGCATTTTGAGACATGAGGCCTCTAGTGGTTTGGTCACAGTCTCTTTGTAAATAATAATATCTTCTACAGTTAAAGCACCATGCATTTTGAAATCTAAAACATTTAGCTATGACTTACCCAATTATTCTTGCATTATTCACGCTAGAACCAATATTGGCTGACTCCCTGATTCACTCTTTCATAGGTTAGGTCTCTTAATGGCCTAATAATAACCATTTTGCATTCCATATTTGCATTTCCAAATGCCAAGGTCTCAATTAGCACTTGA
This sequence comes from Micromys minutus, assembly GCF_963924665.1. NCBI lineage: Eukaryota > Metazoa > Chordata > Mammalia > Rodentia > Muridae > Micromys > Micromys minutus. Next base: position 7,122,946 of record NC_137979.1, read on the forward strand.
ATCAGGTGAGTGTGTGTGTGTGTGTGTGTGTGTGTGTGTGTGTGTGTGAGAGAGAGAGAGAGAGAGAGAGAGAGAGAGAGAGAGAGATAGTGCTAAATTCATCTGTTGTTCCTGGAGTTTTTCTAAGGATTAGCGTTCTCTGTATCATCAGTCTAGGTAAAGATGTGTGTATCTGAGCCCTTTAACAACTCTGTTTCCCACACAATGCATGGATATTCCATTTATAGTGTTGCAAAAACATTCTCTTCCCCAGATCTTTTATACTTTTCATTTTAAGCAAGTGTCTCACTAAGTTGCCCAGGCTAGCTTTAAATTCATTCTATAGAGCAGATAGGTTTCTCTGCCTCAGCCTTCTGAGTAGCTAGGACTAGTCCATGAAGCTTACTCCAACATGCCTACCTTAGGGTTAGTTTCGTAGAGTATGGTATAAATGCTATGATTTTATATGTTATTTTTATGTGTGTGTGTCTACATGTATGTACTACATGTGTGCCTAGTGCCCAAGGAGGCTAGGGGAAGTCTCAGATCCCCTGGAAATGGAGTTGCAGACATTTGTAAGTTGCTATCCAGGTGCTAAGGTGTCGCTACCATCTCTGACCAGCAGAAAAGGAGCAACGACACAGCGTTCTTCTCAAAGCGGTTTACTTAGGAACCTTACAGCATGCAAGTTAAAATCTTTTGTCTCCCCTTCTCTCTCTCTCTCTCTCTCTCTCTCTCTCTCCTCTCTCCTCTCTCTCCTCTCTCTCCTCTCTCTCCTCTCTCTCTCTCTCTCTTCTCTCTCTTCTCTCTCTTCTCTCTCTTCTCTCTCCTCCCCCAAGCGCAGTCCTTTTATCCTCTCTCAACTCCACCTCCTCAGTCCATGTTGTGTGGCTGCAGTTCATAGGTCCGTGTCATCTGGCCTGATCCCGTGTCATGGGTGCACCTGAGCAGCTCGCACGGTGGGAGTGGCTAATCTGGGGTGGGGCAGCAGGAGGAAGTCAGGTGCTAGTCACAAGACTTGGCCGGAGTCCAAAGTGCCATCTTGGGACTGCCACCATACCCGCTCTCCACATCAAGAACCAAATCCAGGTTCTCTGCAAGAAAAATAAGTACTCTTAACTGCCAAGCCATCTCTTCAGCTCAGGTTTTGATTGTTCTCTTGGGGTTTTGTTTTGGGGGATGAGGGGTATTTGTTGTGACAGGGATTGAACCCAGGAGTTTATACAGACTAGGCAAGTATTTTACCACAAAGTCACACACTCAAACTTTGTTTTGTTTCTACATATGGAACATATAGAGTGATTCTAATGCAATTTGTTTAAAAGACAATCATTTCTTCATTAAATCACTTACATGTCTTCATAAATATCAGTTGTGCACATACTTGTAAGTCTATTTCTGGGATGTCTGTTCAGTCTTCTGTTCGTGTTTTTTGTTCTGTGTTTTTTGGATGGAATAGCTGGATTCGTCCTTTTTTCTTCTTAGCTAGTGAATTGAAGTAGAACTGAAGTTTTGAGCTAGATCTCAGCTGAAATCCACAAGGAGTAGGCCATAAAATACAGTGTAGGGAAGTTGTCAGGAAGGATTGTGCTATTTATTAACATGAAAGCATTTGTTTGTCTAAGATCCAAATCAAAGATATTGATAATATTATGGCCTTCTAATCATGTGTGGAATCAGTGTTACATTCTTGGTACATATTTGCATATACATTTCCACAGATGTGCATTATTGGGACTTCAGTTCAGTCTTTTTCTGTTTCACTTTGCTTTACAGGACCAACCACGCAGAATGACGTCTCCAGTTGTTTCCCGAGCTGTTCAGACACAGAGTCATATACAAAGAGCACCGAGGAGAGTTCGAGTAGCTTCCCCTCACCAGAACTGTTCAGAGGGCCAGACTGTTCGGGTGAGAACACGATTCCCTCCTTTGGTGGCTCTACTGTAAAACTGTCACCGTGTCTATAAAGGCTTCTGTGAATACATGGTGAAGGCGTGTTTGTTCCCTAAACATGGATGCTGTCTTGGTCCACTTCTACCTGTTTTCTTTTACTTCATGCAGTTTTCCTACTTTTCAGTGGATAACAGGTGGTAAGTAGGCCATGGTCATGCTTGAATTTTCATCACACTTATTATTTATTATAAATAGAGCCTTTGGTTGATGATGGAAGACAACATAGGTTTTTCTCTACAACTTTCTGCAACAACAGAAAGTTGTTTCTGTAAAAAAAAAAAAAAAAAAAAACTAACTCATAAAGACACACATGCACATACATTGGAAGGAATAAAGCATGAACTCTAAGCCAGAAACAAAAACACACGTATTGTACATTTTTCTCATATATTGAAATAAAACAGAAAAATGACTTGAAGTAGAAGGGGAGACTCTAGGGCAGGGGAAGCCTGTTGAGGAGCGGGGGGTGGGGGGAGGATGGGAAGTGCTATGGCAGCACACTTGTAAGTGTGAACACACCACAGTGAGACAATTCATTTATAGTCTGCACACACATGCACACATACACACAAACATTCACACATGCACATACTCACATGTGTGTACACATGCAAGCTCACACATTTGTACATACATGCACACACATGTGCACACTCACCATGTGTGCACACATGCATGCACACACAGGTACTCACACAGGTACACACACATTGATGTAATTTTTAAATGGAAGATATGGTGACTGTTCCTTTTTACTTAGAGGGAGCCTCTTTGAAGACAGTTCTTGTCTCAATATCCCAAGTGCTGGAATTCTCAGAAGACTTACTTCTGTGATGTTTTCAATCAGAGAGATTACGAATTAGATAATTTTAGGATCTGCTAATAACAGGGATACTGTGATTTTTTTTTGATTTGTTGATTTAAATGACTCATTTTGCTGTGCTGGTTTTCTGTTCTTTGGCTTTAGATTAGCTTTGTAGCTTTCTTTGGGCAACAGGGTATCAGTGAACAGCATAAGAAAGGCCTATAAATGTTCTTAATTGGCTTGGACTTATATCTTGTGCTTTTATATTCATGAAAATATATATCCTTACTAACTTTTGTTACTGCTCTGGAACCTAAGAATGATAGGTCAAAACAAAACCAACTGTAGGTAACTCAAAAACTACACAGACTGTTTGTCTGCAGATCTGTCATCTAAGCAGAGCTTCCCAATCTAACCATTGCACATAATAGAGGGGACATATGACAAACCTGGTACTATGTTCACTGGAGGAAACCAACTTAGATTTCCACTGAGATCAAGAACATGACAAAGTGCCCACAGTCTTCACTCCTGTTCAATGTATTGCTTGAAGTCCTGGCTAGAGAAGTAAGACTAGAAAGGAAATAAGTGGGCTCTGACTAGGGAAGAAAGAAAGCCAGTTATCCAGATGATATGATTCCATAGATAAAACCCAGAAGACTCTGCTAGAAAAGTTTTAGAGCTCATAAACATTTTCAGTAAAGTAGCAGGATATAAAGTTAACATTAAAAACACCCTAGTAACCTCTCTCTATACCAAAGACAAACATACTCAGAAAGAAATCTGGGAAGCATCCCATGTACTATAGCCCTCTTCAAAATAAAATGCCTTACAATAGATACAATCAAGAAAACGAGAGACTTTTATGGTGAAAATGTTCAGACACTGAAAAAGGAAAACAGCAGAAGGAAGGACCTCACATGCCCGTGGCCTGGAATAATTCATACTGTGAAAATGTTCATCTTATCAGAAGCAGTACAAAGACTCAGTGCAGCTCCAATCAAAATTCCATTCTTCCCAGAAATAAAAACCACAGCTGTGTGTTTGTGTGTGTAAACTGTTTTCTTCAGCTGCTCTCTACTTTATCTTTTTGACAGGGTATCTCACTGAACCTGGAGCTGCCTTAGATCATAGCACTCAGGAGGCAGAGGCAAGCAGAGCTTTGTGAATTTGGGGCCAGCCTGGCCTGCATTGTGAGTTTCAGGACAGCCAGCACTACACTGAGAGACCATATGTCAAAAACAAAAATATAAAAATCCAATATATATAAACCGTTCAAAGTCTCTCTCAAAACTTTAGTTTCTCTAAAATATCAATACTATCAATACACTTTAAGATATCTAAAGTTACTCTAAAATTTCAAAGTCTTCCTAAAACTTGTAAGTCCTAACTGTGGGCTTCTGTTAAATAAAAAAGTTACATACTTTCTTACTCCAAGAGGGAAGAATCAGGGTACAGTTAAAATTAAAGCAAAGTCAAAAATTCATCAATGAAAAACAAGTACTTGATAACCAGGACTGACTCATAACCCTCTGGGCTCCAAAGGACCTACAAAACACACGGTGTGTCTCCTAGTCTCAGGCCAGCTCCTTCTTATAGCTGTGGCTATCCTTGGCTGGCATCCCACGGTGCTGGCATCTCCAAAATGGGGGCAGGGGCTCTCTGGTGCAACTGGACTGCAGTTTCACCAATAGCCTCTCCTGGATTTTCATTGGGGACTCTGATCCCACCATGTTTAAGATTAAATAGAGTAAGCACATAAAAAACTAAATCATCTGGGGAGAGAGGGAAACATGATTCAGGAAAGCAAAAAGATTGCCACAGTATACCAGAAGAATAAGATTGTTGTATTTTATCACTGCGGTGTCTACATTAGTCAATGTCTGGAGATAGATCTCAGTGGTAGGATGTTTGCAAGGAAGGACAGAGGATTGGACTAGGCTTTAGACTCTTAGCTTGATGGCATCATTACTTGTCCTGTGTTCTATCATTCTAAACCTTCAATTACCCTAGTCTGGAATACATAGGACCCTCAGTTCAAGGGCAGGGACTAACCTGTCACTTGTAGGCTTTTCAAAGTTTTATGTCATTTTAAAATTACATTTATTTATTTACTTACTTAGCTCATGAGCACACACACACACACACACACACATATGCATGTATACCATGATGTATTTTGCTTTTTAGATTGGGAGCATCCCAAGTTAGAAGATTACATGCTCTACAAGAATTCTACTCTCCTAGACACCAGTAAAGCAGTAGCAGTAGAGAAAGTGCCACAGTTTGCAAACCTCTCTGCAGTTTTGGGTGAGTGTTTACATTTTTTTTTTCTCTTTCTCTCTTTGGAAAATCCTTCAGTGTGTTGAAAAATGAGAGTAAGGTTCTTTTCTCTCCTAAATGATTTCCAAGCTAAACCCATAAGCTGAGATTGCTTTTGGCTTCAAATAATAACAATAGTTTCAGTACATATGGGTTTCATTTTATTGCTTACATGTTATTTATTATGTGTCTATATGTGTATATGCATGATGTATGAGCATTTGCACGTGCCATAGTGCAAAGACAGAGTTCAGAGAATAACCTGGAGGAGTCCTGGGGATCAAATTCACATTGCTGTCCTTGGCAGCAAGCACTGTAACCCAGTGAACCATTTTACCATCCCCTAAATTTTAAAATTACAGTTATTTAATGTATAGATGTGAGTACATGTACATATATGTGTGCCAAGATATACTTGTAAAGATCAGAGGACAACTTTGGGGAGTTGGTTCTTTACTTCCATAACACGAGCCCTGGGGGGTCCAACTCAGGTCTTTATGCATAATTGTCAAGTCCTTTTCAGGCTGAGGTTTCTCCCAGCCTAACTCAGTCTTTTTGGTTATTGTTTTGTTTGTAGGGATAGAGATTGAACCTTGGGCCTGGTGTGTGCTTTGCAAACTGTTGACCTTACTCATCTCACAGGCCCACCCTAGTTTTTGAGATCGTCTTTCTTACTGTGCCTTAATCCCATCGATTCTGCTAAGTACATAAGAAGGCAGGTGATGGGCTTTGTAACCAACCATTGTTTTCTCATATGTAACACAGGGGAAAAAATAAACTGGTGTGTTTGTTTGACATTATTATTGTAAAATTCCGAAGATAATAGTTGTGAAAGACATCCAGATTCTAAAGAACTGTCTAAATATTTATGTATCTTGTAATATTCCATAATACTTTTTGTTATGTTTTACTTTGATATTTTCAAAACACCTTTATCTGACTCAAGAGACACATACAAAAAACACTACAAAACAGTCTAAAACATAAAATCAGAAGTTCAGCCACTATGTATGTTGAAGAGAAATATTTTTTTCCAGGATAATTTTATCTTCTGGGATATCTTTGAATTATCTTTATGTCTAATGGATTGATTTTTTTAACCCCTTTGGTAGGTTCCTCTTCAGAAAATGATGAGAAATGCCACAGAAAAATGTAAGAACTAAAGCATTTGATGTTGTGCTTTTTAAAACCCCTTATTGTAAAAGTTCTGTAATAGTGATGACTGCCACTCCACAAAGTCAGATGAACTTCAGTGTTTGCTGAGCACTCACTCTGTGCCAGGAGTGTTCTAATTGCTGAAACATAGTAGAGAGCAAAATCAATTAAACGAAACAAAAACAAAACAAAACAACAACAACAACAAAAAATAGACATTTGACATGTAAATATGCTGCCACATGCTGTGTTGTAAAGAAGGATCCTGAAGAAAATAAAGCAAGATAGGCACTGGAGTGTTGGGCTAAGGCTTGCTCCCTTAAACAGTGTGCTGGGAAGGTTGACATGGGAAAGGCATCATTTGAACGGTTCACTAAAGGAAGGGCAAATTGGGCAGTGAGCACTTTGGACAGGACTGCCCAGAGGAGGAGCTGGGGTAATAGACTGAGCCTCTAGGATATTTGACAGTAGAATGGACAGGATTTGTTGGTGGATTCAGAGATGCAACGAGAGAGAAAGTAGTCAAGGCTGGGTTAATAGCACATATGTTAAATAATGTTTTATAAAACCAGCAAGTGTATTTTTATCTCACTGAAGTTATTTTCGTCAAAATTGAATTGTCTTCGTTTTGTGGAGATTTGTCAGTCAAGCCTTTATTAATTCATGTTGGCCATTAATAGACAGCTTTGGATATCCACCTTGGGGCAGACTGTAATCATTTCAACTTTGTCCTTCCTTTGGTTCTATCTTAGTCTGGCTTTTGTAGTCCATGGATTTGATATACAATTGGCACAGTGATTTCTCTCTTAATGCAAGCAGATGGAAAGGTACCTTTTCTCTGTCTAAATCCATATTAAATAAAATCAGTATTATAAGGAAAATATTAAACACTTGTGGATTGCAAACAATTATACATCTACCTAGAGATTAGACTTTTAATTTCTTCGATTTTTGGTACTCTGAAAGGAGAAAAAAATCTGTATTCATTCTGAACTGCCAAAAAGTAGCAAAGCTGATTTTAAACCTTGGTCTCTTTGATTCTAACCATATATACTGTTCAGTATAACATTGAGATTTTCCATAAATATGCACTGATTACTTAGTCTTATATGTAGGTTTGTAAAAGAACAAACAGACTGGCCTCTGTTGGCCCCTAGGAACATTAACATTAAATAGAATTGTTTGTGTAATTATTTTAAAAACACTCAAAGCTCTGTTTTAGAGGAATTATTGTGGAGATGGTTATTATTATCAATGATAAGGCTCTTGCAAAACAAAGTGGTTGACTTGCCCTGGGGAAGACTGGGGAGAAATGGTACTGGAGGAAGTGGTCGATTCAGGCCATGTCTACTGAACAGTGTTTGTGAGAGGCAGAACCACAATCTGAACTGTCAGAGGCCTTGAGGGTAGGATTTTTATTTTGTTCCAGCATTTGTGATATAAATACAGGAAAAATTTCAACGTGACTAAAGCAGATTAACTGTCAATAAACACTTTTAGAAAGCATAAGAAAACAGAAAGCTCACAGAATGGAGGAACTCCACTTCCAGGTCATATTGATCCAATGCCAGAGGAAAACAGCATCAGGCAAGTATGTGTGCTTTGTGCTAGTCGAGGGGAACAAGAACTAGAGAAGAAACCAGGCAGAGCTGCTCTTCCCATAGCACTGGATGTGAGCAGGGCCGGAGGGGAAGATGAATGCTTGGAGTAGGGATCTGGAGATGTGCTGTTTATCACCTAAAAATTGCTGTTTATTCAAAGAATACCTGAGATGCATTGGTAAGACGTTTATATGAAAGCTCAGTCAGAAGCTAGGCAGTTCTATTTGAACATATGAGCCCAAAGCAACATAAGAGAAAACAGTTTGCTCTTTGCGGAGCCAACATTTCAGTTACCAGCACAAGAGTCTAGAGGAGTCTGCTCTCACAGCTGTGTCTGCTCTCACAGCTGTGTCTGCTCTCACAGCTGTGTCTGCTCTCACAGCTGTGTCTGCTCTCACAGCTGAGTCTGCTCTCACACCTGTGTCTGCTCTCACAGTTGTGTCTGCTCTCACAGCTGTGTCTGCTCTCACAGCTGTGTCTGCTCTCACAGCTGAGTCTGCTCTCACACCTGTGTCTGCTCTCACAGCTGTGTCTGCTCTCACACCTGTGTCTGTTCTCACACCTGTGTCTGCTCTCACAGTTGTGTCTGCTCTCACAGCTGTGTCTGCTCTCACAGCTGAGTCTGCTGTCATCATCCATCCTGCTCAGATATGGAATCCTTCAGCTCCTTACTCATTATTGTACTAGCTCATCCTCTCCCGTGTGTTCAGTGAGAACAAAACACAATCTCATTTGTGGAAATTCCAAAGACAGAAAGATATTCACCTCTAAAAATGTCACTCAGATCAAAACGATCATACCAGATTCTTGGGTAGCAGGTTTGGTATTTCTTTTGCATAAAAAGGCAAGTTAGACCCAGGACAAGTTGGGCAGCTTTTTTAAGGCCTCTAAAGTACAAGTAGCAGGTCTGGCTTAACTCTGGTCTGTATAATTCTAAACATTATGGTTTTCCTCTACAGACATGTGTCACACTGATAAACCCTAGGTGCATGTTATTGTTAACTGTTACTATAAACACCATGCGTTTTTCAAACAGCTGCATTTCCCCTACAAAATAATTAACTGCACATCTTTACTTTCAGTGTAGTTTGAGGATAATTGAAAGTTACTAAAAGTTTAGAAAATATCACTATTTTGTTCTTATTACAGAGGGATGACATTAGAGGCCCAACATATTTCTCCAGAACCAAAGCATACTTTGAATTTAGCATCAGGTAATAATTTGTGGCAATGATTTATACTGAGCACCAAAAAACACAAATGGGGGAGAAAAACATTAATAGGAAGTGGTCATGGTACAAAAACCAATCCTAACTGTACCTAGGTTTTCTCAAATCAAAAGTTTTGCTTTGTGATGGAAATGCTATTTTTAAAACGTGATGGTAGAACAGAGTAGTGATTCTGGAATTATATATGCGTCTGTATTCTTCCTTCTTTCAATGTTTCCTTAATTCATTATCCAGATGGCACTGTCAGTGGTGGAACACATGCCATTTTCATGGGGGAATTTTGGAAGGGATCAGGGTGATCTGAGTAACAGGCTGTAAAGCCCATCTTTAGAAGCTGGCCGTGCACAGTGCAGGCACCCGGGGCTCTCTGTATGGGGTGTTATCCTCCATAGCCATCCCCCTAGCTGTTTCCAATGGGCTAGGCAGTGCTGTAGTAAGCTAAAGGAGTCCTGCAGCCACAGTAAGAGGTGGCACAGAAGGGGGTATGGAGCACAGGAAAGTTTAAATAACACAGGCCATGCCTGAATTTGTTTTCAATGCTGATAAAGCCAGGCGTAGTGGCAGCAGGTACCTGAAATGATCGCTACTCAGGAGGCTGAGGTAGGAGATGGGTTCATATGTAGGAAATCAAGTCTGGACGGCATTGAAACCTCATTTCATTCGTAAGTAAATGACTAAATACCGAGAGGGAGGTCACAGTAGAAAGGGGGTGTTTCAGTACAGGGGAGGGGAGATAAAGAACTTCACTCACCCACACACATCCCCGCTAACTCACAATCTAACTGTGCATTTACTTCTGTGGGACACAGAGCTCTGAGATGGGCTTCTATTTTATGGGTGTGCATGTTTTGGCTGTATGTAAATGTGTGTACCATACATGTACAGTGCCCATAGTAGCCACTGGAACTCCTGGAACTGCAGTTACAGATGGTTGTGAACCACCATGTGGGTGCTGGCATTCAAGCGCAGGTCTCTGCAAGAGCAGCCAGCGCTCTTCACCACCAGGCTATCAACAGCCCTCTCTGACATAAAATTTTAAAGGACATTTTCTTCTATCTGAGGTGAGTTAGAGTATTCAACACACATTAAGTTTTTCCTTCTATATAAGAGGTAAATTGATTAAAACCAGGGGTTTGGTTTGATTTCAATTTTGATTTTGAATTCTCTGCCTTCTGTACTTACAGTTAATGACCAGTTAAGTAGAATGAAACTATGTTTTCGTTTGTAGAAAAGGCAGCTTCTGAAGTTATATTCGTTGAGAAAAGTGGCCCTCCAACAGCTGAAAAAACAAAGAAAAAGGCAAGTATTGAAGCAGGATAACTGTACAGATAATTGCACTGGTAAAAGATGTGATTCATTAACATATATAGAAATATTTAATGTGTATTTCAGGCAATAGAAAAAGCATTTTGGAACATAAGATTTACTCAAGTTTATGAAAAACTATGCAAACCATACATGAATAAATACTTTATATAAGTTTAATAAAAGAGAATGAAATGTATTTTACATTTTTCTGATTTCCTTTTAATAACTATGTATACATTATTCATTAAGGCACAGAGTTATGTGTGACCAGAGTGACATTTCATGCTGAGGACTGTAGTGAATTAGGCTTGGAATCTGAAGTTCTCTGGGGAAGGCTTTGGAATTTGAAAGCCTTTCATTTATTGTATTGGGTTCTTAAAAATATACATATCATCCAATCAGATGGTTGCTTTATTTGTCTGATATTATCTTGTTTGATAGTATCTATCTTAGAGCTGAGAAAACAGGCTTCTATTTTTACCATTTTTTAGTAGTTTGTAGCAGATCTTTCTTGATTTAAAGGCCCCTTTCTTTCCTTTGTATAGATTAGGGAATAAATTGGGAAAAGGCAAACACATTAGCAAGGAGACCCATCAGTAAGAAATTCTAACGATGTTTTTGTGAGGTGAGGGATTTCGTGTTGGCTTCGATGTGTGTGCTTTATAGGAGAGGAGGCATGATGTGTGTGGATTGAAAATAACTTTGCCTGTAGAGCTGACAGATTGACAGAGAAGATGATGGGGTGACAGTGTTGAGAAAGATTCTAAGCCTTGCCCTGATAATGATGTTATTAGAGGGGCCGGAGAGATGATTCTGTATTAATCCTTAGAACACAAGTAAAAGCTAGGTGCAGTAGCATATTCCTGTAATCCCAGTATTAGGGAGGCAGAAGCAGGAGGATCCTTGGGGGTGTACAGGACTATGTAAGAACTCAGTACTTCTGTTCAACTTTGATGTGAATTCAAAACTATTCAAAAAATTTATTAAGTTAATAAAGAATACTGAATTGCATTTAAGATCGCAGAAGTCTGATGATTTCAGCAAGAACAATGAGTGTCAAACAAAACTAGGATAGGTTAGAGCTGTGGAAGTGGAGAATTCATGATTATGTGTAGACCCCAACACTAAACTCAGCCATAGCCCAGATTAAGGCTTGGAGCCTTTGGGGCAAAATGGGGAGCTGTTGAAACAACTGGATGGCTGTCCCAGCTTCACATTGCCAAGGTAACAGGTTGCACGGCATCTGAGCTACTTAATTCAAACCTGCAAATCCATTGCCTGTGTCCCCGCTGTCATTAACTAGACTCAAAAAGAAAACCTTAGGAAATTCTACATGGGCAAGAAAGAACACGCCTCTGAGATTGTTCTAAGATGTAAGAAGACTGGAGCCTTGTGCCGCCGGCTCACCAAGCTTGAACAGGAGCTGAAGACCAAGAAGCTGCAGTGGAAGGAGCAGAGGCAAAGTGCAAGACTGGGGGGGTGGGGGGGTCCCTGACAGGAAATAGCAGAAAAGAAGAGATGAGTAGCAACTGAATGGAGAGGCTGGGTCTCAAGAAGCCTTTTTGCTAAAAAACTGGATATATCAGATCACCTTTGAAGTCTACTAAAAATGGTGGACAGGAAGATCAGAGCATAGCATTGAATTTCACCCAGTAGGCAACCCGAGCATCCCGTGGCCTGGAGATGTAGTTAACCTTCACTCAAATTGTAATTCATTGCCTTAAAGCAATAAAAGAAAGTCTCCCATGTGCTCTCTCCATTCTCTTTACTTCTTTCTCACTCCTCCTGGGTACCTGTCCTTGTCCTCCAACTAGAATGTCTGCTCCATAATGCAGCTTCTCCACGTGTGCCCCCTCTCATACAGATCCAATACTTTTCCACTGAAGTGTGTTCTGTCTTATATTAGTGGCGTTTCTCTGCTACTGCGTGTTCTGCCTTGTTTCAAAAGCTATGCTTATCAGAGATGTCCCTTCCTGAATATAAATCTATTATTACGACATCCTGGTGTTTAAAAATGTCCCAATTATCCTCTAATGGCCAATAGCACATGATGCTCACTATAATCATGCATTAAGTAAATACCAATCAAAGGCACAATAATATACTTATTCACACCCAGTAAAATGACCACAATAAAAAAACACCATAGCCAAGATTGGTGAGGGTATAGAGAAACTGGAATCCCCATAGATCCTGCAGAGAATGTGAAATAGCATGGCCTCAAAAATTTAAATGTGGATCCAGCAATTCTATTTTAACTTTTATGCCAAAAAACATGTACATAAGCACTTACAATTATTTATAATTGTCAAAGAATAGAAATAACCTCATGCCTACCTAATCAGTGAAACATAAAATATAGCACATCTATATAATAACATATTACTCAGCAATTAAAAACAAACGGAGCACTGACACATGCTAAAACACGAATGGATTCTGAACACAGCATGCAACATGAGAAAAGCAAGTCATAGAAGACTACATATGCTAGGATTCCATCTATAAGTAATACCCAGGCTGGAAAATATAGAAAGACACAATTAGAAAAAAAGGTTACTTAGTATTGGTGTAGTATAATGGAAATTTGTCACTATTATGAGACTTTAGGAACAGAATGTTTAAAATTGGATTGTAGTAATAGTTGCAGGACCCTAAAGAGATCTTCCAAATATTTCATTATTAAGCGAACTTTAGCATATGTTGAATCGTGTCTCAATAAAACTATGTAATAAGCACTATATTATTTTTAAATGTCCATATTATATTGAAGACAAAAGTCTTTATGAATCTGAGAAGGCATCAGTCTAGAATTTAAACATGGGTACTGGCCCTTTAACAGAAGGGTTATTTCCATTGTGGTGGGTTTACAAATGCAGTGTGAGAGGATTGAATTTGCACTTACAAGGGCACACACCACACTCAGTGTTCTACTCTATCTTCAAATTCTTAATGATTCTTAAACAAGGGCCTCACACTTTGCACTGAACCTTGACATTTTTGCATATTAGGTGACATCCTGTTTGATAGTTACTGTTGTTACAGGTGTATAACACCACGTGGGGTGTATGGTGAAGGTTTTTCAGCTGAAATTTGCAAAGGGAAGAAGACACATATGAGGAAGCTGGACTACGTGTGAGATGGCCATGAGAAGCTAGACGTGTGTGGTAGAGTTGTTTGTGTGAGGCAACTTTTGTTTAGCCTGTGATTTGCCAAGTTACACAATTGGACCAGTGTTCAGTTAGACTGGTGGTGCAGAGGATAAGGGAGTGAGGGCTTGCCCGAGGTTGAAGATTTGCTGTGTCTGTGATAGGAAGAGTACGTATGAATAATGACCTACTGGTTAGAGAAGCTAGAAAAAAGACTGAAGGGGGACCATGACAAAGGTACAATAATAGGATCCACAGACTAAAGGTTTTAATGAGGGGAGCGTGTTATTTCACTTAACACGCTTACACAAGGGCATAGGAAGCCGTCTGCATTGATGATGTCAAGGCCTAAGCTTTGACGGTGACATGGCTGTAGAGGTGTGAGAGAGGACAGCTGTGCTCTCTGATGGAGGAGATGCTGGATGGCAAGGCTGAAGGAGATGTCTGCCTTCAAGGGCCAAAACCTTCAGAGGAAAGAAGTCAGTTGAGGCCACTGCATGCTTTGCTCTTGACTCTGTTCTCACATTTACTCATTGCCAGGGACGATACCGCCTTAACTTCTTCCTTTCCCACACTCTGCCATTCTCCTCACACCTCACACAACCGAAATTCCTCATGGCAGACCACCACTATCAAATTTTATGTGAAATTCAAATTTTGCCTCCTGGCTTATGTTTGACATGTTTATATTTAAGCACTTTAATCTTATAAATGTACTATGAAACCACAACACAAATCCATAACTGGAAACAATGACCATGTGTAATATTCAGTTTAGGGATTCGTTAACAAAACAACACACTTTGTGATGGTTAAAATGTCCTGATGTTAAGAGAATTTTCCCTTTTTAGGATGTAGTTTCTTAAATACAGATTATTGCATAATAAAGACAATAATAAATATAAATGTTTTCCATAGTATAATTTTAGGTATTAGCAAACAGATCTCATAATTTACTTTGTTTTTACAAACCATTTGGATTTCTAGCTCCTTTTTACCCAAGTGCTAACCCCTGCTGGCCAAATGTTCTCCTACTGATCAAGCCACATTTACAACCTTGTAGAACACAATATGAGAGTTATCACCTTAAAAGTGGTAGAACTGTGCTCGGGCTATTTTGTCTTTTACCAGATTTTCATTTCAATATATGGGCTGCATTATTTTAAAGCACATGTCAGGCTTTGGAGAGTTTTGTCTTATAGTGCTGGGGGTATATACCCCTACATTCTTTTTCCTAGAAAATCATTTGTCTTCAAGTTTAAATCTTACTTTTTGCTACTAGAAGTAATAGAAAACCTGAGAATGCTTTATAGCATTGTGAATTATATTTCCTACTGCGAATGTGTTTCAGCCTGAAAAAGAATCTGAAGATAGAGGTCCACTTGTTCAAACAAAGCTGAGCTCCAGTCATTCAGGCAGCAAGGCCCTGGGCTCCCCTCTTAGTTCAGCTCTTGAAAGCAATGTAGTCAGGGATGCTCTGCCGCCTCAGCCCCTGAAACCTGCACTGGTAAGTCCTGGTGTTTTATTTACTCGTAATTCGTAGAAAGGCTATATGATGTACTGATTAGGAAGATCTAGGAATACAAACAGATTTAACTTCCTTGGGCATGTATGATCGTCAAATTGATCACCAACTTGATAGGACCTAGAATCATCTAGAAGACAGTCTGTGTTCATGACTGTGAGTGATTGGTATAGATTTGGTTAACTGAGGTAGAAAGGCCCACCATGAATATGAGTGCCAACATTCCATGTGCTGGGGTCCTGGGCCACATAGAGAAAAGCTAAAAGGCTAAGCACAAGCACCCCCTCATCTCTCTCTGCTCCCTGCCCATGAATGTAATGTGGCCAGCTTCTGCCAACATGCCTTCACCGCCATGGTGGATTTGTACCCGTGAACGGTGAGCCGTGATGAACCCTTCCTCTCTTCTTGCCTGACATTCTGTGGCAGCAGCGAGACATTTTACAGTATTTAAATTAAAAGACTGAAACTATATTTTCAAAAGTACAGTAGTATTCCAGAAACTACAAATGCTGCAAATAACTGTAAGACAGCTAAAAAGGTAACCAAAGCACAGTTCCCTGCCTATTACTCCAGCTTCTCTGCCTAAAAATAGTAATTTTAACCTAACATTCTTACCCAGTTGTTACACCAGTTGCAATTCCTATTTTCCATTAATTTATTTATTCACATCACATCCGATCGCTGTCTCCCCTCCTCCCAGTGCTCCCCTCACAAGCCCCTCCCACACATTCTCCTCCCCTTCTTCTCTGAGAAGGGGGGAGCCCCCCCAGGGTACCAACCCACTCTGGCACATCAAGTCACTGCAGAACTAGGCACCTCCTCTCACAGAGGCCAGATAAGGTGGCCCAGTTAGGGGAACAGGATTCACAGGCAGAAAGGCAACAGAGTCAGGGACAGCCCTTGCTCCAGTTGTTGGGGACCTGCATTGAAGACTAAGCTGCACATCTGTCACATATGTGCAGGGGACCTCAGTACAGCCCGTGTATGCTCTCTGGTTTTTAATTCAGCCATCCTACGCAATCCTATTCAGAGTTGTTTGACCTAGTTTCGTTCAGAAAATTCTTCAGTTTCCTATCAGGTAGCTTAAAATTTAGTTCACAGAATAAGGGTTGTATTATTATTATTACATATGGTCTAGTGTACTAACTTTGAAGTTCCATTTCAAAAATATTTTCTTTCTAATAATCTTGTATTATGTACATATTTATAGAAAAAAGTTTGTATTCTTCCTGATAATCAAAGCAAAGCCCTGCTAACAAGTACCCCATCTTCAGACATAGCTGAGTTTGTGGTAAGTATAGCCTTTGGCCCTTTTGGGATCTGTTTCTGACATTTCTTCTTCCCCTTCATCTGTTTATGTAGTGCTATGGGGATTTCCCCGTGAAGAGTGATACCTGTGTATTCCGGCCGCGTAAACACACTTTCATTGGAAATACTCTGTGTGTGGTTTGTTTGGGAGCTTTGTTTAAAGACTTTATTTTTAATTATATGTATGTGTCTGTGTGAGTGTGTGTACCCAAGTGTGAGTGCTCACAGAAGCCACAAGAGGGCATCAGATCCCCTGCAGTTGGTGTTACAACTGGTTGTAAACTTTATGACGAGGTTGCTGGGAACTAAATTCAGGTCCTTTGCAGGAGCAATACACATTCTTAATGGCTGAGCCATCTCTCTAGTCCCAAACTTGCCAGGTCAGACATTTTCCTCCCCCTCCCGCCCTGACTGACCTAGAACTCTCTATGTAAACCAGGCTGCTGTGTATATCAGTCCAGCTCTATGTCTTTGGGATCAAAGTTATACACTGCCATGACCAACCTTTCTATATATGTAACATGAAATTTAGAGTTTTGACCATGCTTAGCTATGCATTGAACATTTCTGTACAGCCGTCATCTCTGTCTAGCTCTAGAATTCTTTCTATCTTATCGAACTGGAATTTAATACCAATTAAATACTAACTCCCTGTGGAACCACCCCAAGCCCTGACTGTCATGCTCTACTTTCTGTGTATGACGTGAACTACATCAAGTGCCTCGTAGAGTTAAAATTGCACATTTCTTACTCCTTTGTTTGGTTTTTGAGGAAGGGTCTGACTTATTTGAGGATCAGTTGACCCTCCTGCCTCCACCTCCCCTAGTAGCTGGGATTATGGGTGAATTCTACCATGCCCAGCAGTATTCCTCCTTTTATGACTAGTGTAATTCACAAATATCATGCCTTCAAGTGTACATATGTGGTATGCATGTGTCAGAAATTACTTCTAAGGACTAAGTACATGGTTCAATAGCCAAGATCACTGGCTGTTCTTTCACAGGACTGGGGTTTGATTCCCAACATAACCCTCTATAGCTTCAGTTCCAGGGAATCCAATACCCTCTTCTGGCCTAAACAGGAACTACACACATATGGTGTACAGACATACTAGCACCCATACACATAAAATAAACTAGTTTTAAAAAACAGATAATAGGAGATGGCTCAGTGAGTAAGGGCACCTCCTACAGGACTAACCACAGCTCTGTCCACAGGACTAACATTGTGAAAGGTAAAAACCAACTCTGAAAGATGTTCTCTGATTTTCCCATGAGAACAGAGGTATGTGTACACCAACACACACACACACGAAATAATTTACAGTTTAGAGATGAAAACATCTCTGTTACAAGACCACATTTTATTTATGTATCTGTCAGTCAGTGGACATTTTGGTTATTTGTACTTTGGTTGTTATGAACAATGGAGGTAAATTTATTTTAATATATATATTAAAATAATATATATATTAAAATATTAAAATATATATATTATATTTTATAAATTTTATAAAATTTATAAAGTTGTATAAATTCCCTAGTTTCAGAGCCTCTGAGAATATACCCAGGAGTAGAATTTCTAGGTCATACAGTGGGGCACTTTTAAATTTTCTAGAAAGTCTTTTCCAAAGGGCTTGCAGCAGTGCTAGCAATGTGCTAGTTACCGGTCCCTGTACATTGTTGCCAGTATTTGTGATTTTGTATTCTATTAGACATTAGTGAGAAAATAATTTACACACTGATTTATCTACAGTTAAATATTATTTAAAGGATTATTTCTAAATGTAATTAATTATGCTTATTCAAATGAAATTATTTGTGCTTCAAATATTCAAGAAAATGCTTCAGTAAGATAGTACTTTCAGTGTTGGTTTAATTACCTAAAGCTAGTTGCTATTGAAACGTTAAAAGGAGTTATATTATTGTATAGATTGATTTGTCTCCAGTGCAAAATGTATCTTTTGAAGAACTATTTCCAAATGTCAGCAATTATGTTAACTCAAGTGAAATTGTTCCTGTGTCAAGATGGCAAGAAAGTTCTTCAAATGAGGTAACATTTTCAATTTTTAATTGCTGAAAAAAGTTATTATGCCTTGAGACTGACATCTTGTGTGTGTGTCCAGAAGAATCTGTTGTTAGACACGTGACCTGCACACTCTTTCTCCATTTACATGAACTGCCTTTTTACTCTGCACATAGGGTCTTTTGCAGCACAGCATTTGAAATTTTCGTGGGTTAAGCTGTCTAATTTTTCCTTTTGTAACCTAAATCTTTAGTGTCCTACAAAAAATGATAACCAAATTGAATGCCAGGAAGCTGCTGCCCAGTGTTCTCTTTAGACAGCTGTAGTTCTCATAGGCATAAAATCTACTTTGACTTACTTGTTTTGTGAGCATCTAACTTCACTTCTACATGGAGGCACTCTGTTTTAACAGTGCCATTATCTAATTTAATTATCTGACAATTGTATTACATACAAAGTTAGGCATAATAATTGTAGATTATAAATGTCTCATTTTCTTTTGTTTTTGCAACTAGAACTTACTATGTAGTTCAGGCTAGACTCAGTTTCGCAGTCTTATTCACAAACTATAGTAATTTCCCAAATGTCTGTATTACAGGCATGTGCCATCATGCTCAAGCAAGACAAAAACATGTACTTCCAGAGTTCAGTGGATGTTTTATTGTTTTTCACAAGTTTGTTTGTAAACACACACACACACACCTACCTCACAATGGGACATGGTAATAGGACTTATTGACTCATAAATGTGTAGGAAATGACTGTATTCAGAAACTGAATAGCACTTGTTAGAAATTTTTGTTGAAACTTCTAGATGTTTCTATGATTGTTTCACTTATTGTTTGGGTGTGTATATGTGATGTGTGCATGTGTGTTCTCATGGCATGGGCACAAGTGTATGTGTGTGTGTGTGTGTGTGTGTGTGTGATGTGTGCATGTGTGTTCTCATGGCATGGGCACAAGTGTATGTGTGTGTGTGTGTGTGTGTGTGTGTGTGTGTGTGTGTGTGTGTAGTTCTGAGGTTGATATCAAGTGCCTCCTCCCGTTGCTTCACACCTTGTATATTGAGGCATAGTCTCCCAGTAGCCAACTTGTTGAGGGGATTCTGTTTCTGCCTCCCTGGTACCTGGATGACATGAGGCTACTATACTTGCCTGACATTTACATGGGTACGAGGGGTCCATTTCTGTTCCTCACACTTGTTTTTAGCCTCTTATCTTTATTTAGCTTAATTTAGCTTATCTTTCTTGGCCTTCTTTACATTGGCTTTGGTTAAAAACAGACTTTCCCATCTTCTATGGTTTAGCCCAAGTAGAAGGAAAGGGGCTGATTATGTGTATATGTATTTCCGGATTGGTTAAGGACTCCAGATAGCTTTTCCTGAGTCACATGCCTGTGCTGGTCTATCTGTCATTGCCAGAGAGACGAAACTGTAATTGTCTAAGCCTGGGTTTCCTGCCCACCGGTGTAGTCATAGAACAAGGTTTACAACCAAAACATGCTGAGCTCATGAAATGCCATTTTCCATTACAGTTATTCCACGGTGTTTGGTATAGGACAGAGAAATGTTGAGATCATCCCAAATTGCATTCCTTTCCAGATAATTGTTTTTCCACCCTGTAGTTTGTAAGTGAAAAACGTTCTTAATCCCAGCACTTGGCGGGAAGAAGTAAAGGCTCTCAAGACTAGGCTGGCCTAGATAGGGAAGTCTTGCTTCAGAAAAGGGAGCCTTCTTTTGAGGACATGGTGGAGTGTGATGCTTTCTTTTTATTTTAAAAGTAGGGTGGGAAACTTCAGGCATATATTGAGTCGGTTACTTTTATCTTACAGAATTCTTTTTTAGCTCAAATATTTTGTTACAGCTCTGATAGTTCTTAATTTATTCTTTGGTAATATACATTTTTAACATCTTGGGTAGTTTTTTATTGGCTTATATTTTCTATTATTTTTTATAGTCACCGATGCTTTTGCATATAGTTGGGGAGCACTTCCCTATTATTTTCCTCAAAAAAGAAACAAAAAACATAAAGACTGGAAATAAAAATCATCTTGTTTTTTATCTGACCTCAGCTGTATATGCTGCTGTTGCCCAGCTCTTGGTCTGGGAAAGAACAGGACCTGTCAGCATGGGAGTCAGTCCTGACAGATGCTGAGCAGAATAGAACGTGGACAGCTCTTCCCTTCAGGGATTCTGTTTCTTAAGGAAGATGGAGACGCTTCTGGTCCCAGCTGCATGTATATCAGTGGAGATGCCTTCCTGCTGAGCATATAGCAAACTGATCACTTCTTCCAGTGTTTTTCTCTTTTCTGGAGTGTTAGCTTGTTGAAGAGGCTGTGACAAATATTACAAAGTGGGTGGTTCCTTTAAACAAGAGGACGTGTTCTACCACAGGTTGGAAGTCAGGATGTTAGCAGGGCACAGCTTCCCAACCCCACTGGAGGCAGATCTTTCTTCTGTCAGGTTACATGGTATCATTTTGTGACTGGGGCAGCATTACGGGTCCAGTCTTTGGTGACTCTCATATGGCTGTCTTCTCTCTTTGTGTGTCTCTGTGTCTTCACAGAAATTTTTCCTGTGGGTCAGTGTCCAAGTTTCCTGTTTGTATAAGGACGTGGGTTATATTGAACTAGGGCCTATTCTAACTTGATGAAATCTGCAATGACCACATTTCCAAGTAAAAATCATCTTCACAGTTGCTGATGTCTTTCTAGAAGGATGTGGTTCTGCCCATGGTATTTGTCTCCTGGTTTTCCTGTCTCATCAATCCTAGACTCTTTTGTTAATTGTTTATATAACTTGTTAGATGTGACATCCATCAAATATTAACTCACTTAAACAAGTTTCTTCTAGAGTTTTCTGATGTGTGCTTTATATGCCTGGATACAGTTCTGCCATCCTGAGAATTGCCTGAATCACAATTCTGTTCACTTCACAAATCTACAAAGCACACTCCACACCCTGTAAATCTAGCTAGCTGGCGCCCCAACCCTAGCCTCCCGCCCTGTAGTTAGAAAAGTGACCCCTCCTCCAGCTCTTATGAAGGAGAGTATGGGGTTTGGGATCATTCATGACAGAACAAGTTTTAACTCCATCCTCACAGTTGAGGAATCACCTAATCTAGTTAGAGAATTGGAGATACAAATAATTTTCCTTAGGATTTCTTCAACATTTCTTTAACAGAGTTCTGGCTTCCCATATTTTGAGAATCCTTGTTGGTTGTTTGTTTTTTTGTTTTTTGTTTTTTTTGTTTTGTTTTGTTTTTCTTTTCCTGTCTCAGAAGCTGGAAAAGAAATCTTGTCCTTGGATCGTGTGTTGTGAAATTTCTTGCCATGTCTCACTCTTTTTCACTCTACTGTGCCAGAATGTCATGCATTTTATTTGTGCATGCATGTATGTACATGTATGGAGTTGCAGATATGTGTGCAGATGCCATGGCCCACATGTAGATGTCAGAGAACAGACTCAGGTGTCAGGTCTTGCCTTCCACCTTGTTTGAGAATCCCCTAAAATGATTTGTAACTAGAGACAAAAGAATCCCAGAAGCCCATGGACTAGCCACCCTCTAATGTATAGCATTAAACAACAAGCAACTCTCCCCCTGTCTTCCTCTCCACTCTGTTCCTCTTACTCTCCACCTGACATATAGACTCCACATGAACATATGCACACACATATACATGCTCTCTGTATGCTAATGACTTATTATGCGGTCATAGTGAATATTATAGATATGGAAAGGTTTTTGAACAATCTCAGTTGCAAGTAGTACTTGTCAGCTGTGAAATCATTGTTATATGGTATGGCTGACCTTCCAGGCTAACTACATTAGATCTGTGGACAGCTAAGAGCAGAATCTTTCAGTCTCTTGTCTGAAGGATCCTTGGACTGGGCATCTCAGCATTTACTGATGTGTGTTTATGTCAGTCAGCTGTTTACAGCACAGAACCTCTATCCTGAATGGTCAGAAGTCTTCCAAGAAGGAACTGATCTGATAGGCCCTTAGGACAATTCTCTGTCTTATGTTTCAGATGGGAGAAGTCAGAAAGCAGATGTGGGTATGGAATAGCCTCCATACAAAAGAGAATGTGTATGATTTAAATAAGTAAATCAACACCTTTGTTCTCCTCATTTAGACAACAAACCAGGACATTATAAATACCCCCCTCCAAAGTGTTTCAAATCATGATTCACGATAGTCTCTCAATAAGTATCTGACTCCTTGGTGCTTGATCCATTTTGTGGTGATGTGAATGGAACTGGACCCACAGGCTCATGTGTTTGAACACAGGTCCCTCCTGTTGGGAAGGATTAGGAGGCATGTAGTTTTGTTGGAGATGTATAACTGGGGACAGGCTTTGTGGTTTTGAAAACCACGTACTATGCACATTGCTCTCTCTGCCTCCTGCTCATGGTTTGAGATGAGTGCCCTCAGCTATTCCCGAGCTATGGTTCTACTCCCCCATATGGACTCTAGCCTCCGGAACCATAAGCCAAATTAATGTCTTTCTTTTATAACTTTCTTCAGCTGTTGTGTTTTATCACAGTAGGAAAATAACTAAGATAATACATCATCCCTTTTAATTTTTCAATACTAATGCCATTACCAAGCTATTCCTTAGACATGGTGCATATTCTTGTTTATTTGGGTGTTACTTACTATTTTCCAATATGATTCTAACTAAGAATACTGAGACCATTTGTACTTTTAAATTAGCATTAAATGTAATACTTGGAGGAATCATGCAATACCTACTTTTCTTTCTCTTTCAGTTTTCTCCAAAGACATCAGAGATCTGTTGTATTATTAGGGCATCACCAGGAACTAGACAGATGAGAAGAAAAGACGCTGCTGTGAATGACAGATGTTCTCTTCCTAACGATGTTCCTCTAGGTACGAGCCTAACATAGTGTTCTCATTATATAAAGTGGTTTGTTTTATGATAAATGCTTTGTGTACACAGGAAACCTCATTTATAACCTGTAGTCTCAAGTTTTTAGATAAAACAGAAAAGATAAAATTACAAAAGCCTGGACAGATTTTATAACCTGAGTAAAATAACTTTTTGAAGATGCATATACTTCATTCACCTTTTGGAAATTCTGATTGTGAAATTGACTTAAATGTATTTATTTAGGATGCTTCTTCAATAATTTGACGTTTTCTACTGTTTAATTTTTATATTAGTAGCATTCTTTTAAAAAGACTGAAGGGTTTTGTTTTCTATTTTCTTTCTTTTTTATTTATTGGTTATTTTATTTATTTCCATTTCAAATGTTGTCCACCTTCCTGGTCTCTCCTTTGCAAACACCCCACCCCATCTCCCTCCTCTTTACCTCTATAAGGATGCTCCTCCACCCACCCACTCCTGCCTCACTGCTCTAGCAACCCCCTATGCTGGTGCTTCAAACCTCCATAGGACCAAGGACCTCCCCTCCCATTAATGCCAGATAAGCAGTCCTCTGTTACATATGTAGCTGGAGCCACGGATCCCTCCATGTGTACCCTCTGGTTTGTGGTTTAGCCCCTGGGAGCTCTGGAGTAGGGGTCTGTTTGGTTGACATTGTTGTTCTTCCTATGGGGTTACAATCTCCTTCAGCTCCCCTGGGATTAGTCTGATGGCTGGCTGTGAGTATCTGCATCTGTATTAGCCAAGTGCTGGCAGAGTCTCTTATCCACCTGGTATTGGTTGAGTGCTTCTGTGTGAGGCACTGTGCTAAGAATCTTAGCATCTCAATTCCTCACCATGGTTATAGTAGATAGAATTGGTAATGTTATTCCACTTTTATACATTTAAAGAGTAGGAGAGTTTAAATGGTAGACATACCAAGTGGTTGTAGAGAATCCAGTCATTCAAGGTGTCTAACATCAAACTAAGCATTTTTTTCTAATTCTTTAGTGGGTGCCCAATGAAACAACTGAAATTTAATGTTTTTCCTATATCTCCAGTGTTTGCTCTTGACTTTTGTCCTCATTTCTTCCACAGTGTCTCTCTTGAGCATGCTTCAGAGTCATGAAGAATTCTCTTCTTAAATAAGTTCCCGATTTCCTAAGTCAATGCTACCCATTTTATACCTAATACTTATATTACTGAGGGTTGTCCAGAGTATCAGAACAAGTATTAATAGGTATCTGTCTCTCTATGAATACCCACAAACACAAAGTGTTTAGTACTTCTAGGAGAGGTTCTTTATAGAGAGACTGGAAGAGAGATAAAGAACCTTTTCTGGTGTCTCTTGTGCTCAAATATGTAAATACATGTGATAGATAGATAGATAGATAGATGGATGGATGGATGGATGGATGGATGGATGGATGGATGGATAGATGGATGGATAGATAGATGGATAGATAGATGGACAGATAGATATAGAGAGGAGTGTTTTATATAGGAGGTGACTTAATACAAGAATTGGTCAAATGATTATGGAAGTTCAGAGTTCAATGGTATGTCATCGAACTGCTGGAGAGCCAGAGATGTCAGTAGCATGGCTAAGTCAAAACTCACAGGTTTGAGAACAAGGGCTGCCAGTCGTGTAAATCCTTAGCCAAGAATGATAAGCAGTAAAGTCTTAGTCAGGGTCTCCATTGCTATGAAATGACAACAGAACCAAGGTAACTCTTATAAAGGCAATCTTTTGATTGGGTTTAGTTTGTTATCATAGCAGGAAGCATGGCAGCAGGCAGACATGTGTTGGAGAAGAAGCTGAGAGCCGCATCTTGATTCAAAGGCAACCAGGAGAGCACTATCTTCCAGGCAGCTAGGAGGAGTGTCTCAAAGCCCACCCCCACAGGACACATTTCCTCTACTAGGCCACACCTACCCCCAAAGACCACACCTCCTAATAGTGCCACTCTTGGGGCCAAGCATATTCAAACTACTACAGCATGAATGCTCAAATCTACTGTGTCTTGATAGTTCTTCTACTGAACAAATGAGTCCATTGCTTTTTAATTCAACCTCACTCAAGTTCTCAGGACATAGGCAAATATATATTTGTATGTATGTATGTATGAATGGATGTATGTATGTATGGATGGATGGATGGATGGATGGACAGAATGTAATACAAATGACCTGTAACCTAATTCCAAATAGCAACAAATCTTTATGAGCTGGATTTTCACTGTCTGCATTTACTTTCATGCTCTCAGAGTTTTCCAAACTCCCTCAAGAATGGCTGATTGATCTCTGCTTACAAATTCTAGGATTTCTTTAACCCACAGTTCCAGATCTCTCTACATTTCCCCCACAAAACAGACCCAAATGCCTAAGAACTGCATAGCCTTATTTATCAGAGCAGTGATCTTACTCTTGGTACCAACTTCTCTATATGAATTGCTTTCTGTATTGTGACCAAATACCTGACAAGAAGCAATTTAAAGGGGAGGAGTTCATTTTGGCCGGTGGTTTAAGAAGAAGTACAGTTGATAATGGTGGAGAAAGCATGGTGGAAGGACATGAGACAGCTGGTAACACTATATCTGATGTTAGGGAGCAGAAAGTGGGCAGGATATAAACCTGAGCTATAAAACCTCAAAGCTTGCCCCTAATGACCCAGTTCCTCCATGAAAGTTCCATTTCCTCTAGGTTCTACAGCTTTCCAGAACAGTACCACAAGCTCAGTGATAGTTCCATAAGGGATGATTTACATCCAAACTGTAACAGCATGATACCACTCTTGTGTAAAGTAGTTCATAAATGCATATACAGCAGCTTTGCCAGAAGTGCTGTATGTAAATACCTATGTCCACAGTGTTTACCTTGTAAGGACCAAACGCTGCCTTTTATGTAATAGAAGTTGTTTCGTGTTGCTGAGTGAGCACTTGAAGAAGTACTGATATCTTAGAGCCAGCTCGGTCTGTGTTGGTGAGCCTGTGCTCCCTGCTACCTCAGTGGTTTATAGACAAGGACAGAGAGGGTACCAATCAGATCTTTCCTCTTTCTCCAACCTTGTTCTGACGGAGGTTGCTAGGGGGAAAAGAGACTGACTGGTATCCACAGCATTTGTTTTCCTATCCATCTGATTATTAAGACTCTGCTGAGGTCAACATTTGGTGTATATTTGTATGTCATCCAAATAAATATTCATGGTTTTTCTTCATTTAGAGTTCTTTACACAATGCCTCCTCACAAATGTCCTTTTCTTCTATCTTTCCCTTTTCTTCCAAGTCTCAACCATCCATCCAAACCTTGGTTAGCACCTATGAATTGTTATGCACCCAACATTTGATCTTTCCTCCTTCCAGCAAATCAACAACCAGGTGCACTACCCAAAGTCCTGCCCCTGGGCAAGAAGATTTCACAATTCTTTTCTGAGTCATATCAGAGGGACTGATCAGTATAGACCAGATCTCATCTTTTGTCCTGGCCAGCCACCTGTAGAGCATGCCCCCTGACCTCTTACCTAGCCTGGTTGAGGGAAGATAAGGAAGTTGAAGTGGGGGCTGTGGCTCTTGGGTCAGCTCTTTGTGTGACCCGACTTGTGCCTTCAGTACCTGCTTGAGTGCAACCCTATATGTATCAGTTTCACTTGGCAAATGAAGAGCTGATCTTCACTTTGTGACTTGCTAAGTCATAGAAGATACAGTCGTGTTCAGTAACATAGTGGCCCAGTGTTATGGCCCATTCACAGGCTAAATACTGTGCTTTGGTGTTTAAGTATTTATCCACCAATGATAGTTGAACTTCAGTTTTTAATTCTAGAGGTCATTCTGTTCAGTTCTAGAGCCTGCCAAAAGATTCAGGCAGCATCTCTATCTGTCAGAGACACTTAAAGTACCACCGTTCTGCTGGACAGTTAAAAATAGCTAAGTCAACTGTAGTATACTTATTCAAGTGGCTATGTAGTAATAACCAAACAACATATAGTTAAATGAAACTGTTATGCTGTATCCTGTTAATAAATTTCACATAAGACATCAGACATTCTTTAGGAGCACATTTACTATTACTTATTTATATATGTGTGGCAAAGCCCAGGCAACCTGAACCCTGAGGGAACTGGGAGTGGACACCTTCATTAGAATGATGGTTTTGCTAAAGAAGTTGCTACAGATAATTTTATGACGCTGGTTACATTAGTGTGTTGCATTTATGAAAAATCCTCAAGCTGAACATATGTGCACTTTTGTTTATATGTATATTATATACATATAAGCACCAAAAAAACTTTATTAATAAAATAGGAAAATTATTGATACTTCTAGGTCTGTCATGCAAGTTTATGACAATAGATGTTATCAAAATTTGGGGGTTAAGTAACAAGTCCAAATTAAAACATGTGTGGGAGATTGAGTTGTTCACAGTTGGCAGTTTAATTAAGAGACCCCTTTGATGAATGCTGAGCTGCTGCTGCCATCTCCTGTCTTACTTCTCAGAGCACCCTCCTCACCTAAGTGACTGCCCTTTGACATCTTGCTACTTGTGTCTGCCTTTCGTTTAGTAAAAATAGCAAAGCACCAAGCTAACTTGTGATCATGTTATTTAAAATATTCAACAGCCTATTCTTAGCATTGGCATTTAAAGTTTTCTTGAGTTTGGCAGTAACCTAATCAGGGCTAGAGTGTAAAGTTCATTTTGATGATCCAGGACCCTGTATGTATGACTGAAAAGGAACTGTGTTGATTAGCACTATGTTGACTAAAGAAGAAAAAAAAACTTGATTCAAAGAAACACCAACCACAAAAATAAGGGAAGACAGAATGGTACATAGACTCTGAAAATGGTGGCTACTAGGTAGACGAGGTCTTGGAAAAATGTCTAGATCAACAGTTCCCCGTGGTAGTCTTCTGACCACCAGGACAGCTGAAAACCTGGTAAGTCATAGATGCCAGAAATAAGGCAAAGGAATCTGACACATGTTAAACTTTCTGGGTGATTATAATAAACACTAAAACGTGAAAGCCATGTCCTTTTCTATTTTTCTCCCTCCACAAATGACAATTTTTTCCCCTCCAGATTGCTAAGTGTTCTTGTTTATTGGCCAAATCAAAACTATCTACACTACATAAACCTAAAAGAGGATACTTTTTTGTTGGTGGTGGTTGGGTTTTTGTTTTTTGTTATTTTGGGTTTTTTGTTGTTGTTGTTGTTTGGTTGGTTGGTTTTGTTTTTTTTTTTTTTTTTTGTTTTGTTTTTTGTTTTTTGTTTTTTTGGGTTTTTTTTTTTTTTTTGTTTTGTTTTGCTTTTGAGACAAGGTTTATCTTTGTAACCCAGCCCTGACTGTCCTGGAACTTACTCTGTAGACCAGGCTGACCTTGAACTCACAGAGATCCTCCAGCCTCTACATCCAAAGCACTGGGATTAAAAGCATGTGCCACCATGCCCAGCTAAGAGGATACTTTTAGCCTTTTATCATATAACCACAGATTTTAGATGGTGGTAGAGGGGAGAAATGGACACAGACACACAACAAACGAGGTGGAAACAATTCTGTGTAGTAGCAGAGAGATGGTAACAAAAGTCTTCGGGTAATCCTGACACAAACAACTTCCTTAAAAGTCTATGGATTTTAGTATGCTATCTGGGAAACAGTCAGAGTCTGAATGTCGTGTTCTAGATCTACTTTCTGGAGTTGATATGGTCGTCTCCTTCTGTCAGTTAATAATCTGATAGATGATATTAGATAGCTAAAACAACTCTGATGGAGGCATATGTGCCTTAATAGAAATATATATTGGATCCTATTTGGATATACGAGGAAGGTGGGTCTCCTTGGGTAGATGATCTAAGGCCCATGGAGAATCTTGAATATGGGCCTTCTACAAAGAATCATCAGTATAAATGTAAGCATCTAATGTCCTTCCAAAGAACCGAGATTAGTTATGGC
This sequence comes from Micromys minutus, assembly GCF_963924665.1. Taxonomy (NCBI): domain Eukaryota; kingdom Metazoa; phylum Chordata; class Mammalia; order Rodentia; family Muridae; genus Micromys; species Micromys minutus. The sequence continues at coordinate 7,152,136 of NC_137979.1, forward strand.
TGCTACCCTTGTAACACTGACTTGTATTGGGAGGTGGATTGTGAGCATCTCTGAGGTCATGCTTCCTGTCTTGTTTTGATCAAAGTTACTTTTTAGTTGATCATTTTGTGGAAAAGGTTTAGATTTGGAAGAAGTGAGCAGAAAGTAAAAAGGCTGGGTGTGACTTTTGTCAAAGTCCATATGAACAGAGTTGGGAAGATAAGAGAGCTGTGATAGTTTATATCCAAGCATGTTACTCAGACCACCTGAGTATTTATGAATACTAACTCTCAAGTTATTGCCTCAGAAATCTGACTCAGGGATTCTAAGAACCAGTCGAAAGAGTTGGTAGCACTTAGTAACCAACCAGCTGCTTGTATGGGGTGGTAAGAAAAGATGATCGGAAGATGATGCCCAGATCTCTAGTAATTTCAGGTTCCAGAAGAGAGGCATGATAGTTTATAACTGTGGAAATAAAGGCCATATCCCTGAGTCTACGTATATGAAGGTGATGTAAGAGTGAGGCTGGGAATTACCCAGAGGCTGCTGGGGGATGCCAAGTGACAACATCTAAGGTCAGTACATCTGACACACTGTGCACTAGAAGGTGGCTTTCCCAGCTTAAAGAATTGGTGAAGCACTTGAGGATCATGTTCAGCTTTTGCTACAGCTCCTTTAGAATGGTACTAAAGGACCTTCAGTTCTAATAGTAAGTCGGTTGTTGCTGCTGTTACTGGTCTCTGGATCTCCCCACCCCCCCTTTGAGTAGCAAAGATTCTGGGTCTCTGGTTTAAAATCACTTTCTTAACCATCTGATATTTGGTAAGATCATCTGGATCTTACTCAATGACTCCAGTGGGCACAGAGCATGACTTTGATAGCGGAGCTCTCTGAGGTACAAGAATGGAAATGTGACCTCCTTCGGGAACACCCTTAGGCCTAGTCTCCCTTCTGGTCTCCTGGTGTGAGCTCTGAGGGGAAAGCTGCCACAGTGTTGTATTTGGGAGGACCAGGGGAATGAAAAGGAATGGCAGATGAGACTGGGAGGTGCGCCCAGGCAGTGATGGAGGGGAGCAAGGGCAGACAGCACAGGCAGAATTCTAGGCTGCAAAAAGGGGCTCTGAAACCCTACCGAGGCTTCCATTATCAGCCTTCATTGGACTTTCCTCTAGATTGTCACTAAGCAGGTCTCTTGATGACTCCAGAAAGAACTCTTCTGTTTTAGGAAGCAGGTGGGTGTGGTGCAGGCTGGGAGAGTTCTCGACCCCCCCTTCCTTAAAAAAATAATTTTTTATTGAATATTTTCTTTATTTACATTTCAAATGTTTTCCTTTTTCCCTGTTTCCCCTCCGGAATCCCCCTATGTCACCCCTGAGAGTTGGTTATTTAGTAACTATTGGGCACTTACTTCTCTACAAAATAATATGTATATTTTTCTCTAGATATTATAATGAAGACAAATGGCAGAATGTAATAGCTGTGGCTGAATTTTCTCTGCTTTGAAGATGTGAATGTGACTATGAAGTCCACACAAGCAGATGCCTGTCAAAATTATATAAAATTTAAATTATATAAAATTAAAAATTTTCTTATTGTTTATGATAAACTGTGTGGAAATTCCCCTAATGACCTTGTCATTTCCTTTGGTCAGTTAAGAAAAGAAATGTTCTCCCATATTTTTCTTAAATGTATGTATTTGTACTTTAAAATCTGAACCATTATATGCACCAAAATAGATGATTTTCTGCTCATTATGAACGCTCATCGGGATACTGTCTTTCTTTCTTCTTCTTCTTTTTTTTTTTGTCTCCAGATCTGTCCTTTGTATGGATCAAAAGTAGTAAAGTCGTTGAAGTGCTAAAAATGAAAATGATTATATTACAAGCTATTTTTAACAGAACTTAATTGAAGCCACATGAGTGAGAGACCTAATTCCAGGTCTGACTAAAAGACACTCTACACTCAAAAATTGCTGAAGCAGGAATATATGAAGTATACAGTCAATCACACACTAAGTATTCACTATGTTAGCTCATCTCCAGACTAACTTCAGCCCCCTCTGTAGGGCTGACTGTGCTTCTTTCAGTGGTCTCATGGTCTAACTTGTGGCATCTGCACAGTGCCTGTCCTAAGAAAACAGAAGCCTGTTGTCAGTGGACAGAGTACAGTTGTATAACTTGGTGAGATTTTTAACCCTGATGTTGAGACTAAGGCCACCCTATAAAAGAAAGAACCAAAGTTTGAAAGCTGCCTCAGTAGCAAGGGAAATCATAAAAACTTTGTATTTAATCTGAGGTTAAGTGACCTATACACTCTTTATTTTAAAATAGAAGTCCTGTGAAAAGATTCTTTTAAATGTTCTGAAAAGATCTACGCCACTAAAAAAGCTACTTTTTTTTTTCTCTGACTTCATCTGGAGGTGAGCTATAAAAATACATTAGGGAATGTTTATGATAGAGGATGCAGTGAATGCAGATGTGTTTTCCAGATCAGTTCAACTAAGTCAGCAACTTTTGGAATGATTTAAAAAAAATATTTATTTAATGTATGTGAGTACACTGTAACTGTCAGACACACCAAAGAGGGCATTGGATCCCATTACAGATGGTTGTGAGCCACCATGTGGTTGCTGGGAATTGGACTAAGGACTTCTGGAAGAGCAGTCAGTGCTCTTAACTGCTGAGCCATCCCTCCAGCCCTTAGAATGGTTTTAAAAGCAGAAATATGATAAGCTGTGGGGGACTGAGGACCGAAACAAAGTCTATCTCCTGTCTTCACAGAGTTTAATTCAAGGAAAAGTGCCTGACTTGGTACTTCCCAGTCAGATGGTAGGTCTTGGGAGGAAACAGTGTGGATTGGGAGTGGCAGGGTAAGAAGTATCTATCTTTGACTGGCTCATATTGCTAACAAGGAAAATATTTCTAGATGTGGAGGTTGGTCCTTCAACAGGTTATATAATTTAGAAGTGGTAAGTGTGGGCTGGAGATATGGCTCAGTGGTTAAGAGCACTGACTGCTCTTCCAGAGGTCCTGAGTTCAATTCCCAGCAACCACATGGTGACTCACAACCATCTGTAATGGGATTTGATGCCTTCTTCTGGTGTGTCTGAAGACAGCTACAGTGTGCTCATGCACATAAAATAAATTATTCTTAGGGGAAAAAAAAGAAGTGGTGAGTGCAGTGTGAGCCCAGGATTTCCCATTTTCTGGAGAAGCTCAGAGAAAGGGAAGAGGGAAGAGCTCGTTGGAACTGGCATTTCAATGGTTTGGAGCGGAGGACGTGACATTCAGTATAATGAGGAGAGAAGTGGGCCCGTGGCTGGCAGTCATGAGAAGTTGAAAGCATATTGTTTTATATTCTAAGAGAAGGGTATTAGACCTGTGGGCAAGCCTCCATCTTTTATCTCCACCCCGCAAAGAATCTGTAAAAGGACTTTCTTTCTGCAAAGAGGTCTCCAGCCTCTTCATCTCCCATTGATTTTATAATGACTAGCCGGTGCAGTGGCACACCTGTAAGCCCAGGTACTGAGGAGGCTGAGGTAAAAGGATGGAGAGTTTTGGATCAGCCCAAGCAACTTAGCAAGACCCTGTAAAGAGCAGGTGAGGGATGGCTTAGTGGCAGAGTACTTGTCTAGAAAATGGGAGGCCGAGGCTCTGTCCTCAGCACTGAAAAGAACTGGACCATCTTGCCTCATCCTATAACTAATTAAACTACATTTCATTCATTTAAAATATATTCAAATTATACATCATATAAAATTATCTCAGTTAAGAGGCTGAACATATGGCTCTGCACTTCCTTCTCATCTAGAAGACCAGAGTTTAGTACCAAGAACCTCTCATCAGACAGCACCCCAGAGGACCTGAGGTACTTTCTGGCCTCCATAGGCACCTGCAAACATATTTACACACACACACACACACACACCATGAATTTAAATTTTAAAAATCTAGTTAAAAATCCATGGGAGGTATAATGTCACTTTTAATTTTTACTGGTGGGTGAATTTTCACCTGAGGTTTCATTGGTTTCTGTTGTGTGTATATATTATTGTGTGTTTTTACATCATAAAGGCTGTGGTGACTTGACTCCAGATAAAGGGTTTTTTTTTTCAGCTTCTTATTAATTTTTACTTTCTAGCCTAAATTTAGAAATGTTAAGTCTTCTTGCACCTTAAAACTTTCTTTTTTTCCTTACAACTTTATTTTAAAAAGAGAGATACACGTACAGATTTTTAAAAGCATTTTGGCATAACACTATATTTTTGTCAGTACTTAATTCTTTTAGAGGTTTGATAGCATGCATTGAAATCCCACTAGTTACCATAAGCATGAAGTACATGTAGAACAGAACGTCACATGGAAACAGTGTTTTCTTGATGTGTATAGATTAAACATAATGATTTTTGAATACCAAAAATTGCCACAAGGCTATATTCCTAGCTCTTGGATTATTAATGATTTAAGGTCTAGGTGTACCACACTCTGAGAGGGTGCTATACACTTAGTTTTTTTCCTAAGAAGGACTGAGGCTTTCACTTTTTGGCTTTTGTTTTTCTTGAGCTTCATATGTCCTGTGAGTTTTTTCTGGGGTATTCAGAGCTTTCTGGGGCTAGTATCCAATTATCAGTGACTACATATTATGTCTGTTCTTTTGTGACTGGGTTACCTCACTCAGGATGATATTCTCTAGATGCATCCATTTTCCTAGGAATTTCATAAAGTCATTTTTTTCTAATAGCTGAGTAGTACTCCATTGTGTAAATAAATATACCACAATTTTTGTATCTGTTCATCTACTGAAGGACATCTGGGTTCTTTCCAGCTTCTGGCTATTATAAACAGGGCTCCTATGAACATTGTGGTGCATGTGTCCTTATTGTATGTTGGGATATATGCCCAGAAGTGGAATAACTGGGTCTTCAGGTAGGACTATGTCCAGTTTTCTGAGGAACCGCCAGACTGATTTCCAGAGTGGTTGTACCAGCTTACAACCTTACCAACAGTGGAGGAGTGTTCCTCTTTCTCTGCATCCTGGCCATCATCTGCTGTCATCTGAGTTTTTGATCTTAGCCATTCTGACTGGTGTGAGGTGGAATCTCAGGGTTGTTTTGATTTGTATTTCCCTGATGACTAGGCATGTTGAGCTTAGATGCTTCCTGTACAGAACACCAATGGCTTGTCCTCTAAGACCAAGGATCCAGAAATGGGACTTAATGAGATTGCAAAGTTTCTGTAAGGCTAAGGACACTGTCAAGAATACAAAACGGCAGCCAACAGACTGAAAAAAAGATCTTTACCAACCCCACATTTGATAGAGGTCTAATATCCAATATATACAAAGGACTCAAGAAGTTAGACATCAGAGAATCAAACAGTCCTATTAAAAATGGGGTACAGAGCTAAACAAAAAAATTCTCAAATGAGGAATACCAAATGGCTGAGAAGCACCTTAAAACTTTCTTTAGTGTTCTTTTAGCTGGCCCATCTTTCTGTTGGGTTAAATATCAGAGCATTTTCTTGGCATGATCTAATGTAGACTTTTCTCTTAGAAGAGAAAGGAAGTTTCTAGTAGTTTCTAGAAGCCACTGAGTATGGTGATGAGGCTCTAGGTTTTGAGGTTTGGAGTCTTGTTATATAGCCCAATCTGGCCTGAAGTTTGTTATGTAACTCAAGATACTCTTGAACTGGAATTCTGGCCCCACCTGGCTGATTTGTTGATTTACTAATTTATTGAAAGAGAATCTCTCTCTTGCCTCAACCTCCTAAGTGCTGTATTACAGCCCTCTCCAGCTGAACTTCGTTTTTTGCATGTGTATATGTATGTAGCAGGTGAGTGGGTAATGTATGGTCAAGTATATATTGGTATACATGTATACATACATATGTATAGTGCACATGGAGGTCAACATTGGGTGTCTCCCTCAATCATTTGCCATTTTATTTATTGAGACAGGCTTTCTCATTTGAACCCATAGCTTGCCAATCAGCTAGTCTAGCCAGCCAGCCTGCCCCAGGAAGCCCTTGTCTCTGCCTCCTAAGTTCTAGGATGATAGGTGGCCGTCATGCCAACCTAGCTTTTATGTGGATTCTAGGATTACAAAGTTCACCCATCGAGCTTGATAAGCAAGTGCTCTCTCCACTGAGTCATCTCTCCAACCCCAAAGCTTCTTTCTGTGCTTTTCCTTCTGGTACTGGGTATTGAAACTATGGGCTTCATGTGTACAAGGTATGTGCTCTATCTCTGCTCTATAGACCCTGCCCTTTCTTTTTTAAACTGTATTTATGCATGAGTAAGAGAGTTATGCATTCCAGAGGTCAGAGGACAATTTGCAGACATTGGTACTCCACGTGGGTTCAGAGGATTGAAGTCTGTTTGAACCCTGGGCTTGCCAGCAAGCGCCTTTGTCTACTGAGCCATCCCACCGGCCCCCAACTGAACTCCTCTTTTGTTCATGTTTGTCTTAATAAACTTGCATCGTGTGTGCCTACCATGTTTCCTTTGGAGATTTCTCTGCTGGTTGACATCTTGGTAGCTCCATTCCTCAGCTAGTGCGACTAGCAGTAAATAGAGATGTGGATGTATTTCTGTGCTGTGATAACTTAAGTTCCTTCATGCATATGCCCAAGAGTGGAGCTGGTTCACATGGTAGTTCTGGTTAATGTGTTCGTGCTCACCAATTTTCTGGGTGTCCATGCCAGTTTACATTCCCAGTGGCAGCGGATACTAGCTGTTCCCTCCTCGCACACATGCCAGCATTTGCTGTCACTTGTTTTCTTCACAATAGCCATTCTGACTAGAATGAGATGGAATCTGTTAATTTCCCCGATGGCTAAAGATGTTGAAAACTATTGTTAAGTATTCATTTGTTATTTTTTTTCTTTTTAAAATATAGTTGTTTTTATTGTTTGAGAATTTCATACACGTATATAATATATTTTGAATTACTTCTTCTCCCTCTTCAACTCCCCCCAGACTTCCTCAATAAAGCCCTCCTCCTAATTTCATGTCTTTTCTTTTAAAAATAATCCATAAAATCTAATTAGTGCTGCTCATAGATTCATGTGTATGGGACCATCCACTAGAGTGTGGGCAACCCAAGAGAGGCCGCATCCCCTGCAGCCGTTAACTGCTAGTAGCTCCTGGGCTAGGTGCGTGGCCTTGTGAGCCCTCTTCCGTTAGTGCTGGGATTTTGATTGGTTTGATTGTGTGGATTTTGTACAGATAACCACAGCTGCTGTGAGTATATGAGTTAAACAGCTATACTATATCAAGAAGATAGCGTTTTATAATACTCATTCCCATTCTGCAGCTCTCACATTCCTTCTTAACTCTCTTCTGCGATGTTCCTTGAGCGAAGAGTGAAAATGAGGGTGAGGGATAAGGGTGAGGGTTAGGGTTTGGTCGAGGGTGAGAGTGAAGAGAGGGTTGACCCAGACGTCCCATTTAGGACGGCGCACTTACCAGTCACGAATCCTCAGTGTTTTCACACATCATGGGCATTAACTGTAGCCCACCACACAAACAGCTTCTTTGAACAAGGTTGAGTCACAATCCATGGGCATAAACACAAACACTTAGATGGTTCATGAACAACATGACCATTTGGCAAAACAATAACAGTAGATCTCTCTCTAGGGCCTATGACCTCTCAAACCATGATGCTGAACATGAATTTCCTACGGTACAGACTTTAAACCCAATCACAAAGCAGTTGGCTTTCCCCTGAACTGCCCTCCTGCTATTGTACCAGTGGGTCCATCTTGGCTGGCATATCGTTCTGTGTCTTTTCTCCATTAGGAGCCTGGATAGCTCTTCCCAGCACTTAGCATGTAGCAGCTGAAGGGGTCTATGCCTGAGCTGTTATCTAGTTTTAGGTCTAGTTATGGAAACTAATAAGCTTCTTCCTTTTGTTTGTGCTAATTTGTTCACGTTTATGATCAATACAGACTATCTGGTTGATAGAGTTAACTCAATTAACTTTTCTATAGATGTCAACATCACAGGATTAATCTACATGAGTGCACAAAGTCACCCATCTTTTTCCAAATACTCTAAGCTCCAACAATACAGAAATCTTATTTTATTATCTACTGTGCTAACATCTTTTAGTAAAGCTGATAGGCACATAATAATTTTAAGTGTTTAAAAAAAATTTATTGATGGGGCTAGAGAGATGGCTCAGTGGTTAGGAGCACTGGTTGTTCTTCCAAAGGACCTGAGTTCAAATCCCAGTATTCACATGGCAGTTCAGAACTGTTTGTAATCCCATTTCCAGGGGACCTGACATCTTCATGCATACATACATAGAGGCAGAACACCAACATACATTAAAAATATCTGTTGAAAGGTTTATCATAGAAATATACTGTTTACGAAAGAACCTTTGTATGCATCTAATGGAATTCTAAGTTAGAAATTCATGCCAATATTTCTTATACTGAAGGTAACGGTTTGATTCTCTAGAAGAACTGACTTCTTCAGTAACTTCTTTTGTGACTTGCTGTTCTCTAAGGGGCAGGGACTGTCTGTCTTACTTATTATTGTATTCTTAGAATTTGAAACATCACATCTTTATTCTCTATTAGGTTCATTCTATTAGCATGGAAATTCTATGATGTCTCCCGTCTTCCAAAAGAACCCCAATCTTCTTCAGTCTTCTTTCCTCTACTACAGTTAAGCTGAGAAGCTTTACTGTTTCCATCTGCTTATCTGTGTTCTCTCTGTCTGTCTCTCTGTCCCTCTCTTCTGCCCTCCACCCCCCCATCTGTTTTGTTTGTTCGAGACAGATTTTCTCTGTGCAGCCCTGATTGTCCTGAATTCACTCTGTAGACCAGGCTGAACTCACAGAGATCCACCAGCCTCTGCCTCCTGAGTGCAGGGATTAAAGGCATGCCCCATCAAGCCCAGCTGACCTTTGTCTTTTGACTCTACGAAGTCAGGCTTCCCTTCACATGTTCCACTGAGACTTGCTAAGATCTCCCCGCTGACAATCTAATTAGTATACATGTATAATGTACACTTACAGGGTCAACAACATTCACGTGAAACTCATTCCTCTTTGAGACATTCTTTTTATCCTTCTGTCAAGTCTCTGTCTTCTAGACTTTTGAGAATTGTCCTCTTTTGTTTTTAATCTTTGACTATCTTTTGTGTATCCATGTTTTCTCTAGAAAACGGCAACCATTCCGTTGTTTTGACTTGTATAAGCTAAGCCTCCCAAATCCTGCCTTTTACCCATATGCTCTACTTAAATTTCCACATGGGCATCAAACATTTCAAACATAATATATCCAAACTTGATATACTAGATTTTCTTCTTCAAACCTAATTTTTCTGGAGTTTTAATCAGACAGTAACTTACATTTAAGCTGCTCAAGTAAAGAAATGTTGGTAATGACCCCAGCCAGGGTCACGAGGAGAGCAGTCCCTGCACCTCCTGTGGGCAGCACTGTAGAGCTAACTCTGTTGGTTAAGGTGTGGGTGAGCTAGCCCTGAGGGTGTAAGAGACAGAGAACTGGCTCAGCTCCTGTCAACTGCAGTAACCAGGAGAGTGGTCCCCACACCTAGACTGTGAAGTACAGTAGAGATAGCCCTGGGGGTGAGTGTGGGTGAGCAGGTCTAGAGCACATAAAGGCAGGAGGGCTGACCTTGCTGCTTTCCAGCTGCAGCATTGGGTGACCTGGCTAGCGCTGTATCGGAAAGCTCACCCTTGTGGTGTGGGTGCGGGAGGGCTGGTAGGCTGACCAACTCATTTATCATCCAGGGCCAGATCCAGGCAGGGCTTTGAGTTGGCCCACTCCAACATCTACCTCATCTATGAACTGCTAGAGTATGTGAAAGGGCCGGTCCTGCAGATCCAGAGCTGCAGGATCTCCATGACACAGAACAACAACAGGATATCTGAGAGACCTAATGAGTATAGTATAGCAGAGCAGAAGCCAGACCTCAAACTAGACCTATGACTCACTGCAGTGGACATTCGCAAGTAAAGCTGTGTGAACCAAAGGGTAGACTGTGGGATAACCTGTGACACACTGTGGTTTTTACAAGATTTTTTTTTAATGTTCTGTTTATTTTTGTTTTATATTTTCTTCTGGGAGAAGGTTGCATGGACAGAGGGCAGATATGAAGGGACGGGGAGATGAGTGGGGTTGGGGTGAGTGATTTGAAATTTACAAAGGATCAGTAAAAAGTTGTTTTCCTTTTAATGTTGGCAATATATTTGATTTTCTCCAGCTGCATCTCCAAAAGAAATGCCAGTAAACACTATCACCCCTCCCCCAACACAGATGCCCACCTATTTGACTGCCCTCCTTTCATCCCTTCTCTTCTATAATAGCTTTTCTATATAACAGCCAGACTGGAGCCCTAAATTGGATCATGGCCCTTTCCTATTTTAACCTTACTCACGTATTTCTTCACTCTGACAGTCTCCCAGGTGTATGTAATGTCATTTTCACTCTCCATTACTTTCTTACTCCCTCCCACTCATGCCAAACTCCTTCCCAACAATTTCTCCCACTTTCCTCTTTTTGTTTTGTTTTGTTTTGTTTTTTTCTATTTATTGTGACCTGCCGAGTCTAAGCAGGACTGTTTACACAGAGTGATCATTTACTCTTTCGAGGTCCCAGGGGTTGACCCTATGGCTTCACACATGCTACACAAGCGCTGTACCGCTGAGCTACATAACCAGCCCACTCCCGTCACTCCTAACCTCCTCCCCAGGAGTTGCCAGGAACCATGATTTAGATGCTCTGACCCACTGTCTTTTTCTAACCACATGCAAGCTACTGTTCCTTCCCAGAGTCTCCATTTTCTTGTCTTCCCTTCTCTGCATCCAAACCTATTGCTTCTGCTGAGCCTCTGCACATTGTCTTCTTTCTCTCAGAATGTTCTTCACCGTCTTTCCCATGGCTGCTTCCTAACTTCTTCAGACATCAGCTCAAATCCTGCATCTTTGGATTTCCCTACCCCCCTTTAGTTTCTGCTGTAGCTACTGTCACCACCTGCAGGCATTTTGTTCCCTCTCAGTAAGAAGTGAATTCCCAATGGGGACTCTCTCAACACTGTATCCTCAGGCTGGAGTAGGAAGGACCTCAGGGGATGTTTGCAAATAATCCAAGGTTTATTCCTTCTTGTACATCAAAGCACTGCCAGTTAGGGTTAGTTTCTTGTTGTGTAGCCACAAAAGCCTGGCTTAATTTTTCTTTCACACTAACAGGACAATTGAGTCAAAGTTTATTAGCATGGTGGTTAAAGGAGCCAGATTATAGTTTTATTGGCCCGTTTCCTATGTCAGGCAAACCACAGATATGTACCGTGAAGAATTTACTTCTGTCATTTATATCTTCAGGAGAGTGATTTTTTTTTCTTGTCATTTTGAGTCACTTTGTAACTGACTCTAGTGGCCCTGGAGTTCTATGTAGGCCAGGCTGGTCTCAAACTCAACAGTGCTCCACCTGCCTCTGCCTCCGGAGCGCTGAGATTAAAGTTGTGCGTCACCACGCCCTGCCAAAGAAGGATGGGCTTGAAGCTGATGGGCAGACACCAGTTTGGGAAAAACTAGAACATCTGATGGGCAGACACCAGTTTGGGAAAAACTAGAACATCTAGGCTTTTATTTAATACTCTTAACTCATTGTTCTGCATTCATGAAAGATAACATGAACGGCTAAAGAAAAACTTTTATATGTCTTCTATTCCTGCATGACTGTTCCCTAGATTTAAAGAGCTTGCTTTCAAGACACCCCAGCTTCTCTGAGGACAGACCATAATGAACGGCGGGGTAAATACATGTTGATACCAGTCTCAGAATTTCTGTCTATAAAATGTCTTATTATAAATCTGTATCCTTTCAGGGTTTGCATTCTGTTATTGTAGCATCATAAGGGAAATGAGACGGATGACTGCATTTGGTTTTCTCTGTGCTTTCAAGACTGAGAATTCAGAGAAGAAGCAATTGCACGAGTGGAGAACCCTAAAATAAAGCACCTCTTATGCAAGCAGCAATGCTTCTCCTACTATTAATATCTATGATCACCCATGAGGTAATTTTTTCCCAAGATGAAGGCGCATGAGGCTACTGTATTCGGAAACTTCTTTCTGAGGGAACCTGGAAAGAGTCATCTCCGTGCCAGCCGTGGATGGCCTCTTGTCCTTAAGAGTCTTTGGTCCTGTGTAGACAGTGTTAGTCTGCTTCAATTCACATTTATCTAACTTGTATAAAAACAAGAAAGTTCAGCCGTTTGCACATTGATTTATCAGATTTTTTTCCCACATTAAAAAATGTCACACTTCTCCACTGTTGGTGGGGTTGCAAGCTAATACAACCACTCTGGAAATCTGTCTGGCGATACCTCAGAAAATTGGATATAGTACTACCTGAAGACCCAGCTATTCCACTTCTGGGCATATACCCCAGAGACACTTTAATACACAACAAAGATATATGTACCACAATGTTCATAGCGGCTCTATTTATAATAGCCAGAAGCTGGAAGGAACCCAGATGTCCTTCAGAAGACGAATGGATACAAAAATTGTGGTACATATACACAATGGAATACTACTCAGCCACCAGAAACAATGACTTAACCAAATTCTTAAGAAAATGGCTGCATCTAGAGAAGATCATCCTGAGTGAGATAACCCAGTCACAAAAGAACAGACATAATATGCAGTCACTGATAGTGGGATGCTAACCCCAGAGGCTTGCACTCCCCCAGAAACAACTCACAGACTGTATGAAGTCCAAGAAATAAAGAAAACAAAAAAATATACATATATTCACAAAACAAGAAGGCTTTGACTATTTCCATGTTGCGTTTTGTTTTGCATGTACTTTACGCTTATTGCAACTAGTACGTTTTCAATGCATACTGTCAAGCCCTTGAAAAAAATCAAGTACTGACTAAAAAACATATCCACATGGTTTTATGTAAAATTTATTTTAATGTCTGAAAAAACAGTACTGACAAAAATGTATAATTTTAAGCAAAAAAATGTTTAAAATCTTTACATTTATCTTTGTTTTGCAAAATAAAGTCGTTTAAAAAAAAAAATGTCACAAATATTTTGCTTGAAAAAACATGAAGCCCTTTTCACTGTTCTATTGCTGTGAAGAGACACCATGACTGTGGCAACTGTTAGCAGAGAAAATATTCAATTGAGGGCTGGCTTACAGTTTCAGAGGCTTAGTCCTTATTATCATGGCTGGTGTCATCGTAGCATGGTGCTAGAGAAGGAGGGAGGGAGGGAGGGAGGGAGAGAGGGAGGGAGAGAGGCAGAGAGGGAGGGAGGGAGGGAGAGAGAGAGGGAGAGAGGCAGAGAGGGAGGGAGGGAGGGAGAGAGAGAGGGAGAGAGGCAGAGAGGGAGGGAGGGAGAGTTGGTTCTTAATGTGGGCTTTTTGAAACTTCAAAGCAAACTCCAGGTGATAACACTTTCTCTAACAAGGTCACACCCCCTAATTCTTTCAATTGGTCACTCTCTGGTGACCAAGCATTCAAGAATATGAACCAATAGGATCCATTCTTATTCAAAACATCACACCTAGTAACATTTGAAATGGGCAATGAACCTATGAATAAAATCTAACTGTTGCACTGCATTCTCAGAAAGACCTTCCTTCGACATAATTTCATTGCTTAGTTCATTAATCACACAACACTAATCACCATCTGAAATTACCTTACCTACCCATTTTACTGTCTTCTTGCCTATAAAATTAAATTTTCTGTTCTTAATGTTGAGCTCCACTATTCAGAGCTCAAATTTGTGAAATGAGCAAATTCTTTTTTTTTTTTTTTTTTTTTTTTTGGTTGTTTGTTTTTTGAGACAGAGATTCCTAGAACTCATTCTGTAGACCAGGCTAGTCTCAAACTCACAGAGATCCACCCTCTTCTGCTTCCAGAGTCCTGGGATTAAAGATGTGTGCTACCCCTGCCTGGCTGCACATTCACTTTTTAATTATCCACAATTATTGCCTTAAAATGTCTTGTGTACTGGAGTGATGAAGGCAGGATATAGAACTAGAGAGCCTCCCTCCCCTCTCTTCCCTCCTCCATCATCTTTGGAAGCTAAGAGGTAGCTCTGGGGATGAAGTGCTTGGTGTGTGAGACCTGGGTTCTATTCCCACTTAAAGGATGGTCAAAGGAATGTGAGGTTTTAATTCTAGGAGGACTGTAAAGAAGATGAAGCAGAAGGGGCATCCTAGGCTACTTGGTGAGCTCCAGGCCAGCAAGAGACCCTGTCTCAGTAAATATATGAAACTCTTGAAACATTAGAGTTCAATATGCTGACCATTGACAAATTATTAATGATATAAAATATTCTGCTAATTTTTCTTTTTCCTATGTTAGGGCTACTTATTTATTTTTCTTAAATTCTAACTACAGATCAGCTGGTAACCTCTTAAAGATGTGGTTCCTATGTCTAGTTAAGTGAAATTCTCAAGAGTCTTTATCTAGCCTAGGCATACACCATTATTTCCTTCCCCACATCCACATTTCTCAGAGAACTACATTCCACGGTACTAAATCCCTCATCCTGGTAAACAGATGACGAATTTGGTCTGAACACTGATGTTTTGAGAAGACTAGAAGGATGCTCGTGAGCTGTATTTTTCGTTTTGAGAGAAGCCTTGCCATTTGGTTACAATGTCACAGTCCCTCCTTTCCTCATACCTAGCTATTAAGATATATAGCTTTGTTTGATGGAAGTTCTGATTCTTGTCACCCTTAGACATTTTGCTAAATTTCTATTTTGGTGATGAGAATCAAACCCAGGGCCTCTAACTATGGAGCTCTCTAACCGCAGTCTTTCAAGTTCTAAATACTTAGCATAAACGGAACCGTTAGGTTAGATATTTTTAGGTAGACGCTTCTTTTCTTTCTTTCTTTCTTTTTTTTTTTTACAGCTGCTTGCCTCCCTTGATTTTGTTGGTTACCAAGGAGATCGAGCCTGAGCCTCCAGTCGCTAGGTCTTCCTAGAGACCAAATGCGGGTGTCATTGAAAACCGCGTCTGAAGTGGCAGACCCAGGTCCCCTCCTAGAGCCCTAGCAGCCTGGAAGGGCCAGAGGCCGGCCTGGGTACTGGAGGATCTCTCCTGCCACCCAGCCGCGCGCGCCCTCGCACGCCCCGCCCCGTGAGAGGCCGCGTGACTGACCCGTGGGCCAGCCAATGGCAGGCGGCCCCGCCTCCCCACCCTCCACCCCGCCCCCCCTCAGCTTGCTGCCACGTGATGCGGCTCGTCGCCAGCCAATCGCCGCGACCTCAATCTCGCGCTCCGCCCCGCGCGCCGTGGCCGTTTGAAGTGACTAATTTCTGTCATATGACTGAGGCACCCATGGGGGTGGCGGGGCGGCGGTAGGAGCGGGGGGCCTCCGGCGAGCTCCCAGCCGAGCGACCCCGGTCTGGCGGCGGCTAGCATGGCCCCCACCCTGTTCCAGAAGCTTTTCAGCAAGCGGAGCGGGTTAGGCGCGCCTGGACGAGACGCCCGCGACCCGGACTGCGCGTTCAGGTAAGGCGTCGCGGGCCCCGGGGGGGTCGCGGCCTCGGGCTGGGCGTGCGGTCCCCTGCCCTCTTCGCTCGGCTGTTTACGTCCCGCTCGCGCCACGCGCCGCGTCCCCCGCCCCAGCACCGCGGCCTCGGGAGGCTGGCGGTCCTCACGCTTCCCGGGCTGCGACCTCACCGCAGGCCTCCGGGGCCGGGCCGGGAGCTGCTGTCTCCCTGTGATCGGCCGCCCTCGGATGGCTTTGTGCAGAATGCCCCGCGGTCCGGCCAACCTGCGGAGCACTGGGGGAGGCTGGAGGAGCGAGTGGGCAGGCTGCCGGTCTGTCAGGCTTCTTGGAAACTAAAATTGGAGCCGTGCAGTTATCGTGCCGAGCGACCTTAGTGTTATCGAAGGAGAAATGCGAAACCGAAGTGGTTAGGGTTACACTACTGACCGGACTCGAGGAGGATTCGCATTAGAACTTGCTGTCTTTCACCTGTTACTGAAAAGGAGTTTCTTGCAATTGGAAAACGGTAGCGCTCTCTCTCTCTCTCTCTCTCTCTCTCTCTCTCTCTCTCTCTCTCTCTCTGTCTGTCTGTCTGTCTGTCTGCCTGTCTGTGTGTGATTGCAGGCTTTGTTTCTTTCTGATTGCAGTACCTGTTGCTGGAATAGTGACTTCTTAGAATTGCTTTGTTCAACGGTTAAATTCAGCCATGGAATTGTATTTGGAGAAGATATTGTTGTGTCTTCCATAATGTTCTGTGGAAACTTGCACACGTAACTAGGCCAAATGTCACATATCACACAAACTTGGCTGTATAGCAGAGAACTCAGTTGTGCGGTAAATAGTAAAAGGGAAACAGTCAAATTTTGCAGCAAGCCCAAATATAAGATGATTGCACTACATAGGTCTTATGGGTTTTACTATTCTTCAAATTATCTACCCTGTCAATAGTACAGATCTCATCAGGAAACATTGTGGGATTGAATATTAAATGGCAAGCAACTTAAGTGATATTTAAAGGGAGCAAAAAGGTCAGTTATTGTTTTGGAAACATGCTTAATACAAGAATTTTCATGGTATTGGCTTTTCTTCATAATGGGAAGTAAATGTCTTGTGCCATAGTCATCTGACGTTTGTTTTTCCTTTGAAAAACGAAAGTGCAGATAACACCAGATAATACACCAAGATACCTAGGAAATTAAGAGACCCAGGAAGCAGCCCCTGGACAGAGATTTAAAAGATAACCTTTGAATAGACAACTGTTTCTATTTCTGTGCAAAGACTGACTTTGTGAACAAAATCTCCTTTTTGTGTAAGTGTTGTATATGGTTGTGTAATACTTTCCTGCTGCCAAAGAACTTTCCCATCAGTTATCTCATTGCGCAGTAACCTCATGAGAGCAAGTAGCAACGTAGAGATGACTTTATAATCCTTTTTCCAGTATGGACGCCCAATACCAGCAGTTCGTCATGAGAGCTTGCTATGAAAACAAGATGTGTACAATGTGAGAAAAAGAATTCTGGATCACATGCCTAGCGACTTGAGATCTAATTAATCCAGCTTTTAAAAAGCTTCCTTGATCTATAATTAGAATACAATAAAAGATGAGCGAGTATACGTAAGGTTACAGTCCCACGAGTGCTGTCACATGTACACAGTTCATACACACCACTCCACTGAACCTTCACAACCATACTTCCGTCAGCCTAGAGTTTCACTTGTGCCCACTCCTTTTCCTTTTCCTCAGTCCTTAACCCCTTTCACCGAAGTAAGATTTGGTTTGCTGTCTTTCGTTATATGTTGGCTTTTTGAACAATTTCACATAAATGTGATTATAACTTCCACAGTCACATGTCTAGCTTCTTTTTACCTACAGTGTTTTTTCAGATGTATCTATGATGTTGCCTTTTTAGTAGTTCCATCTCGTATGGATATAGCACACCTTTTGTTTTTACTTTTGCATGTGCTGAATTTGAAGCTAAGAATCCTCTTGGATTGACCTTTCATTTTACTTATTAAGACAGGGTCTCGTAGTCAAACCCAGAGTTGCCTATGTTTCTGATCTTGGTAGCCAGCTTGCCCTGGCAAGTCTTCTGTGCCTTCATGGAACAGGACAGGGAATGCCCACCTGGCATTTCTGTGGGTTTCTGGAGATCTGAACTCCCAGTCCTCACACTTGCTGGGCAAGCACTTTAACCGTTTGATCATCTATCCAGCCTCACAGTTTGCTTATTCACTCATAAGATAGAGGAAGGATACTTGAACAGTTCTGTGAATATTTGTGTATAAATCTTTAATTAGAAATGATTTTTGTTTCTTCTGGGTATAGATACTGAGCAGTAGAGCTGCTGGCTAATGTGCAGAGTTTTATTTAGCCTTTTAAAAAGTTTCCAAACTTCTTCAAAAATACTTGTTTTATAAGCAATATATTAAGGTCACTTTTATGACAAGTCTTTTCGGCACTTTAAATTATCCTTTAAAAATTAATACACTTTTATTGTGATAAGAAACATAACTATCTTAACCAGTTAGAAATTTAAATTTAATTTAAAATTTTATTTCTTGCCGTGTGTGTGTGTGTGTGTGTTTGTGTGTATGTGTGTATATGTATGTATATGTGTGAGGGGCATATATGTGCCACAGTGTATTTGTGAAGGTCTGAGGGCAACCCTGTACTTCTCTCCTTTTACCTTTATATGAATTCTGGGAATGAATCTCAGATCACTAGGCTTGTGTGGCAAGTGCCTTTAGCCTCTGAGCCATCTAATATGTTTTTAGTCTTTTAGTTATAGCTATTATGGGATATATAGTTATATTGAATTGTTCTAATTTGTATTTGCCTGAGGTGTTGGCTAGCATTTTGTGTGTGTGTGTGTGTGTGTGTGTGTGTGTGAGAGAGAGAGAGAGAGAGAGAGAGAGAGAGAGACCAGTTTGGAGTGATTGAAATAGTGTGTGTATTCAGTAGTCAGCTTAATCGGACCAAAATTTGTGTGTGTGTGTGTGTGTGTGTGTGTGTGTGTGTGTGCATGTGCACGTACATTCACATACCAGTCAGCTTATATTGTTAAGTCACTTTTTAGAAAGTACTTATTTTATGTGTGTGGGTGTGTTGCCTTCATGTGCTGTTGAGTAGGTGATAGGAATCACACCTGAGTCCTCTGAAAGAGTTGCTAGAGCTCTTAACCTCTGAGCCATCTCTCCAGCATCTTAAATTGTTAAATCACACAAAGGCACAGACATTAGCAACTACCTATTTCCAAGAGGCAGTTCCTCAAGCAATCAATGTACAAGGCCCAGTAGTAGGTAGCCATAGAGGCACTTCATTATAGGAGATACTTTGGATAAAGAAGCCATGGATGTGTTTCTATATTTTCTTTCATGGTTACCCAATTAGAGAAGATGGCCAGGAACGCTGCCTTTCTGATGCTCACTCTTAGAATGTTCCCTGCTGAGCAGAGTATTGTGGGCTTGCTTCATCTGTTTCTTGAGCTGGAGATGAGCTTAGGATATTTTCAGACATTTGTAGAATTGATTTTTTTTCTTTTGAAATGGCTTTAACCATTTTTTTCAAGCTGGCCTCAAATGAATTGACTCTGTAGCTTAGTTTGACCTCAAACTCAAGTCTTCCTACCTTTATCCAGAGGGAGGAATTATAGGCCTATGCCACCATGCCCAGAGTCATTATGGAATTGAAATGGTAATTTTTTTAGGTCATCTAAAGAATTTGAGAAAGAAGGTACAGTTTAGAAGATTCTGCTTTGTGTTCATTCCATTCCACTTTAAAGTGGAAGTAAAACATTGCATGTAAACCCAGTAATTGTATTCATGTGAAAAGGGCTTTAAGCATTTTTGTCTTAAAAAACTAACTTGGTAAAGAAGGTTGTTTTAAGTGTTTATAAGAAATAAAAGAGAGTTTTCTGTGTTTTCCTTATTTTCCTTAGTGTCTTAGGGTTGCTATTACTGTGATGAAACACCATGATCAAAGCAACTTTGGGAGGAAAGGGTTTGCTTGGCTTATGCTTCCACATCACAGTTCATCACCAGATGAAAACAGGGCAGGAACTCAAGCAGGGCAGGAACCTGGAGGCAGGAGTCACTGAGGAGTACTGCTTGCTGGCTCGCTCCTCTTGGCTTGCTCAGCCTGCTTTCTTGTAGAACCCAGGACTACCAGCCTAGGGGTGGTATCACTTACAATGGGCTGGGCTCTCTCCCATCAGTCACTGAGAAAATGCTATACAGGCATTGCCTATAGCCTGATATTATGGAGACATTTTCTTAATTGAAGTTCCTCCTCTCAGATGACTTTAGCTTGTGTCAAGTTGACATAAAACTATCCAACACAGTTAGAAACATTTACTCTTATTGTTTGTAGCAGGAATTTTGTTGCTAACTCCCAGTTCATGGATCTTTCTGCATGTCCCTCTTGACTTTCTCCAAACTTATCTCAGCACTTTATAGTTAAGAAAGTGGGGGGTGGGGGGTGGGGGAGTATTCTTAACTAAGTCCAGCTTTTCAACTTGACCTGCTAGCTTTCTTTTGAGTTGTAGGTGATATATTTGACCTGTATTTAGATTCCTATCCAGTGATGTTTGTTGGTATAGATAGCTTTGGGAAATATCATGCAGTGATTAAAGGTTTCTTTGTTCTGAAACCAGACTGCTTTATTTTCAAATTGAGTTCTAAGCATTTAATTGCAAAGTCCTCAGGCTTCATTCTTTTTATCATCTTGAAGTCTTAGATGCAGTGCTGCTCTTTCTGACATCCATCCCTTCATGGAGCAGACAGACTGTAGTCCAAGATTTCTAGCAAACGTTCTAGAGAATCTGTGCTGTTCATATAACCAGTGAAATTATCCATGATCGCCCCAGTTGCCTTGGACCTTAACCAGCTGAGGCTGGTGGTGGTTTTCTGATGATGGTAGTATACCTAAAGCTAGTAGTATGGTCAGGTGTCTCACACCAAATGTGGCTGAGATAGGGTGGGGGACACTGGGTAGAGTCTAGGCATCTGCTACACGTACCAACTTCTTAGAGTAGTTCTGAGGAGTGAATTAATACAGATACTCAAATGTTAGAACTCATTTCCAAGATCCCTCCCTTCCTGTCCCCCCACCCCAGTTCTCTTCATGTTTCTCTTTTTGTTTATTTTGGAGTTGTAGTGGTTTGACAGAGAAATAGCCTCCATAGGCTCAGGCATTTAAACACCTAGTCCCCAGGTGCTGGTGCTGTCTGGGGAGGTTTAAGAGGGTCACCCTGCTGGAGGAAGTACATAACTCGGGGTGGGCTTTGAGAGTTCAAGTCCGGGTGCCCACTTGTTGGCTCCCTCTCTGTGCTTTGTGTTTGTTAAAGAGGTGAGATTTCAGCTTCCTACTTCTGGTGCTGTACCTGCTCCTTATTGCTGTGCTCCCCTGCTGTGATGGCCTCTTAACGCTGGAACAGTAACCGCAAACCCTCTCTTCTATAAGTGTAGGTCTTGTCATGGTATTTTATCAGAGCAACAGCAGAATAACTAATACAGGTTTGCTTTTTATTTTGTTTTGAGACAGGCTAGCCTCGAACATGTATTAATAATCCTTTTGCCATAGTGTCTGAATGTGAATGTCTCCAACTCTCCCCTCTCCCAAAGCACTGAGGTTAGCATCTAGCTTTTTACCTGGGTGGTAGGGGTTGGACTGAGGTCCACTTCTGTGCATAACAGGCACTTACCCAACTGAGTCATCTCCTGGCCTTCATATTTTCCTTTAAAGCTTGAGAAGAAAAGGGCATAGCAATTCATACCTATAATCATACCATTCAAGAGGCGGAGGCAAAAGGATTCCTGCAAATTTGAGGCCCAGCTGGTCTACATTGTGAATTCTAGGCCAGCCAGAGCTACATAGTAAGACCCAGTTTCAAATTATAAAGCAAAAATTGTAATAGAATTTGTGTTACTCCTTTCCTTCCTCTTTTCATGCTGGAGATGGATCCCAAGTCCTCACATATATTAGAACAGAGCCACATCCCTAGTCCTCGGCTATTCTGTCCTTGTGATGTGATTGTATTCATTGGTGTCCATATCCTCACTAGATCTCAAGTTCTATAAGGGCATCACCACAAATTGGTTTACTTTTGGTGCCTGGCTTAAAAAGTCACTAAATAATAAATTTTAAAAAAGTAACTTTTGAAATATATTACATGTATAAGTAAAATTCTCAAACTATAAAAGATTGAGAAATACAAATATTTTAAATTATAGAATTGAAAAAAAATTTATTTAGTTAAAATTACTCTTATTTATTTGCTTGATAATATTGAATAAATAAGCAAGTTTTTTTGATATGTTTACTAATTTAAAGAAATTTCCATTTTACTTTTTTAGGATAAGGATAGCCCCATTTCTTAGAATCGATTATGATACCTTCTACTGTACCACTGGTAACAGTTAAGAGTAGTGTAGTAGTGTATTTATATGACATTAGGTATTGCTGACTGAGTAAAAGAATGAATTAATGAGCTGATATTCTCTTTTTGGTAATTTAGAGTTTAAAAACACATGAGGTTTTTACAAACTTTTTTCCCTGTTTGAACATTCTGGACCCTTAGGCCTAATATGGTTGTCAAGTGAACCTTTTTGGGAGCTGGAGCAGCAGTTTAACCTAGCTTTGGAAGGACACCTCTAGAGCTCCAGGGACCTGTTTCCTTGTACACACTGCCTAATACAGAGTGTCCTTTGACACAATAGCAGTCTATTCCGAGCCGGCTGTTTCAAACGTGGTTGGCTGTGTCATGTGCTTCTCCTGCCTCTCTGATGTGGTTGAAGTGACAGCATTGAATCAGATTTTGTAGATGGGATGATGAACTCAGCATATGCATTTAATGCTGTATTTGGAGGATGGGACTTTGGGGTTTGTTGGCCTGCTTTTCTAAAAGTTTCCTCACTATCTATCTGTATGTCATTTTTAAAGATGTTTGTTTATATCAGGAAAATGCAGCTTGTGAAGTTAATGAGGTGAATCAAATGTAGCCTGTCCACACAAGCCTCATGGATTTATTATTAGTTTTTACATTTTTTTGAGTTCATTTTTAGTTTAGAATAGAAGCCACAAACTACACATCTATAACAATGCAGAAATATAGTAGAAATCATGTTTTTTAATCAAAGAAACAAGATTTTTCAAACCTAAAACTTAATTATCCTTTTATACTCGATTGGCAGTCTGATAGTTATAGATTTCTAGAGTGAAAGGCTAGAGAGAGGATTCAGTCAGTAAAGTGCTTGTCACCTAATCATGAAGACCTGAGTTCATGGACACTCAATACTCATGCAAAAACCTGGGTTCAGTGCCATTTGCTTGTATATCTGATCATTAGGGAGGTGGAGATCGGAAGGTCCCTGGGGATAGTGGAACCAGTGAGCTTCAGGTTCAGAAGAACCTTATCTCAAAAAATAAGGTAGAACTCTTGAGGAAGACACCCAGATCAACCTCTGTTCAAGACACACACACACACACACACACACACACAACTCTAAATAAAATCTAAATAGAAATTATTTTAGCTTAGAAATGTAAAGACATTTATTCTATTGTCTTATGACTTCCAGTATTGTAGCTGAGAAATCACAAGGAATACAGGATTTTTCTTTTTTAGTTTTCTTTCTGATAATTCAGAATACTCTAACTTGGGTTTTGTTTGGGGATTTCTACAGATTAATTTGCTGATACTCATCATTTCTATCTGAAAACATCTCATTCTAGGGAATGTTCTTACATGATTTTCACAATTCCATCACTTTTTTGGATTTTGTTCATAAGATTTTCAAGGGGGGGAACTTTCTTTATGGGAACCCTATTGGGTTTCTTGTTTTGTTTTCCCTCAATTTCTTCCCACTACTCCCTTCTCTCTCGGCTTTTGGAGACAAGATTTCTCTGTGTAGCCTTAACTGACCTGGAACTCTGTAGAACATGTTGGCCTTGTCCACTTTCCTTAGCCTTACAGTACAGGAAATAAAGGCATGCACCACCATTGCCCAGCCTTCTTCCCAATGTCTGCCAGATCACTGCTATATTGTACTTCTAAAATATTTAATAAATATTATTTTGTAGAGAATTATGCAAGTGTGTTTTAAATTCAACTACCAAATTTTTAATTTTCAAGGGCCTGCTTTTACAACCCCTTTTCTCTTAATGACCTTGTGATATTTGACATTTCCTAAAGAAAAGACACATCAGTTCTGTGTGAGGGCTGAGGCTAACCCTGAATGAAGAAGACAAACTTGTCAGTGGACACACACCAGCCATACATGTTTTTTTTTTTTTTTTAGTTTTCAAATGTAGAGTCCTTGAATTGCTAAATCATGCCTGAAAAATCCAAAGAGAAGAGTGGTAGTGTGCTAGATTGAATCACTCCCCATACAGTTTATTTAAACTTGTTTATTTTTGTAGTGCTGGGGATTGACCTCAATATAGAGAAGGCAGACACTGTACTGTTGAGCTACAGCCAAGTTTGTGAACATTTTGATAAATTCACAGTTTTTTGTCTAAAAGTTATATTGGATATGGTAATGCCTATATTCTCAGCACTCAGGAGCCCCTGTCTCCACAAGAAAGCTGTAACAGAGCTGTAATTTAAAACATCTATAACAGTATGTTGTTTACCATACATAGTAATTGTGGGATATGTAAAAAAAATATTTTCAAGATATATTCACATAAGTTCTGAAAGAGAAGAAAGAGCTAAGGAAAGATACCTAAACACAAAAAAGAAAGTAAGTAGATTTAGTTACAGTATATAAAACAGAAAAATCAAAAACATTAGTTATGGTAAATACAGTTTCATTTGCTAGTCAGTTACTATACACTTCCAGTACTCTTGAGGCAGAAGCAAGACGGTTTCTCTCAGGACTAGGACTACCAGGGTACATAGAGGATCTTCATCTAAACACAGAAAGAACCAAAATAAATAAAATAGAAACACATAAGACAAAATGGATAAAATGACATGTTTATTATTATGATAGATGATTTTGACATATTTCTCCTACTTATTGAAGATCAAGTAGCAAAAAAAAAAAAAAAAAATGGAGACTACAAATTAGAGCTGGGCATGATAGTGCTCAGCCTAAAAACTAAAAAGTAACAAAACAAAAAAATTTATTTGATATAATGTACATACATGAGTTGAGTGCTTTTCTACTTAATTTTAGAAAAACAAATCCAAAGAAAATAGAATTAGTAAAGCTGTAAGAGTCAAATTAATGAACTAGGAATGATTGCATAGGAGAGAATTAAAAGAACAAAGCCAGAAACTAAACATGATTTGTTTAAAGTAGATCAACCCACCCCCCACCCCAAGATGAAGCTTAGGTGTAAATAATCACAATTTTAAATGAAATTTGTTTACAAGGTAAGAGGATATTGTAAACATTTAAAATTGTACAATAAGTATATTGGGGATGGGGTATATATAAGTATATTGGGAGCTACAGTTACATGTAGTTGTTAGCTGCTTAATGTGGGTACTGGGAATCACATTCAGGTCTCTTGGAGAAAAGTATGTGTTCTGAACTGCTGAGCCATCTCTCTAGCCTCTGTTGTTAATATTTGTAATATCAGTTAGTACATATGTGCTTGGTAGAATTTTAAGGATTGTAGAGAATTGTACTCATTTATTTACTACTCAGGACAACTAAACAAACTAAGTAATAGCCTCATGTTATAGATGAGGGAGCTCATCAGAAACATTTTAGGAATTATATCATTTTCTCAGTGCCTGAGATAGTGTTTTTCAACCTTCTTAATGCTGTGATCCTTTAATACAGTTTCTCATGTTGTAGTGACCTCCAACCATAGAATTATTTTCATTGCTACTTTATAATTGTAATTTTGCCTCTGTTACAAATCGTAATGTCTTAAGATCATCATAATCTGTGTTTTCCGATGGTCTTAGGTTACCCCTGTGAAATGGTCATTTTACCCTTTCCCCCCAAAGAGTCATGACACACAGAGTGAGAACTGCTGACCTAACAGTATCTGGAGAGAAGGGGTGAGGGAGGGAAAGAGAACAGAGGAGAAGAGAGGGGAGGGAGATGGGGGAGGGAAGGGGAAGAGAGGAGAGGAGAGGAAAGAAGAGGGAGAGGGGAAAAAGGGAAGAGGGAGAGAGGGGGAGAGAGAAGAGAGGTAGAGAGAGAGAAAGCACACACACATACATACCATAGTTGGAACATAGCTTGTCCCTTCTGAAATGCATGCTGGAATTTTAATCACTCTTGGCATATTGTAAGGATAGAAATTTAACTTAATTGTGGTTTTAGAGGTGTAGCCTTAAGAATGGGATTAGAATATTAGATGAGATCATCAATCTGGAGGCTACATGATTGAATTTAAGAAGAGAAAGAAAAGATCAAAGGAGATACATATATGTATTCCCTGTCCTTTGCCCTGTACTGCCTTGGGGCTCTGCCCACAAGAACCATCACTACCTGAACTGTGAACTTGCATAAGCCTTTTTCTTTATAGTTTAGCCTGTCAGTGATATTAACAACAGGAAAAAGAACCAATATAGAAAATTAGAATATATGTCACAACAGCATATTGGTTTTAAATGCCAGTTTGGGTGTTTGTTGGTTAAGCCTATGACAACTAATTAAATTTCTGTGCCTTTGTTTCTTTTTCTGTAAAGTGAAATAAAACTTCATCAATTTGTTAGAAGGATTTAATTAGTCTGATATTCTTTCAGCAACACCTGGCACTTTGAGCTGTATGTTATTTATTAAAGGAGAAAGGCTATATGATTAGTTGAAAAAGATTTATTTATTTGATAAAACTTAGCTTTTGTTTATAAAAAGAAAAAAGTTTGTAGCAAACTTAGAAGGGCATTTTCTTAACATTGGATAGATTAAATGTGTCTACCAATATGGTAGCCAACTTAATTTGGGAAAAAGTGGTCAAATACATTGACATTAGCTGGCAAAGACCAAAATTTTGGATTAGTACTAGCTATTAGCAAGAATGTGGAGCGATGAGAACACTTGCATATTCCTTATGGGAGTATAAATTGGTACAAGGACTTTAGGAAGTAAGTGATATGGATGGCCCTTTTAGTGAGGTAGAAAAAGCTCATATCCTATTGGCCAGATGTTCCAAGACAATTGTTTATTTCTTGTAGGATTTTCATATATGTTTCTATATTTCCCAACTCTGGGATACTGTCAGAGTGCCATGGTGTCTGTACATACCATTCACTTGTTTTGTGTCTAGACCTAAGATAGGAAGGGTCATGTGAGTTCTTCATTCCATCACCTCTGGAAACAGGCAAATCCCTAACACCTTTGAGAAGGAAGTTGCCTTAGAGGGCAACAGAGCCTACAGTAGACCTTATGTCAGAAGGAAACCTTGTATTAGTTTCTTTTTTCTTCATCCCTTTCTCCCTCTGGTCCTGTCTTTTGTCATGTTCTGGCTAGTTAATTTCAATACACACTCCCCTGTATGCATTGTAGTAAAGAAACTTTCATTCAGTGATCAGGAGATATATGTGAAGTATGTTGACAAGAACACATATAATGTGGTTTCTAGGTTGTAGAGTAGTTCTTTCAGAAAAGGAGGGAGAGTCATTCATTGTCTCTAGAGTCTCAGAAACTAGCTAAATGGCTGTAATGACTTGGGGTATTAAGTATTTTCTACTTTTCTGATAAGTTGGCCAGGAGATGCTTTGAACTTTTATACTTTTCCCTTAGGGGATAGAAATTGGGCTTCTCATTTTATGACTGCTACCTTATTTTGGTCTGTTTTTACTTTTACACTATAGTAGATCTCTGGGAGTCATTGTATCTTATTAATACCTGGAGAGACTGGTGGTATACTTCAGTGGTAAAGTGAAAAACTAAACAATAGCAGCTTCTCCCTCCAAATATGGGAACCAGTTGAAACTTTCTCCCCAACTCCTCCTTTCCCCTCTCCTTCCTGTATCCTGCTTTAATTACCTCAGAGCCAGGAATCACACAACTTAGGATCTTCAGCCATTCTCTGGAGACTGAAGTTACTCAGGCTAGCCATCCTTGCCTTAGTCTATTTTCCCCCAGGGAAACCATTAAAGGGAATGGCCACTTTTCTTCTCTCTTTCCTTCTAACCCACCCTGGCACTTTATTTACCAAATGTGAAAAGTGATAGACCTCTTTAATTTTTTTGAGAATTCTTGAGTATAAACCTTTTCCTTCATTATAATAAGTTTTGTGTCTATATCTGTATCCTAACTTCACTTAATTTGAAACAATTTCCCTATATATTTTGAAATAGTATACATTGGGGCTTCAGAGATGGTTCATTCAGTAAATTGCATGCCTTACAAATGTGAGGATTGAGTTTGATCTTCAGCAGATGTGTGAAAATGTTTGGAATTGTGGTACATTTGGATTCGTAATGCCAGAAAAGCTAGGATGGGCAGATAGGTTCCTGGGCTGGATGATGATCTCTAGGCCAATGAGGGATCTGTCTCAAAGAAGGTAAACAGTATTCCTGAGGATGACACAGGTTGTCCTTTGGCCTCCACATGTATACATCACACACTTGTTCATGCACACCAGGAAACACAACCCCACATACACATGAACAAATGCACACACATGCATTTTTAAAATGTGTAGCAACCACTGCAGTCAGGACAGGTTTGATTTACTTCTAAAGCCCCCCATACACCTTTGTAGTTAATAATCACTTCTGATTTTCCTGCAAGAAAATCTCTGGTCTTCTTTCTTAGTCACTGCAGATTAATTTTGCCTATTCTAAAATTTTACGCAATAAAATTTTATATATTCTTTGTATGTTTTTTTTTACTTTCCTCTTAATCATCATGAAAAAATACTCATCTTTTTTGCACTTCATATATAAAATTTAATTCTACCTATTTATCTAGCATCATTTCTTAGAAAGATGTTATCTTTTAATAATATCTTAGACCTTTTAAATACACAGATCTCTTATATTGATACATTATAGTTTAGAGGGAGTTTTCTGGGGGCTTTACAAAGGGAATAATGAATAAAATTGTCACTATCATTAGGTAATGATTATGCACATTCTTAATGAATAAATTTATTATGTAATTTCTTGCAATATAATAACTTTTTTAGATAAAATAATTTATATACAGTCTTTAAATTTATTTTTAACATTTTGCATAGTTCATTGTTGTTAGTTAAGCTACATGTTCCTGAAGTTAAGACACAAATTGTAATTAAAATTATCTAGTTTGCTTTTGGAATATTCTGTCTATTAAAATGTTTAGTGACCTCATAATGGAAGAGTCTCTATGGAGTAGAATTGAAATCCTGTGCATTTTGTTTTTTATTTTACACATAACTTTTTATAACTATCAATAATATTAGTTAAATACTAATCATGTGAGAAGGTAAATCTATTATATATAAATATATACGAATACAGAATATAAGTAGACAAACATTTAAGATACCAGGAGAAAATGCTTGCTATAATTTATTTTTGTTGTTTGTTTTATTTTCTAGGGAACTTACATACAATTTTTATAGCACTGATGCACAATTTTAAAATGTAGAAATTGAGAGATTTTTGCTCTTCTAGTTAAAGCACAATGTTCTATATATAAGATGTTCAGTAATAAGATTGGTTGCTTTGGAACTTAATATAAATTTAACCCGAAAAGTTTCAAATTCACTTGGATCAGAGGGTTCAAAACAAGATCTTCAACCACAAAGAACCTAGCATCTAATGGCTGTGTATATTTTAAAGAAGCACATAGTGCTTTTCTTCCTGGAGTGAGTGATAGTGGCCCTCTTTACAAATCCTTTGGGTTATCCTATCTGAATTCATCTCAGTCTTCTAGGGTAGTCTTTTGGCATGCGACTGATTTGATTGTAGGTTTCCAAGGTGGTTTTGAGGTGCTAATCTAGTAACGTGCATATCTGTTGAAATATTTAGCTCAGATTGAGTTTATAGGTCATAAGGTGAAGGTGGTATATGTCCAGGACTATCAGATACTGCTACATTATTATTATTATTGTTATTATCATTTGAGACCAATTCAGGCTGTACAGTCATGGCTCACATGAAATTCAGTGTGTAGTTCTGACTAGTCCCAAACCTGGGGATGTCCCCCGCCTCTACCTCCTGAGTTACCTGCTATAAACTAAACAGTTCAGTGGCATTTTGGTACATTCACAGTGTTAAGTAATTGCCCTCTTATCTAGTTACAAAACATTTCTTTTAGTGCAAACTAAAACTCGAAGTGCATTCAGGGGTCTCTTTCTTTTTTCCCTTCAAAGCACCTGGCAACTACCAACCTCCATTTGCTGGATTTATCCATTTTGGATATTACATAAACATGGAATCTTATGACCTTTTATGTCTTGACTTTCCTTTGAGTGACTTTAGTGTTCATCCATGTTGTAGCATGCACCAGTGTTTTACTTCTGTAGTTGAGTGATCAGTTATATATAGGTCTGTATATACCCAGTCACTGGTGAATATTGGGATGACTTTCTACCTTCTGGTTTTTGTGACTAGTGCTGCTATGAACATGCATGTACATATTTCAGTAGAATTGTGTGAATGTTGCATGTGGCCAGATGCATAGAGTTACTAATTATCACCAGTGATGTTGAACAGTTCCAGTGCCATAAATAAATCTCTGATGCCACTATCCCTCTTTTAAATAGATTTCTTGCCTACCTCTGGCTGTTGTAGCTACTGGCCTCTTCTCTGGCTTCATAGCAACAGACAGTTTTGGATAGTATTTTGTCTTTAGTGTAGAGCTTGAGTTTCCTTAAGTATTGTAGCAGGTGTCTCAGAAATTACATTTTGGATTGGTAATAATATCCTACAAATAAGTTAGACATTTTTATATTTGAATATTTACTGAATTCAGTTTTTTTACATTAATTAAAAAATATATACAACTAAAATTATTGGCATACATTGTAGAAAGTTTTAATCCCAATCCTGGCCTCTACCCTGCCTTTGGTCATTCAGTTCCCAGATAAAAGACTCCAAACTTTTCTTATTTACAATAAGCCTTAATCAGTACTAGAGCTGGGCAGATACCTACCCTCTATGCTATTAGATCCTACTTTCCTATGGATAATCCTGTTATTACTTACTACATCTCATCTGGGCTGCTCTTAACTCCAATTGGCAAGCTGTCAGGGCTATACTCTCTAGATTCCTAACCCATGGTGTCTTTCTCTGCCTCCATCTTCTTCTCTTTCCCTTCCTGGTCTTCTCCGATGCCAAGGCCAATAAGACCAAGTCTCATCTATCTCAATTCTGCCCAACTATAGGCTATAGGCATCTTTATTTACTAATCAGAAATAACTTGAGGGCAAGGTCACAAAGCGTAGCTTGGGTCTATATGTGGACTCTTTTCTCGTCTCTGGGCAACCAGGTTTTGGGGCTCTGCACTAGAATACATAACAACAGACCAAATTTCAACATGCATAATATTTCACATTTAATTAAAAAGCAGAAATAACTAGCAATAATATTATCCCCGGGCATTTTACAAGTCCAGCATGAAATTGTTATGATTAACTAATTAGGTTGGAAAAGATTTTAATGTATTGTTTCTTATCCTTACTGTTTTGTTGTATGTGGGTGAGATCCTTTGGGAGTTTACATTTCTTTCAGCTAAATTCTTCAGTTGAATACCTGGTCATGTCTTCACTTTTTAACTTAAAATTTCAGAGGAAAGATTGTTTAGCTTTCTAAAGGCATAGCATGAACAATCAAATAACTGTTTGCAGGAAAACAGCCTCGTTGTCTTCTGGTACCAGTTGGTCTTACATCGACTTGTCTGCTGTCTCCTATCGTATTTATAGTAGTTTGGAATGAGAAACACACACTAATGTTTTGCTGCAGCTTAGCTGTACATTAGAATCTTTCTTGCTTTTTTTGTTTGTTTTAACTTGGGCTTCTGAGAAACTGATAGTTTACATAGGTTGAATCCATTGTAATTCTTTAATACAGAAATCATAGATCCCACATGGAAATGTTCTTGTTTGTTCTGATGCTGAAAATATATGTGATATTTTAAATTTTGACTTAGTTGAAGATAGTTTGTGATCCTCAGAAGTTACTGAGACATGAGGAAATGTTTGTTACTAACACATATTTGGCTTTCTAGATTCCTCCTCAAGAAAAGTGCTTCTCTTAGGGGACTGCTCAATTCTGATGGCTGTTCCTTAAAATACTTCTGATGTGTACTAAATAATCTAGGTCTCAGAAATCTGCAAGTGCTTAAAATCATATTAACAATTTCAGTTGTATACTAATTCTTGTCTTGGTGCTCAGTAGCTGCTTAACTTATCAGCATGCAGAACTAAGTGTGGGGCACTATATTTCATACAGGAAGGAAATGACTGTAGTGGTGTGAACCAAGTACTCTTTTGTAGTAACAAAAAGCCATGTGAGTTTTAAAAAAAAATCTTAACAAAGTTTTATTTTTTTTATTTAAAATATAAAATGCATAGCTCTAAGATGTATGGTTTTTCAAGTGAGTCTGTTCTTCCAAGTCTTACCCCTAAGATTTGCTTGGGGGTAGTAGCACCAAGGAGACACCAAGGAGCTGGCATATTGTCTTTATGCTGTTTGAAGAATGAAAAGCTCTTGAATTTGTCTTTAAGAATGTAAAGGAGTGGTAGATCCATTTTAAAAATTGGTGTCTAGGAAAGGGTTTTGCTTGCTTTTACACTGAAATATTTTGTTAAATATCTTACATTTTTTTAACCCAAATGTAAACAGTTAAGTCATGAATAGGGAAAAACCATCATCCCAACACAGAAATTACAACTAGGACAAAACTACATTACATAAAGAAGGAAAACCCATTTCTTAGAGCAGAGTACATTCTGTTGTTACATTTTAAGAAATGACATAGTTATCATACTTTACAGTTTAGTAACATGCATTCAACTTTGAAGAATTTAATATGAAATAGTGATATAGAGAAGGAAAATGAGAGAATGGAAGGAAAAAAGCTAATCTGGAAGAAAAACAGAAATAACACACCTGAAGAAGGAAGATGCCTTTCTGTTTGTTTAGGCATGGTCCCTCTCAGTCTTGGCTGACCTGGAACTCACAGAGATTATCCTGTCTCTGTCTCCCAGAGCTGGGGTGAAAGGTCTGTGACTCCACAGTGGCTGAGAAAGCATGTTTTTTAAATTACATAACCTTACTGAAAAATCATGTTTGTAAAGCTAAAATCTATTTTAATTACCTGTGAAGACAGCAGGAAATCTTTTGTCTACTCAGAAGTAACTTTAATTTAATTAATTTAAGATTTAAATGCCAGTGGTACCGAGAAAGGTGGGGGGAGTATCAGAGAAGAGGAAGAGAAAAAGATATAGATCAGAATCATTTGAATTTACTTTTCTTTTTAGTAGTTTAAATTTCCAAACTACCATTAAGAATCAGTGTTAAGCCAAGGGTATATGTGGATTAGTGGAAAGGTATTTGCCTGTGGTGTTCAAGATCTCTGAGATTAATTTCCAGGACCACAAAATTAATTACTCAATTAAAAAATTAGGCTTTTTTGGGTAATCATCCCAAATTATTAGTCTTCCTTCATACTATGTCACTAGCTTGTCCCTTGGCTAAACACACATTTTCTCTGTGGAATCATATTAGAGAATGACATTCTTAACTTTTTTTATAGACTATTTCTTTGGCATCCTGGTAAACCCATGCTGCTTCTTAGATAAAAACTTTAAAATATTTTAAATTAAAAATATTATTAGTGTGATTATTCTATGCATGCGGGTGTTTTGCCTGCATGTATGTCTGGACACCACATGCCAGGTGCCATTGAAGTCCGGGAGAGAGTGTTCAGATTCACTGGGTGAATCTAGTGCTTTCAGATTTAGATTCACTAGGTGCTAGGAATCTTGTGCTTTTAGCCCTTGAACCCTTGTTTATAAATTCTTAAAATAGAATATATATAGGATTATGAGGAAAACACATTGTGTTGAAAATGTATGATACTGAAATACTATATTTGTTATAAATTAGCATTCCTGCATTCTGGTTAAATTAACAGACTTACTGTAGATCTAATGAGTATGGCAGTTTTTAATATTAATGACATAAATAATTTCCTAGGCAGCTGCATCTAATACCACAGTCAGTCGGTATGTGGCAGAGAACATTTAAATCCAGGTTCTGCAGATCCAGAACCCATTCTTATGTTTATGCCATGTTAGGTGTGAATAATCATTTTTGGTCTCAGCATATTGTCTTTTATTTAGATTGTAGGTAAATAGCCTGTTGTGTTAGGCATTTGTGTTGCTACATTAGTCTTAAGTACACACACATACAGAGATATCCTTTGGTTTGTAGAAGATCATGCAGATAAATGTTAAAACATAACCCCAATGAAAATCCATGTTTATAAAACAAGCTACAAGTGTCTCTTTTGTGAACTAGCCTGATAATTTAACCATTTTGTTTTATTGAAGTTTATAGTTTCATACTCAGATTTGTTTGTTAGCTTGCTTGCTTTTCTGCTTCCATTTTCCCTATCTCCATATTTCCCTGTGAAAGAGCAGTCAGACTGAGCTAAGGTTTCATAAATGGTAAGCTCATTGTAGTGCAGTGATTAATAGGGCACATTTTGCATTTGCTGGTCAGCAGTAGAGATAGCTTCTAAGAGTTTATGGGCACACAGAAATTGAAAAGAACCTTTTTCATTTTCTTGTTTACAAAGTAAATATGAATTTCTTACAGGTGTTGAATTTTTGAAGAACTATGTTGTAGCAATGGTTGCCTGAGCCCTATGCTCAGGGCAGCTCTTACTGAGTGAAAGCAGTATACACAAAGTGACTCTAGAAATTCCACTATTGTGAGGCATGATCCCCAGGTGGCAGCACTATTTGGGAGGTATTGAAAAGTTAAGGAGGTGCGGCCTAGCTAGAGGACACAGACAAAAGGGTGTGTTTTCTGTGGGTATCTTCTACCTCTCACCCCCCTTTCTGCTCCTTTTTTCCTCTCCCCTCCCTTACCTTTCTTCCTCTCTTCTTTACCTCTTTTCTTCTCTTTCTCACATTTTTATCCCCTATCTCTTCTCTCCTTTTTAACTTACTTTTTGTCTGTTTTTTTTTATTTTTCTGATTTAGTGAAATAAGAACCACCTCCTCCCCTCTTGCACAAAAATTACAGAAAACACTAAACATTGTAAGCATTCTTGATCTTCCAGAACTGCCTGGTAGAGCTTAATTTATAAGACCGTTTAGATTGATTTCTCTTTGTCATACAGCTTGTGGAATAAGAGATGAAAGAAAGTACCTAGTTACTTCTGTGAAATTCCACTCTTCAGTGAAACAAAAAGTAGTATGTTACATGCAAAACTGTAGAGATGGGTAGATGAAGTCTTTTGCAAAAATGGGTTTTGTCATTGACATGAAACTCTTTGAAGACTGCTAGTGCCTACCCACAGAGGCTTTTGAGTTAAGTTCACTCTTGTTATGTTGGCTGACAGTTTCGTCGTTTTAGACAAATATGGTTCTTTGCGATCATTAACCTGGCTTGGAAGTAACTGGGGTTTTTAGGGATTCTGTAAAGTGCAATTACCTAAGAGAAATAGAATGCCAGTAATGTACAGCTTAATTTAAGATGTTATTTTTAAATCAGTTGCTTTAAAATTCATGGAAAGTAGAATTTAAATGCTGTTTTAGATCATTTATTTTATGAGAAGTTTTGGTAATAATTTTGATTATTTGAAAATTTATTTTTTATTTGTTGGAGACAGGCCTCACTATATGATCTTGATGATCCTGGAACTGACTATGTATATGTAGCTCAGGCTGGCCTCAAAATTTTAATTGTCTCATATTCACTTAGGGAACACGTACACTAATATAGGAAAGATACAGAGAAAAGATTAGTGTGGTCTTGCACAAAGATGACACGCCAATTTATAAAGCATTCCAATATTTTTTTTCTTATTGAGACTTGCTACAGCTATAATCAAAAGTTTATAAAGGGTGGGTGGGGGTCCATATGCTCTTCTGATAGCCAAAAGCTGTTCATTGAGTGACAAAAGAGGAGTGGACTAAACAGATTAGAGTTACCCTGGTGCAGTGTCTATGTTACTTCCAGTCGGTAACCAAGAGTATTGATATTTCTTCAGAGAGGCAGGCTTAAATAATGGAGTAACTACTTAGGATTTGAAACTTAACTCTGTAAGTGCTTACCTCTCCCCAACTTTGTGGAACTGGTGATATTTCATTTGATTAGTGCATTATTTTTATAGTACCTACAAGTAAAGGTACTTTTAAAATTTGGTGATGATGGACCTACCTGAAGTTGGCAAATGTGTTTTCATATATGCTAAGAATTTTCTAATTCTGAAACACAATGATGAAATGACTGTTGATTGAGAGAAGTCCTGAGGGCCAGCAAAATGAATGAAAACATGCAACCTCATGGTGTGGGGCAGGAAGCTTGGGGGTCCCTCTAGAAAGTATTAGAGATCTAGGAGGTAAGAGACACTCAGGACTCAAAGGGAGGGATCTTAGATGAAATGCCCAGCAGTGGGGGGAGGGAACTCGTAGAGCCCGCCTCCAGGAGACAGACAGGGCATCAAGTGGGGGTGGGGCTGCATTAACAGTTGATCAGATGCTTACACAGCCTTTCTCTAGTGTTAGGGCTGTCAGAGATGGGCTCTAGTAGATACATAAGATAGTTTTGGAATTGCCTTACACTTACTATATTCTAAATTTTAATCAATATAGGATAAAACATTAGAATCCTTCTCCCCAGTATGAAAATAACTCGGTTTTTGGAGGAAGCTATTTTCATTTAATTTGTGATATGTGTAAAAGTAACTGGTTTCACAGAAAGCCTCCATTGCTAAATGATGAAATGGTGTTCTTATGCCATTTATCCAAAGTTGTATGTTTTTTCACTTGTTGGTGAAATAGTTTTTTTTCATTGACAAAGAATTTTGAAGACTCATTCTGTGCCATGATGTATCATATAATGAAATGTTGAATAAATATTGATAAAATAGATTATTTTGGAACTTGAGCCCAGTGAGCTCAGAAGTTAAGTGTAAAAGCTGGGATGTATGATCAGATCAAATGAAGTTAATTTTGCTGAAATCAATATGTTAAACTGCGCTTAGCAGTTAAAAAAAAAAGGTGAATGTCAATGTGGAAGGCAGTTTAGGTCATCTAGATTTCTTTTTTAATGCAGAATGTTTTTCTTAAGATTATTTACAGATGGTAATAAATTAGTGTTTTCATTAAGCCAAGTCTGATTTCTAGTTTAATTTTTTAATGGTATATTTAAGGTGCTACTTTATACAAAAGTTAAATCCACACTATAGAAATTCCCCTAAAGGGCTTAAAATAACTTCTTAGGAAGAAAATATATCTAGGAATTCTGGTTGTCTATGCTTTAACTCAGACTTGTTAATACGTGACCATTAACTGGTAACTTGCTGTGTCAAATTGTTCAGAGGCTACATTTTAAAAAGGTATTAAATTTACTTGCTATGCTCCATATGTAATCTAACCTCTGCTTTATGGCAGGCAGAGATTTATTTGTAATAAATGAATTGCAAAGGATATTGGAGTATCAAAACATTTTTTGAATAGGTTATTCTTTAATGACCGCTATATGCAAACATAATTAAATCACTGTTAAAAAATTCTTAATCTCCTCTGCTTTAGCCTCCTGAATGCTGAGATATAGGCATATGCTACCTTTCTGAGCTTGAAGATTTCTTGAGAATGTTTTAGACAGGTGTATCTGAAATATGTAATTTGTAAATATTGTAAATTAGTTTTAGGTGCATGAGCATCTTCCTAATTTTCTGTTGTTCTTTGCTTTCCTTTCTCATTATACCTGTACAGAAACACTGCAGACATTTGGAAAGTCGTGTTTGTGTATATAACATATGAATGTATTTATAAGTAAATTTTAAATTAACACATTATGTTTTTATATTGGTCACAATCCAGTTATTTCATACCAGATGTTGTTTTTTAAATTTTATTGATATGGACCTGAATTTGTCTGGTTTTAATTAAGGTTCTCTTGTATTCCTATCTCTTCATTTTTATTTGAAGTACTAGTGCATTTGTGTCAATGTGGTAAGGATTACTACCGTTAACAAAATCAACTTTTAAAATATTTCTTCTGGTGCCTTTGCTTCTTTGTCTTCATTTTTGACATCATCATCTGGGTCCTTCTGTACCCCAGGCTGGCCTTGAACCCAGGGAAACCTTTGGTTTCTAGTCTTTCACCTCTGCAGTACTATGATGAGGTACTACTTTACTGGGCTTATAAAGTGCTTCATGCAAGCAGCCAGACAAGCAAGATAAGTAGTCCATTTATTTGTTGGTTTGTTTTTCTGAAGCAGGATCTCATTTTGTATTAGGTTAGCCTAGAATTCACTATTTATCCCAGGTTGACCTTAAACTTTGGGAAATCCACTTGTCTCAGTCTCCTAAATGCTGCATTCTCATGGTCTGTAGTGGTCTACTATACCCTGCTAATCATTTGTTTGATATACAGTTCCTGATAATAATGCAAGTTCTGTCTGTAAGAATTAGAAAACCAGGCAGCTTTTGTGTGGGTTGTTCTTGCTACTATTTGAGAAAACTGTAGACCCATATTTTCTCCATTAAGTGCTTTTTTCTTTATTTTTTTTTTTTGTAAGACCAATTTTTAAAAAGCTCCTGGCCAAAAGTAACACTCTGTAGGCATTATTTTTGATACACCTGTGTTCTAGGAATTGGATTGTCATGTACTTTTTGTGTTCAGCCTAGTGTAGACTCTTGACAGTGAAAATGTTTTTCAGTGAATGTGGTAGAGCTTCTAAACTAATAACCAGGCTACTGCTTTGCTAAAGAACTTAGCAGATCTAATTGAAGCTAAAAATCTTCCTCTTTAAAAAGTCCTTGTCAATCGTAAAAAGGAACAGAGCTATAGAAAAAAAGGTAAAGATCTTTAAAGTATAGTCTCAGAAGTATTTGATTTCTGAAACTAATCTGGAGAAATCAAAACTTTTTAAATGAAGTTTGCTTTCCTAACAAGGTGCAGGGGGGCTAGCAGATAGATGTTCTTTTGGGGGATCTTATTTTTAATTTATACTATGTTCTAGTATGTTTTAAATGTAATTAATTAGGTGTCTTGGTTAGGGTTTTACTGCTGTGAAGAGACACCATGATTGGGGCAACTCTTATAAGGACATCATTTAATTGGGGCTGGCTTACAGGTTCAGAAGTTTAAATTCAAATTCATTCAAATACCCTGAGAGCTTTCTTAGAAAGAGAATAATAACCTGAGCAGTTTATGGCCAATCATATTCTAAATAATTGTCAATTATGTGTAGGTTTATAGCATTGCTCAAAGGTCTTACTGTTCCAAGTCAACATTTCCTCCCAGAAAAAGCCATGCTCCATTTTACCCTTCTTTTTACCAGTTTCTCTCCAGTTTGGAAACTTCGCATTTCCAAAAAAAAAAAAAAAAATGCAAGTTATTTTTATTCTGAACTCGATACTAGCCAACAGCTGAGAAGCCAGTTCTTGAGCCAATTCTTTAAACACTTTTCACTCCACTACTTCCTCAAAGGCCTGCAATTTCCTCTTCACCTCAAACTGCATCAGAGTGTAAACATGTTCACGTATTTCCTCCCTTAGTAACAAAATACCCATCACTCTTGGCTTTAACAACTTTTCTTGACAGTTGACTTTTTCCCCCTTCAGTCCTGTGAAGTCTTACTTATTAAAACTTTCCTCACCATGACCGCCAATGATGTTCCCAGAAATGCTTTTTGGTTACTGAGATTATACTTCTTCCTTAGAACATTTCTGTCAGTTCCATGAAACCACTTCTTGATTTTCAGCCTATGTTGGTCTGTTCTGTCATAGTTTTATAAGTACCTTCCTGTGTTATGAAAGCCAGTGTTGTCTTAAGGATAGATGTCTGCTAGAGCTTGATATGTAGGGTTTGACTTCCATCAGTTTCCAACGGTGATATTATTCTTTTAAATTATGACACTTAATGTACAAATAAAGGCCCGTAAAACAAATGCAGTATGTTTTTGTCCAAATACTTGTTTTGAAGTGAAGATTGTACTTGCAATGTCTTGATGAGACAGTTACTGCCTGATCTTCCTGGAATGCCCTTTCCTGGTGTTCTTTGATGCAGCCTTGCTCTTTGAGGTGAGCACTTTGCAAACTTTAGGGCTGTCATTTCCTCCTCTTCCCTTCACTCTTTTTCATCCACTTCTTCTGCTTCCTTTACTGAGTACATTGAGAGAAAGTAGCAGGCTGGGCAGTAACTAGAGGACTGCTTGCAGCTTACATGTCTTTCTTTTTCTATAATTTTGAACATTAGGTATATATTCTTAGACTGAATCTTGATAGGTTTTAACATTTATTTAAATGAAAATGCCTGTTTTTATGTAAAAAACTTATATAAATCTTTGCTTTGACTTATAGCAAATCTGTTTCTATTTTTATACTTTTGTGAAGAAAAAATGTCTTAACCTTTGTCATCTCTCCATGAGACCAACATATTTTTATTAGTAATTTGTGCTTATGTATGTTTAGTAAGTTAACCTTTTATATAAATTGACAATCTTATATGTTGATAGTAGCCAATTGTTTTTTAAATTGTGTCTTTATTTTTAATCTAAAAATCATACCTATGTGACATTTTAAAGCCTTGAACTACAAAGTGGCATTTTATATAAAGATCAGTTATATATTATTCTGTAATATTATAGCTTCTGGATCTGTCAGATAAGATTTGGTCATAAAAATATATTGGCGTATTTATTAAAGTAACTCAAATGAATCTTTTTTCTTTCAAGTTGGCCCTTGCCAGAATTTGACCCAAGCCAGATTCGACTGATTGTATATCAAGACTGTGAGAGACGAGGAAGAAATGTATTGTTTGACTCGAGTGTCAAGAGAAAAAATGAGGACACATCAGTATCGGTGAGCATCATTGATCATTTGTACGAAACTTAATCTTAGGTATTTTAATAATTCAAGGAAGAATTAGTATAATTTCAATATGGTAACTTGGCTAGTATAAAACATTTTTAGGCTATTAAGAATTCAGAGTTCTAATTATGAGATTTTTTTTTTCTATTTTTTTCCCCTTTTATTGAAGATAAACTTTTTTTCTTATGTATCCTGGTTTCGTTTTTCCCTACTTCTTTCAGTTGTTGTCCCCACCTCCCTTCCCAACCAGTCCAGCCTTTTTCTGTCTTCATTATAAAAGAACAAGCTTCTAAGAGATAATTATAATATGATATAATATATAATATAAACTAACACATTGGAATAGAACAAAACAAAACAAACAGAAGGAAAAGAGCCCAAAGAAAGGCACAAGAAACAGATATAAATATTAAACTGGAAACACATACAAAGGAGGTCTAGGGCAGAGAGGAAGAAAAAAGGGAAGCGATTACACACACACACACACACACACACACACACACACACGTGTATATATAATAAAGATTAAAAACTTTAAGCCCTGACATTATAAGGCAGAGGACTTCCAAAGGTGCCACTGAGGTCATTTTTCTCTTAGCTATCTATCCACTACTGAGCATTCAACCTAACCTCAAGATGGGCTGTTTCCTTAGTGAGACTCCTTTGGGGAAAACGAAATTTTTATTTGCAAATGGTTATCAGTTGGAGATAGTTTCTAGATTAAGGATGGGCCTGTGTCCACTTCTCCTTTCAGCTTTAGGACCCCATCGGGTGCAAATGTAGGCTCTGTGTGTGCTTCTGCAGTCTCTGTGAGTTCATGTGTGTGTTGACCCTGCTGATTTACAGTGCTTTGTGTGTGTGTGTGTGTGTGTGTGTGTGTGTGTGTGTGTGTCCTCCGTCCTCTCTGGCCTTTTAAATATTACATCTCCTTTTCTGTAGGGATTCCTGAGCCCTGAGTTGGAGGGCTTTGATGAGGACATCCATTTGTGGCTTAGTGTTCCAAGGTCTTTTACTCTCTGTACAATG
Organism: Micromys minutus; assembly: GCF_963924665.1. Classification (NCBI taxonomy): domain Eukaryota; kingdom Metazoa; phylum Chordata; class Mammalia; order Rodentia; family Muridae; genus Micromys; species Micromys minutus. The sequence continues at coordinate 7,193,602 of NC_137979.1, forward strand.
TTTGCTGTCAGTCTCTGTTTCCTTTTGCTGCAGGAGGAAGAGCTCTGATAATGGCTGAGCAAGGCACCAATCTATGAATAGAACAAAATGCCATTTGGAGTCAAATTTTGCATTACTGCATTCTTTTATTAGAACAGTAGTATTTGGTTTTACTCTAGGTCTCTGTGCTGTCTAGTCTCAGGTTCTTGGTCACTCCAGCAATGTTGGCTGTGGGTAGTATGAAAACTTAATAAATTAGAATCTTCCTTAAATATATACATATATAATGGGGGAGACCGAGCTCCAACTGGATATCTCTTGTCACCAAATGAAGCCTCCAGTACTAGGAATAGATAATATCTCATTGAATTGTTGGCCAATATGGTCCCACAGGAACTCCCAAACAACCCAGGCTGTTGTCAAACCTATAGGTTGCTCTCTACAAACTGATGGCAAGGGCCCATTGCTGAAGATAATACCTACACAGTTCATTGAACATGGAGAAGGAGAGCTGGAGCTGTCACCCTGTGTGCTAGTAGCTTTGGTACAAGAAGGTATTCTGAATTCTACCAAAGGAGAAATGTAAACACCAGCCCTACTACAAACTCTTGGATCTACACTGCTCCCCTGTCTGTAAGAAAAGCTAGAGCCGTGATGGCACAATGCTTGAGGGAGTGACAAATCTGACTGAAGGCCACTCCATGAGTTCTCTTTAAAAGACAACACTTGCATTAGTTGTCATCATTCTAGCCAGAAACTGTGTTCGCTTCACATTAATTCCCTCATATCAGTGATTCTCAACCTGTGTGTCACAACCCCTTTGGGGGTCAAACACTTTCACAGGGGTCATCTAAGATCTTTAGAAAACACAGGTATTTTACATTATGATTGATAACAGCAAAACTGCAAGTATGAAGTGACCGTGGTAATAAGTTTTATGGTTGAGGGTCACAGCATTAGGAAGGTTAAGAACCACTGCCTTATATGATGGTATTGTTAAACATGACCTAGGAACTACTGGGAGTCTTATAAAGAATCTGGTTAGACCTCTCATTGAGCAATCAGGAAAAGTGAGACCTAGAGAAGAGAAAAATTTATCTGATGGGATAAAGCAAATTAAGTTTATAGTCCCGATAACATATTTTGTCCTACTATAAACTGGGGCAAGAACCTGTATCTGTTTTGCAAATCTCTAACCCTGTATCTTGTATATTGTTACTAGTTTAGTAGCAGTAAGATAATTACTTGGTTGGCCAAGAGAGCCTAGTGTTGGCTATTGTCATTAGACTGTAAGAGAAAAACATGTCCTGGTCCTAGAATGGGTTTTTCCTTCTCCTTCGGTTGGCACTTACTGCCAGCATTCTAATAATCAACTGAAAACAATACTTTGGGGGAAAGTTTTTTTTAGTTTTCGTTCAGAATTGGGTTCATTTGAGATTTTTACCTTCTTGGAAAAAAACAAAACAAATTTGAATATGTCTATCTTGGTCTGTTGTTCTTTTTTACAAGTGTCTTTAACAACTACTATTGTAGCATTTAATAAGGTGTTCATCTCTTTTTTTAATTGCTAAGTATTACAGTATTCCTTCTAATCATTAAGAATTTTCAACCTCCTTGAGATTGTGTTTTGTTTAGATTGTTTATTTCTTTTTTTTTGCATTTCATAATCTGATGAAAAAAATCAAGTTACTCAGGAGTGTATAAAATACTTGGAGATTTTCTCTGCCCTCTTGGTTTTTATAGTTAGACATCCTACTAGGCCAGGTAGATACTGAGCAAATAAATATACACTTAATTCTAAATTGTGAAGAAAGCTTAATGAGCTGCCAACAGGGAAAAACAAAACAAACAAACAAAACAAGCTTCCATCAGCCTTATTTAAAATAAAGGCTGGAATGGGAAGAAATTGCAGTTGAAAAGTGTTCAGGATGATGTGGGAGCCTGACCCGAGAACTGAACTCTGATTTCCTGACAACACAGATGGGCTTGCTCCAAAGAACCATTCCTGAACAGGTCCACTTCCTCCGTATCCTAATAACCTTTCCTTTTCACTACTTTAGGCAGGTGGTGGGTTAGAAGGGAGGTTAAAGTGTTTAAGAACTGTTATTAAAAGCAGGTCTTTGAAAATTTTTAAATAGGTGGGTGCTATTCTCATTTATGAGATGCTTCTTTTTCCATTATGATCAAAGAACAGTCTGTAACTCCTAATACCATCTCTTGAGGGATTCATATTTTAACATTAACTTGGGGGAGACATGATATTTATACTTCACAGCCCTTCTCTATATCTGTTCTTTATCACTTCTCAGTGTCTACTAATGTCCCTTTCCCTGTTAGGCTATCTTTGGTGTCTGTTTTTAATTTTCTGTCTCTTCTTTAGTTTCTCCTTTTTAGTGGTCCTTCCATGAAGTATTTTGGTCTCTGTCTCATCTCTGATGTTCCAGTAGTAATCTGTCTATTGGTCCTATTTCAGTGTTATACACTTACTACTCAACCTTCTTTTCCTTCTTAGTGTCCTTTGTTATCTCCCTCCCACTCCCACAGTGTAGCTCTGGCTGTCCTAGAACTCATTCTGTAGACCATGCTACCCTCAAACTGTGGGATCTGCCTGTTTTTGCCTCCTGAGTGCTAGGATCAAACATCTGGCTTGAAAAGATACTTTTCTGAACAAAGCTAACAGTATTACTACTATGTGGGCATAAGCACAACTTTTAAAAACATGGTTTGATGATATGTTTATTTAGCAAAACAAAAATAGTAGGTTCCCAGCTAGAGACATAGCTACCAGGGCATGGGCTTTTGACCAGGTTTATAGTACTAACCATGAATTAATTCTTTTCTGTGGAAAAGACCTCAGATCTAACCAGAAAACAGTTGGTTATCCCTGTACTTTTACGTCACTGTTGTTCCACTGAGAATGTATTGCCTAACAGGTCAGTATTACAGCATTCAGGGTTCACCACTTTTCTCAACAGTAGACTTGCATAGCACCTTCTGCACTATGAAAACTAGCCACCAGGGAGGAAGTTTCTAGGTCAATTTTAAATTGATTTCTCTATGTCTTGCAATCAAAGTGTGTTATATCTTTAGCAATAGGATCTTACCATCTGAGTATGGTTGCCAACCAAAAGCAATGGCAATAGCTTATATTGTTTTGAAGACCTCTAGGGCCTCTCTGACCAAAACCTCAAGAGTGGTGGCCCATGCCTGGCACTGAATTTTCACTTAATAAACTCTGTGTTAGCATTGTCCCCCAATGTAAGACTTAAAGTTTAGACATCTTTAATTTTTCTTTTAGTTCTTTGAGAGTTTCATGCACCATATTTTGATCACATTCACACCTTGTTCCCCAACTCTTCCCAGATCAACGTTTCTCCCTTTATGTCACTTAAAAAAATCTTCAGTACCAATTTGTATTGTCCAAATATTTTTGACCACCTTGTGGCATATGTGTAGCTTCCCTTCTGTGTCTAGAGGATAATGTTTCCTTATAGTCATTTGTATCTCTGGCTCTTTACTCTTTTTCCACCTCCTTACTGCAATGATCTCTTAACCTTAGGAATTGAAGTATGTATGTTTCCTTAGAGCTAAACATTCTTTTACGCTCTGTATCTTGGTTAGTTGTGGATCACTGTGTTAATCACTATCTGTTGCAAATAGAAGTTTCTCAGGTATGGGTTGAGAAATGTGTTGATCTGTTGATAGAATAATAAATCATTAGGATTAAGTTTAATAGTTTGTATTATAGCAGCATAATAGTTGGTTCTCCCTTGAGTCTATGAACTCTTGAGCTATGTTTAGACTTGGTGATGATGCTAGGTTTAATCTTGTGGAATAAGACTTAAAGTGGTTGGTTATTTCCATGATGTTGATGTCACTGGCAGGGTTCATAGGTGGGGTTGATGATTAATTTTCTCCTGTGGTAGCTTGCATAGCACATTTTAGTACTGTGGAAGGTAGCTAATAGGACTGAAGTTTTCAGGTCTGTTTCAGCTTGGTATTACCATGATCTGTGATAAAATTGGATGCATTGTTTTCTATAGGCTTAGATTTTTCAAAATCTACTTTAATAAGGGTTCTGAAACGCTTTGACCCGCTTCCCTTCTAGCCTACCATCCAAAGGGAAGGATGAAAAGATGGTAAATAGAACAAGGTAATGTGGACCTGTTTAGAAGTAGTTCTTTGGGACGATCCCAATCTCCATTTGTCAGGACACGAGCAATCCAGTTCAGTAGTCTCAGGATACCAACAGTCCAGTTCAAAAGTGTCACCAAGCATGAATCAGCAATGGTGGCATGATCCAGAAGAATCTGCCAGGCCTCTGCCAAATTGGCACGAATCAGCAGGAGTGGCCAGGACCAGATGGAATGCCAGGAGAGACTAATGGAGAGCTGCACAGCTAGCTATGCAAGTGCCCATCACTGTCTGCTGAGTCCCAAGCATCACGTGTCCTCCCATGGGTCTTACCACCTCAACAAAACATGAATCTGGATCACATGAAGCAACCAGAAACTTCCACATGACATTTTTGAAAGGCCTTCAGTGTTCTTATCCCTCTCTATAGTCCCTCTTCTATCTTATTCTCTACCTTCTGACCCCAGTTTAATCGTATTATCCCATCATTCATTTTAAGCACTTTATTCAAGTGTGTCTTATCTCCCCTTCCTTGACAGCCCCTTCCTGTGGTTCCTTAGCAATTTTCTGGCCTTTGTGGATATTCCAAATGAAGATTCAAAGCTCCTATCCACAAATGGGAGAAAAAATGTTTGTCTTTCTGGGTTACTTTACTCAGAATGATTTGTTTCTAACTCCATCCATATTTTAAACCCACAAACATAAATTAACCCATCAAATGTCTATAAAGCTATGCTTGTGTATCTACATGTACACTTTAAAGCTCTGTCCATTTAGAGAATGTAGGGGCAATGAGAATCCAATATAGTAAACATATCTAGCATCTAAATGATTTTTTTCTAAGTTCTTTTATTCACTAAAATGAGCCAGATCTTCTTAGAGAAATTACTTGTCTGTGGATGGGGACAAGAAGAGGAAGAAGTGAGCTTAGGACTTCTCTTTTGGAGGGGGCAGCTTGAAATGATTGAGACACAGTGTAGCACTTAAGTACTTTGGTTGACTGATGAAAGGGTACTTTGTAGTATGAGATAGGTAAAGCCTACCTTTGTTTGCAACTACATAATAGACTTAGGAGCTGCTACAACTCTGAAAAGTTATTTAATATTTCTTTGCTTCAGGTTTTTCCTATGCAAATGGAGATATTTTAATAGTTAACATTTATACTGAATAATAAAGAAGATGTAGATGAGGACTAGTGGTTTTTTGGTTTATGTTTTTCAAGACAGTGTTTCTCTGTGTAGTTTTGTTTGTCCTGGAACTTACTCTGTGGTCCATACTGGCCTCCAACCTGCCTCTGCCTCCCAAGTCCTGGGATTAAAAGCATGTGCCACTGCCTCCTGGCTGTTTTTGTATTTTGCTTTGAACATTCTGTTAGTAATAAGATTATTAAGATATAACCAAAGACAGGTTTAGTTGATATCCATAGGAGGCCTGTTCTTTTCTGATAGGAAATGGAGGATGAGTAGAATTGGGGAGAGGGAAGTTGAGGGGTGGGGCTATGAAGACTGGAAGGAGGGGAAACTACAGTCAGGATATAATATATGAGAGAATAAAGGGAAAAAAGATATGATCAAGATTAGATGTGGAACTGGGTTTGTAGTAGCCCAGTAGCAGAATAAGTGCCCGCCAGGAAAATGACCTGTGCTCAGGCCTAGAGCTGCCTTCTCCATACACAAAAGATTAGTAGATATATGTACCTATAATAAAAATGCAAGTCTACTTTACATTTCTCTTTCCTTATAGACTTATGTGGTTAATTTTTTCATAACAGTGATGTTTGTTATCTTGTGACATGTTATCATTATATTTAATTGAAATGAACATTTAAAACTTTTTTAGCTTTAATTTCTAATATAAGATAATGAATAGATAAACTCCTAAACAAAAGTCCTTTGACATTTGCAATAATTTATGAGTATAAAGAAGTTGTGAAAGTAAATAATTTGAAAATCACTTATAGATTACTAAGTCACAATTAATGAATATTATTTTGGCCATATAATAGAAGAAGTCCCTGTGTTTGATAATATTGGTGAAAAAAAATGCACTCCAAATAGTACTGGAGGAAATAGAAAAAAAGTATACCATATAAAAGCTATATTATTTTCAGTTATCTCATCCTTGTTTTTTCAATTTTTAATATTGCTTTTAAGTTTATATATACTAAAAGAATGTATTGAATTATAAATGGAAGTATCCTCTGTGTTTCAGAAGCTATGTAATGATGCTCAAGTCAAGGTCTTTGGGAAGTGCTGCCAGTTGAAGCCAGGAGGAGACAGTTCTTCCTCTTTGGACAGCTCTATCACTTTATCTTCTGATGTGAAAGACCAGTGTCCCAAATACCAGGTAAGATCATTCACTTATTCATGTACAGGTTATTTTCATCACTTTCTTAGAATCAGGTTATAGTAACTAGCAACTAGATAGTACCTTTCTATGACCTACATTGTAACTGTAGAGATGGATAAATTCACTAAACAAGTAAGTTTTAAGAATTTAAGATTAAGGATAGGAATATACAGAGGTCTGCAGTATTGGTACCAGATATCTTTGTATCAACTCATAGAGTAATCAGAATAATTTACTTTTTACCCTTTTATTATTAAATAGTAAACTTAAAATACCAATACAGTTTGGCTATTAATTAATATGTAATTACAAGGATTAAATGCATATCTTTGTTTTTTCACCAGTAACTGGATTTTTTTTTTAGAATATAAGATTAAATGAATCAATAACTACATAGGAACCTGTATATAAACTTACTACATGAAATAAGACCAATTCAGTTTCATACTAAGTTTGTGTCAGCTGCTGTGAGTTTATGTCATCCCAAGGTTGTGTAAACCAAACATACTTTGTATTTAGTAGTGCTAAAATAGACTCTTGGTTGTTGTGTTTATAAGAAATGGCTGCTTTTGGGTAGAAATTTAACTTTGTACGTCATCAATAAGACATAATGTAAAAGGATTCTGAAGTTACTAAAATCTGCATGTTAGGAGGTAATTCTCAGTTACACTCTGCCTTCCTCTTGTTTTTCCTTCAGCTTAGGCATAATACCTTAACAAGTGCCTGACAACAATAATATGCCATTTAGTTCCTATAGAACAGAAAATTATGAGACATTTTCTAATTTGTTAAGTTCATTAAGATTATAGATCCAAAAGGTAGGGATTATAATCTCATTTTGTACGAGAATCCCACAAAGTATACTTTCTTAAAATACAAAAAAGCATTCATTTATTTTTGGCACATTAGATAAAATATGATTTCTAGAAATTTGAATATTGTCTTTGGATTACTTTCCAGGAGTGAGTACCTGGAATGAGTAGACTCTTTAAAGAAAACACAGAAAGGCAGCAATGATAGCAGCACTTTGTCAAGTCTATGGCCTTATTATTGTGGATTGTGTCACATGAAAATATATGACAGTGTCTGCTATTCACATTAACCATTTGGTATATGTTATAGGAGACAATGATTTTTTAAGTTTGTTTGCTTGTTTATTTACAACCCAAATGCCGCTACCCCTCCTGGTCTCCCAATTACCGGCTCCTTCCTCCCATCCCCCTCACCTTTGCCTCTAAGAAGGTGGACACCCTCCTGTGTATCCCCCCAGCCTGTCACATCAAGTCTGAAGGATTAGGTGCATCCTCTCCTGCTGAGACAGGACAAGGCAGCCCTCTGCTGCATAATGTGCTAGAGCCTTATTTCAGTCTTTGCTTGCACTTTGGTTGGTGGCTTAGTCTCTGAGAGCTCTCAGGGGTCCAGGTTAGTTGACACTGTTGGGCAGACAATGGATTTTAATATCAAATTACATGATTTTATTAGATTATCTTCATGGGGTGCTTAATTGATTCAGTCATTCAATCATTTAATAAAATAATCACTGAGAAAGATAACCTTGATGTCTCCAACTGTAAATGAGGATTAATTACAGACTATGAATTATTTTCCTTACATAACCAGTCTAGATTCATGTGGTACATGGGATTTATTGGCTTAAAGATGTATGCCTTCAGAAAAAGTCTAGAATTCTCTTATCTGTCAACTTTGTCAGAAATAATTTGTTCTGTTGCCCAAAAAATACCAGCTCCATTTCTAGTGATTTGCATTTGAATTTCATTGGCAAGTTCTTTAAAGTATATGTGAGTCGGTAGTTCTGAAAATTGCAACTACAAAATGGCTACCCTTAGGCATTACACCAGTGAGTGAGAATATAAAATAGCATTCCTTTCAGCTGGGCACAATGATGTCTTAGAACAAACTGGGCTTCAAAAATTAAGTAGAGAGGGCTGATAACATGACTTAGCAAGTACAGGTACTTGCTGATCAACCTGGGTTCCCTTCCCAGGACTCACATAGTGGAAGGAGAATTGAGTCCCAAATGTTGTCCTATGTATGACCTCTACTTTTGTGCTGTGATGTATCTACAAACAACCAGACATAAGTAATAATATTTTTAAGACAGGGTCTCACTATATATAGCCTTGGCTAGCCTGAAAGTCACTATATAGAGATGGTCTACCTTTACCTTCTGAGCGCTAGGATTAAAGGCATGTACCACCAGCTATTTTTATTTTTAATTAAGCAGAGAGAGTACTATGTATTTGTAGTTAGTGATGTTTGCCTGGTGTATAAATACTAACAAAATGGAGTTTTGATTTTCTAGTCATTTTATGATTCTTTTTAATAATTCTTTATAATTTTAGTGATTTTATAGTTCTTTGAAGAAAAAAAGACTTTTTTTTTAATATTTGAAGTAAATATTTTCTTTGTCTCCTAAGTACTGGGATTATCACACCTAGCTTAAGTTTTTTTCTAAACTAAACTTAGTATCTGATGCTTTGTTCTTGACTATAGATATGGTGTTGTGTAGCAGATCTCAAGAGTTTATTTCAGTTCCTTGACTAAAGCTTAATTCCCACTGATTAGTAATGTTTCATTTCTCCTTTGGTATGGTAATGTCTCAGTAACTACCAATTCTATTCTTTGGCTCCATGAATTTGACTTTCTTAGATAACTCATAAGTGGAAGTGTATGAAATGCTTAACTTTCTATGGTTACCTTGTTTCATTTAACATGCTGCCCTTAAGAATCACCTGTGCAGGTCTGGAGAGATGCCTCAGTTGTTAAGAACACTTGCCGTTCTTCCAGAGGATGAGGGCTTAGTTCCTAGCACTCAAATGTTGGCTTAAAGCTATCTGTAACTCTAATCACATGGGACCTGGCGCCCTCTTTTGGCTTTCAGTGGTGCACAGATAGACATGCAGGCAACAGACATTTAAAAATAGTAACTTCTAAAATGTTTAAAGATTTATTTATGATAATGCATACTCTAAAATGTTTCTCTCAGGCTGACATATATTCCACTGTATGTATATATACTTCATTTTGTCAATTTCTTTATAAATCATCTTGAGGTAGTTTTTATGCATGTTATATGAGTCTGGTTTTATTTTTTTTAATATGACTAGCCAGCCTTCCCAGACTTTCCTTAATACCCATCTTGAAGATCAGTTAACTGTGTTGGTATGGATATATTTCTGGGTCTCTGGTCCCATTTAATTGACTTGTTTGTCTTTCTGTTGATACCATACTGTTTTGATTATTATAGACTTATATTATGTTTTGAAATCTGGGTGTATGATAACTTCAGTTTTATTGTTTTCATTCAAGGATAATTTTGCTATTTGTGATCTTTTTAAAATATTATTTTGGAATTTTTTGTGTTTATAAACAAGTATCATTAAGTACATAGATTACAAGTAATCCTTTTTTATCAATGATGATAGTTATAAATTGCTCCATTTGTATTTGCTTCTTTTCAATAATAGAAGTAGTAAAAATTATACTGTATGTCCTACCCTTATTACTACTGCAGAAATGTTATATATGTGTGTGCAAGACATGGTGCACATGTTGAGTTTGGATTAGCAAGATGGCTTAGCAGATGAGGGCACTGGTCACCAAGCTTCACAGCCTTAATTCAGTTCCTAGGACCCACGTAATGGAAAGGACCTTTCCTCAGAAAAGAACCAACTTGTGCAAGGTGTCCTCTGACCTCCACTCACATGCAGTGTGCACATCCACTTTTGTACATGAGTAACTGTACAAAAGGTTTATTTGAAGTTTTAATTATTTTTAGTATCAAAATCCCATTAGTGACCTAAATGCTCCTCAGTAACTGGTCTGACCTGATGAAGTATGGTATTTTTAAAAAAAGATTTATTTATTTTTTACTTTATGTGTGTGAGTGTTTTGGCAAGATTTATGTATGAGCACTACACACATGCCTAGAAGGAAAGTCAGATTTCCTTAAACTGAAATTACAGGTTGTTGGGAGCTTCCATTGGGTGCTGGAAATCAAACCCAGGTGTTCTGTAAGAGCAGCAAGTAGTAGTAACTACTAAGTCATCTCTCCAGCTCTAAAGTATGGAATTTTTATATAATCAAATTCTGTGCAACTCCTTCCTTCCCTCCCCTCCCCCCTTTCTTCTCTCCCTCTCTTTCTTAACTGAGTCAAAGTCTCCTCAAGTATCCAACTTGAACTCAAACTTGAGATATTCTTGCCTTAGTCTTCCCACTGTTAGGATTATACATATTAGTATACCTACCAATATCTGTTCACCTTTTAAAATGAGTAAAGTTTCTATTTAATGATACAATTAAGTTTAACTTAAGAAATCATATGATGAACAATTACAGAACAGTTTGTATAATGTAGAATTAAAATTATAAAGACAATATTTGAAATCATTATAAGGCTTTTAATTATTTGATTTCATTTTTTTTATTCAGGGTTCTCGGTGTTCTTCTGATGCCAATATGCTTGGAGAGATGATGTTTGGCTCAGTAGCAATGAGCTACAAAGGATCCACCTTAAAAATTCATCAGATCCGGTGAGGGAGTTCAGTTCGTACATTATACTCATTTTAGATGGTCAGGTTTTTTGAAGATGAGATAATTTCTTATTTTTTTACTCAAATGGAGCACATCAGATCCTAGCTTATAATGTCCATAGTTTTAGTATTTTCAACCATTGTGATGATGTCATGAAATCTCTTTAACTTACATTTCTTTACATTTCATGTATTTTAATTGTAATGTTTCTGTCATTCTGTGTTCTTTCATAGCTCTCCTCCACAGCTCATGCTTAGCAAAGTTTTCACTGCCCGGACTGGCAGCAGTATCTGTGGAAGTCTCAATACGTAAGTGCTTATGGATTCAGGGGGAGATTGATATTTAAGATATACAAAGGTAAATATTAAAAATGGCTTTTAAAATTATAGCACAATTTCAAGTCTATATCTTACTCAAGTTTGAAAGTTTTTGGAGTTCAGATTACACGTTCTTTCTGACTATCATTGACTATAGATGTGATTTCTTTTTCTGTAGTTTTCCAGAAGGTATATCTAGAAGTAGAATGTTGAGTGCATTTCCATCATAGGCTGCTGTGCTGCTTCTCAGTCTTACTCTTCTGTGCTCATTACCATTCCTGCCTTTACATTTTTCAGTGTGCAGAGCCCCACAGACTAGAATGGCCTGAGGTAGCCATGTCACTATTAAATCAGTCACCCCCACTGCACATACTTAATAGCTACAGGGATGTTATAAGTTGTCCTTGCTTAGACAACTTATAAGGTTTCTACCTGGGTCTCCTATGAATAACAGGCTATGTAGCAGTAAACAAAGTGCTGAGTTAGGAGTCATGGTTAGGTTAGTGGGGTTTCAGAGTTGCCAAATCAGAGAGAGCACTGACTAGCTTGAATCCTGGAGTAACCCAAAGTCTCAATGAGTGGGGAAGTAGCAGGAACCTACCTCCCTAGAGAAACTCTTTTGCGCCTTTGAAAGACTTCTGTTTTGGGAGGTTCTTATAGGGTTTCTACTATCTGTAGCTAATTTTTACCTTTCTTTTAGGAAGGAAGGAAAAGGTAGATGTTTTTAAAAATATTGTGAATACTTTAAAAATGTTGCCAAACTTTTAAAATTTAATACTAAGGTAGAAATAAAATAGTCCTCTTTTTTTTCCTCTACATTTTAACAGATAATTTCTAAAATTTATGGAAAAGATTTCAGACTGAAAGCACAGTAACTTTACTTTTGCTCACCTGAAAGAGAATTGTTTGTTGTTCCTGCTGCTCTCTCTCCCTTTCTCTGTCCCTTCCTCACCTGCAAGTTCTTTAACCATTCCTAATCCCAAATATTGGCAAAATATTTTTAGTCCAAAAGAAACATTGTCTGTGTATCAGTGTCAGCAATTTATTTCTAAAAGAGCCATATGGTAAATTTTCTACTTTGTGAGCCGTATAGTGTGCTGCAGTTTCTTACTGCTGGCCTTATAGCATTAAAGCAGCCATAAGCAGCATGTAAATGAATAAACATGAATTTTCATCCTGTGAAGAAACTTTGTTTATAAGAGGTACAGCCGCTGTATATGGCCTTCAGATATAGCTCGCTAACCTATCACTTAAATGATTATGTGCTTACCATAGTTTATACTGATAGTCTTAATAGTAGTTTTAACTTTACAGTTCTTTAAGCTAATATATAAAATGATAGGTTTCATAATGATGTTTTCATTCCATTATATTTTGTTCATATTCAACCCCTATTATACTTCTTATTCCCAGTAGTCCCCTTTACCTCAAATATTCCAAAAAGTTTTACACTTGAAATTTCATTGGGATGTGTGAAGAATTACCATTAAATGTATTTGGAATTTGTTTGGCTTTTCTTTCCTCTGTAGACTGCAAGACAGTCTTGAATTCATCAATCAGGACAGTAATACATTAAAGGCTGATAGTAGCACAGTTATTAATGGGCTGCTTGGAAATATAGGTAGGTGGTTTATTTTCATCTTATAAAGTTAAAAAATGTTAACAGTATAAGATTTGAAGTCATTTCTTAATTATGTAGATTTCTTGTATAACCTAAGAGCTTCTAATGCTGTAAACAGAAAGGTTGTTTAAGTTTCACATGTGTAACCTTTCTATTATTTGGAAAACTTTTTTCTTAGATTTTAATATAATATTCATTTTGTATTTGTAAAAAGAATTTGTCTTTATTTTTTTTAATTAGATGGATTTTTTGATACTGATATTAAAAGCCATTACCAGCTATCTGGAAATTATTGTTTGGGAAGACTATCCCTACTCTCTTTTCTAACCTAAAAGTCATTTTAAAATGTCATTCATTTTTATGAATTGTGCTTCATATGAGCAGATGAATAAATGATGCTTTTTAAGAAGTATATTAAAATAAATAGCTTAATTTAGTTAGTTATGGTTCACAATGTGTGGTGCATTTTAAAATGACATGGTATTTCTGCAACTCCTTGTCTAGAAAGCATAATTGCTGCTTGATTATATTTCTAATGCATAGTATCAGGAAGTGGACAGCCACCCTTATTTAGTGAAAACTTATATTTAGATAATTATTTTTTCATCTAAGATATGGCTCTATTGGGATATGATTTCAAATTGCCCTGGTACTTACTGTGTAGTCCAGAGTAAATTTTATCTTTAAATTTATGTTTATTCAAATAAGGTTCTGTTAAGCATCTGCAGTGGGTGAGTCTTAGTGTTAGGCCTCTGTTTTATAGCCATGTGCAGGGATTACAAGTGTGTGATAGCATGCTTGGTTATGGTTAATTTTTATAAATACTAAAGTACTTACGTATCAGTAAAAAATACAGGGTTTTCTTTTTCTCCTCTTTTGAATAGTATAGCATTGTACTCAATAAATAGTTTTTTTAATTTATTTAAACCAGATGTTACTAAACATCTGCTGTGGGTTAGTCTAGCCTTTTTTATAGTGTAGGTGAGCTTACAGAAAATGTTCTTTCTAGATCACTTGATTTTAATTACTGATTTTAATGAAGTAAAACTGCCACAAAGCAAGCCTTTAATCCCAGCCCTTGAGAGGGAGAGGCAGGGAGATTTCTGAGTTTAAGGCCAGCCTGGGGTACGGAGTGAGTTCTAGGACAGCTAGGGCTACACAGAAAAAACCTGTCTCAAAAAACAAACACACACACACACACACACACACACACACACACACAAAAAGAAAGAAAGAAAGAAAGAAAAAAAGAAGAGAGGGGGATCAGGCCTGGTGAGAAGGCGTTCCGAGTAGCCGGGGAGTGGAGAGATCTCTACTGAACACACGGAAAGTGCGCCCACCCCTCTGCTTGGTTCAGGGAACCAGGAACCCCAATCAGGCTGTCTGTTTCCAGCCGGCAGCCCTAGGGTGCAGAACAGGTGCCACCCGCCACCATGAACAGCAGAGATCCAGGGACACAGGCCTGGTGAGAAGGCGTTCTGAGTAGCCGGGGAGCACGAGACATCTCTGCCAAGTGCACGGAAAGTGCGCCCCCTCCTCCCCTACTTGGTTCAAGGAAGCAGGAACCCTGCTTTGGGCTGTCTGTTATCAGCCAGCAGCCAGTGCGTACAGAATAGATGCTCAGGCCATCTGCCACCAGGAACACACAGAGATCCAGGGACACAGGCCAGGTACAAGAGAGAGGCGAGACCCAATCACTGACAACAAGACCACATATAAGCACAGACAACAAGATGGCAAGAGGAAAGCGAAAGAACGTACCCCAGGGAAACCAAGACGACCTGGCAAAACCAGAACCCAGCTCCCCCATCACAGCAAACAGCAGAATGCCAAACACTCCAGAAAAAGAAGATTCAGACCTGAGATCATACCTCAAAATGATAGAGATCCTTAAACAAGAATGGGAGGAAAAGCATAAAGAGTTAGAAGCTTTTAAAGAAGAAACAAGAAAAACACTCAAAGAACTCAAAGAACTAGAGGAAAACAGAACCAAAGAGATGAAGGAATGGAAGAAGGAATTTAAAATGGAAATGGACACAATAAAGAAAACACTAAAAGAGATAACCCTAGAGGTAGAAAACCTAAAAAAGAAACCAGGAGTCACAGATGCAAGCATTTCCAACAGACTGCAAGAGATGGAAGAGAGAATCTTGGGGGCCGAAGACAACATTGAAAACATAGACAAAACAGAGAAGATGCAAAAAACAAAAAGCTCCTAACCCAAAATGTCCAGGAGATCCAGGACACAATGAGAAGATCAAACCTAAGGATAATAGGAATAGAAGAGGGCAAAGAATATCAACCAAGAGGCACAGTAAATATCTTCAACAAAATTGTGGAAGAAAACTTCCCTACCCTTAAGAATGAGATGACCATGAGCATAAAACAAGCCTACAGAACTTCAAATAGGTTGGACCAGAAAAGAAATCCTCCCGACACATAATAGTCAAAACACCAAGTGCCCAAAGCAAAGAAAGAATACTAAAAGCAGTAAGGGAAAAAGGTCAGGTAACATATAAAGGCAGACCAATCAGAATCACACCCGATTTCTTAACAGAGACTATGAAAGAAGTAAAAACATCACTATTTGCAGATGACATGATAGTGTACTTAAGTGACCCCAAAAACTCCACCAGAGAATTACAGCTGATAAGCAAGTTCAGCAAAGTGGCTGGATATAAAATTAACTCAAACAAATCAGTAGCCTTCCTCTACTCAAAGGACAAACATGTGGAGAAAGAAATTAGGGAAAAGATACCCTTCACAATAGTCACAAAAACTATGAAATACCTTGGTGTGACTCTAAGTAAGCAAGTGAAGGACCTGTATGACAAGCACTTCAAACCTCTAAAGAAGGAAATCGAGGAATATCTCAGAAAATGTAAAGATCTCCCATGCTCATGGATTCGAAGGATCAACATTGTAAAAATCGCCATCATACCAAAAGCAATATACAGATTCAATGCAATCCTCATCAAAATACCCACCCAGTTCTTCATAGAGTTGGAAAGAGCAATGTGCAATTTCATCTGGAATAACAAAAGACCTAGAATAGCGAAATCCATCCTCAACAACAAGAAAACATCTGCGGGAATCACTATCACTGACCTCAAGCTATATTAGAAGGCAATTGTGCTGAAAACTACATGGTACTGGTACAGAGATAGGCACGTGGATCAATGGAATAGAATAGAAGATCCAGAAGTGAGCCCTCACATATATGGTCACCTGATTTTTGACAAAGGAGCTATAAACATTCAATGGAAAAAGGACAGCCTCTTCAACAAATGGTGTTGGTCCAGCTGGCACTCAGCATGCAAAAGAATGAAAATAGACCCTTTCTTATCTCCTTGTACAAAGCTCAAGTGCAAGTGGATCAAAGATCTCCACATTAAACCAGGTACACTGAAACTATTAGATGAGAAAGTAGGAAAAACCTTAGAACACATAGGCATAGGAGAAAATTTCCTGAACAGAACACCAATGGCTCAAGCTCTAACGTCAAAGATTGACAAATGTGACTTAATGAGATTACAACGTTTCTGTAAGGCTAAGAAGGACACTGTCAAGAAAACAAAATGGCAACCAACAGTGTGAGAAAAGATCTTTACCAACCCCACATGAGCTAGAGGCCTAATATCCAAGGTATACAAAGAACTCAAGAAGCTAGACACCAGAGAACCAAACAACCCTATTAAAAAATGGGGTACAGAGCTAAACAAAAAGTTCTCAATTGAGGAATATTGAATGGCCAAGAAGCATCTAAGGAAGTGCTGGACATCATTAGCCATCAGGGAAATGCAAATCAAAACAACCCTGAGATTCCACCTCACACCAGTCAGATTGGCTAAGATCAAAAATTCAGATGACAGCAGATGCTGGCAAGGATGTGTAGAAAGGCCAAAGGAAACATACATTGTGATGCATGTCTGACTCCAAGTAGAGGAGAAAAGTATCAAAGATGATGTATCTGTGCCCCAGCCTGTTGATAGCTGTCTTAGGAGGAAAGCTTTGACAAGACAAGGAAGAAGGCCTAATTGTCAGAAATGCCTCATGTCTCCCTAAAAAAGGCCTGGACTTTGTATCATGTGTATTTAATTATTGGCTGAGAGCATGTTATGGTAATGTATAACCTTGAACAGATGTCCAGTAGATTTTAAAGCAAAATTGAAAGCTTTTAGATACACTCCCAAGGCTTCAACAGAAAGTTGTTTCAAATCCAACAACGTAATCAAGTCTGATTCATATGTTCAAAAGAATGTGTATTGAGTATAAGCAGTTGGGATTAAAATATGTCAAGAAAAAATTTTACCTCCTGTAGTTAAGTCATTGGAAAACGGAAGACCTCACTGACTGCCTGGAAGGGTCTTAGGGACCTGCAGTTGTCCTTTGACTACATCTTGAAAACGGAAAGACTGTAGGAATAGATACATATTGAAACATAGAAGATTTGATTAAGTGTAGGTATTTCTGGAAAAATGGAAACCACTGAGAGAATGAAATCAAATCCACATATGATAGCCGAGAGAGAGGTTTCTGAGAGAAAATGTTGGGCTGGGACCCTAACTGACTTAATTCGATAAGGAAGATAAGGAAGAACTTCTCAGGACTCTTGAGAAAGTTGCGAGCATCGTGAGGTTTGGATGTTATCTGTTATTTCGTCTTAGGCAGGGATTGGCAGATAGGTAAGGCTTTGAGTGACTTCGTTGGTGGAGTGATAAGAAGAGGACAGTTTCAGTCTGAAAGCTGTTTGTGCGTCTGTATCAATGTCCACATAGTCATTTGTAAGGAAATGTAGGGAGGAAGGAGTTTAAAGACAATACATTTTGAAATAGCCAGGGTTGCTGCATTTTAATTACAAAAAAAATTGTTGCAGAAAAAAAATAGTATCAGCAATTAGAGAAATACAGATGCTATTTAAAGCAAAAGGTTATCTGTCCTAGGTGTTCAACTCCTACATAACTTTTTAACCAGTACTTCTCAGCCTGTGGGTTGTAACCCCCTTTGGGGGAAGGGTGTTGAATGAACCTTTCACAGGAGGTGACATATCAGATATCCTGCATATGAGATATTTGCATTATAATTCATGCCAATAGCAGAATTACAGTCATGAAGTAGCAATGAAATTAATTTTATAGTTTGGGGGGTGATCACCATAACATGAGAAACTATATTACAGACTTGCAGCATTAGAATGATTAAGACCCACTTAGACTATAATAATTGAATAAAAGCAACATATCATTCAGCTGCTTGATTTCAGGATTTAATTCTTTCCTCACATCCATCCTCCCACTTCCCACCCCACCTCTCCTTCTTTTGGAGAGAGGATTTCTTTTTGTAGCCCTGGCTGGCCTGGAACTCTCTACGTAGACCAGTCTGGCTTCAAACTCAAAGATCTGCTTGCTTAGTTAAGGTGTGTGCTACCACTGCTGACCTTTATGTTCTTTCTTGGGGTATTCAGGCTGCTATTATTAATTTGTGGTTTTGTGTGTGTGTGTGTGTGTGTGTGTGTGTGTGTGTGTGTGTGTGTGTGTGTATACTCTTGGGAATATAGGCTATACTGTATCTCTTGTTTTCATAGTGGTTAACTACGGCTCTAAAAACATCGATTTCTTCCGTTATTTATCAGTGGGCCAGCAGTAACAATTTTTGTGCTTATTTGTCAATAAAATTCTTTGATAGATTTAGTATGTTCTTATAGTAAGCTCAGTAACATGGTCTTCTTACTGCATTTGCAGGAGAACATTGGAGTCTCTAAAACAGGCTTTTGCCAGGTGGTAGTGGTGAACTCCTCAGTCCCATCACTCAGGAGACAGAGGAAGGTGGATCTCTGTGATTTTGAGGCCAGCCTTATCCATACAGTGATTCTAGGACAGCCAAGGCTAACACAGAGAAAACCTGTCTCCAAATAAACACCCCCAAAACAAAAATATAAACAAGTTTGGCAGACATTAAATTATGTCGCTACCTTTACTTTGAGTAGTTAAAATGTTTTATATTAGGATTGTATCCTACCTTTTGCAACAGAAGCCTATTTCTGTTATAAATTGATTTATTCATAAATAGGCATGAAACTATTGTTTGATGTAAACTATGACCAAAAGGAGAACTAAACTTTTTCTAAAAGAAAAAAATACTTGAGTTGTTCTTGCTTTGGTTAAAAGTTCCTATGCTTTACCTGTTGGTCTGCTCCTTTGTTGCCTTACCTCACCTTATTTTGCTGATGCAGTGTGGCTTCTCTAACAGGCCTCTTTCATGTGTATTTTGCATTTTTGCCATATAGGTCTTTCACAGTTCTGCAGCCCCAGGCGGGCATTCTCTGAGCAGGGTCCGCTCCGCCTGATCAGGAGTGCCTCTTTCTTTGCAGGTTTGCCATGTGCTGTGTGGGTAGACTAGTTGGTGTGCCCTAGTGGCTAGAATCTCTAGTGAAGCTGTGGAAACAAGAGAGTGTAGAGAATGAAGTTGAGAGGTTATGATTAAGAAAGCATTGCTTACTAGAGGAACTTACTGCTTTCCCTTGGGTATGTTCCTATAGTTTTCACAAAATATCTTATCAATAGAATTGATATTTTTATGAAAATTTCAGTTTGTCATTTCTTTCCTCAATATATCATAATAATTTTAAAATAATTTAGACTCGTAAAAGAAAAATTTAGTATGTAGTTAGCTTAGTAATTAGTTATACTGCCCCTTGGAAATTTTAATGTTATGCTCTCTTGTTTCCATGGCTAAGTAGCTTTTGTGTTGTAAATCACCAATTGCTGGAAAATATCCAATCTTTATAATTGCTGCAAATTTTCTGATCTACACTCTTCTCTAAGGACGACTTTTCTTGGAGCTATGATTTAGATGAACAAGCACTGTTCCAAATAAAAGGCATGTAGGCATAGTTATTCATATTGTTATATTGTTTACAGAGGGTGTGCTTTGCTTACATTTTCAGGAAAAGAGTCCTGTTGCGTTTCTTCACATGTTGCACACACATTGACCTTATATTATTATTTTCTAGTAGAAATTATCAGTCTGTAGGTTTACTTACTGTTTATTATTAATCTCCTCATCATAGGCCCAGCTAGATTTGAATTTGAAATCTTTCTGCCTAGGTCTCTTGAGTGATAGGATTATGAATATTTGTCACCATATCCTTCTAATACACTAATAATTAGGATTTATTTTACACATAAACGTTAGATATGAACAATACATACTTATCTTAGAAAACTGGAAAATAGAAATAGTTTAAAAATATGCAAGCTGTCCTGCCAGCACTTACACATACTCATTTGTTTGTTTCTGTTTTTCTAGTGCTATGGATCAAATCCAGGATCTTATATATACTCTAGGCCAGTGTTCTGTCACTAATTTACATCCTTAGCACCCCTACTTGTTTTTAAACATAATTTGTATAATATTATTTAAACAAAATTATCAAACCTTTAATACAGAGTTTTAATTCTTACTTATGCTTGTGTTTAAATTGTTTCAGACGTCATCAGCGAGAGCTACTGTAGAGCTGTCATTGGCCCCTGACTTAAATCCATACTCTTCGATAGTGTGCTTTGTCCACTAATAGTCTGAACATCTCTGCCTTTTAGTATGTTCTTAAAATATAAAGTTTACTTATTCAGTGCATTTTATATCTTGGATAGTTTTGCATCACATGTTAAATCTTGAGATAAATCTGAAAGCTTGTTCAACTGAGTAATAGCTCCAAATGTTGGGTGGTGCAGTGCTACTGAAAAAGGAATGCAATGAGATGAAGCATGATCTGGTTTGCGATTTAAAAGGAGCAGCATCCACTTCAATGATAATGTATTATATGACTGACCATTTGTTTTGATTTGTAGTTCACAGCAACCCAATGGACATGCCAGGAAGAGAACTGAGTGAGGACAGAGACAGCGGCATAGCACGCTCTGGTAATGTCACAGACTAACCCCACTTTGTTCTGAGATTGTTGTTAGCCGATGTTGATTTTATTTCTATCTCTGTCATTGTGATCTAATTCTGTGTCTGCTTTGTTCAGATTGGCATTTCACACAAGAGGATTGTAGAAAGGATAGAACAAAGTCTCTTACATTTGGCATTTATAATGTTTACTATTAATATTAAGTATGTTTGATAGGATGCGCCCTATCAAACATGTTTAACCTGTGGTCTGATGGCTACATGTGACCAAAGATAGCTTCAAGTGTGGCTTAATGCAAAAATTATAAATTTTTTAAAATGTTGAGTTATTTTTTGATTTTGTTTGTTTACTATATTGTGTGAATCTTAACTGAGAGGACTCTGTAGATGACAGTATCAGGTTGCAATGTCAAAAGATTGGACACTCCTGATAGAAGATCATAGACTATCATCTTAGGCTTAGTCAGGACAAGAAAAAAATTGCTCAGGATACTACCTAAAAATTATAGTAGAAAAACCATATCAGCTTACATCCATAACACTAGTTAGCTAGTGTTGAAATTGTTAGATTGTTTATTGTCTGGGGAAGCTAGGTATTAAGAATTAGTATTATCCCCCTCCCCCCTTTAAAATATGGACTTCAGTCATACTTTTTTATGTATAAAAGATTTACTGAAACATGCTGGGTATGAGAGACAGACACAGACAGACAGACAGACAGAGAAAACATCAGCCAGCCACAGTGTAGTGATAAAACAGAAAAAACAAAACAAAACAACAACAGCAAAAACCTGTTCAGTAATATATTTGTGCAAAGAGGCTCAGAAAAAAGACACATAGCTTACCTGGGCCAGGGGGAAGTATTAGAAGTGCATTATAGACATGCAGGGCTTTCTGAATTGTGTGTTAGGAAATAACAAGGAGTTAGCCAGGCAAAAACATTTTTGGTTAAAACCAGAAGTGTATTTGGAGTTAGGGCTCCAAACCATTAATAAGGAGAGCCCTTATCTTGGACTTAAACTTGGTTCCCCTGCTGTGTGGCAGGCTTGGTCACTTTGTATACCTACCTTTACTGTTATTGTGAGTCAGTCTGAGTATAATGGGTAATTTTAACTTTAGCCTATGTTTTGATCTTTAGGTATGAGTTACAATAACATGAACTTTCAAAGATAAAATTTCAGATGCCTGATCTCTATTCTCAAAGACTGATTTAGTATAGAATATTTAAAAACAAGATGAAAAGGCTCAGCTGATTTTGATTGTTCAGAAGTTAAGAGCATGTATTGCTCTGGCAAAGGACCCAAGTTTGGTTCCAAGCTGCATATATATAACTGCAGCTCTGGACAGATTTAAGTCTCTTTCTCTGGCACCTTCACTCTCATGCCCATTCACTCATGTATGCATGCACGTGAAATTATTAACATTTACAAATAAAATTGTACTTATCATGTACAACATTTTTCTTGAAGCACTTTTATACTGTACAAGTGGAGTCTACTGGTGTGTGTCTGCCACCTCAGAATGCTCCAGAGAGTACTGTGTAGGGTCTGCTGTTTTTGACACCTAAGTAAAGACTTATTAAAAGTGATAAGTTTGACAACTTGTACACACGTGATCCAAGAGTGCTATAAATGACCCCTTTTGGTGCCATTCCACATCCTCTTCCTGGTTAAAACTCTACTGCAGTCATTTGGAATGGTGTTAGGTTTCCTTTAAGAACGGTGAGGGTCCAGCCAGGATGGTAAACACTAGGGTGTCTTAAGAATTGATGGCTTGTTTTCAGTAGCATTGTTTTCTGGGTTGTAAATGCCAAAAATGATTGTCTTAGAGACTCTTGTAAATATAGTATTAATATATGTCTTCTCTGAGGTTTTCCTCCAAGAACACTTTAAAATGGAAAAATGAGACACATTGATGAAACAAAACAAAATATTTAGTTTACTATGTTCAGTCTGTTAAAAAGAAACTGTCACCGTGCTTACTCATTATTAATAGTTACAATTGTTCTTCTGCCGTACAGCATCTCTGAGCAGCTTGCTTATCACCCCATTTCCCTCCCCAAACTCTTCACTTACCCGAAGCTGTGCCAGCAGCTACCAGAGACGTTGGCGACGTAGCCAAACAACAAGTTTGGAAAATGGTGTATTTCCTAGATGGTAAGTTGGAATTGAACAAAATTGACTAATTCCTTAAACATAAGTTTTTGTAAGGTTTTTAGAGTTTTAGACTTGTATTTTGTGTATTTGAAGTCTTTAACTAGAAACTTAAAATTTTATTAATTTTTTAACTGTAAGAGAAAAAATGATTTTCTGTTTTAATCATTTTTACCATATGTTTTAGTGACACTAAACACCTTCACAACATCACTACTTCTTTTTAAAAATCACTTATTTATTTACTTTATGTATGTGAGCACACTCTCTCTATCTTCAGACATACCAGAAGAGGGCATCAGATCTCATTACAGATGGTTGTGAGCCACTATGTGGTTGCTGGGATTTGAACTCAGGACCTCTGGAAGAGCAGCCAGTGCTCTTAACCACTGAGCCATCACTCCAGTCCTTATCACTACTCCTTAAGTCCTGAACGTTTTCAACTTCCCATACTGAAGCCCTGAAGCCATTACACAGTAACTCCCCACTCCTCATTTGTCCTTTGTAATCATTATACTAATTCTAAACTTTTGTGATTTTAAAAAAATTTAGTTTTGTTTGTCTAGATGTCTATGAGAATGTATACTTCTTGTGTACAGGTACCCATGAAAGTCAAAGGAAAATCCTTGGATCACCTATAGATAGAGGTGTGTGCACATGTGCCAGTGCACACAGAGATACATACACAAAATAGGCAGTTTTGAGCTGCCTAACATGGATGCTGAGAACTAAACTTGGGTCCTCTGGAAAACATTAAATGCTCACAATGGCTGAACCATCTCTCCAGCACTACTATTTTTTTAAATATCCATATAAATACCTTGCATAAGTGGAATCATGCAGTATTTGTATATCTTTTATATCTGGCTTTAATTTTGTTTGTTTAGTATGTCTTTGAAGTTCACCAATGTTGTAGCATATATAAGAAAATCATATTTGTCGCTAAATAACATTACACAAAAGTACATTTGGGGGATTGGAGGAATGGCGCTTTCAGTAAACTGCTTGCTATACAAGTATGAGAATTTGTGTTCAGATCCCCAGCACATTACCCACGTAAAAATCCAGGTGCACCTCTTATCCCAGCTCTGGGGAAGCAGAAGCAGAAGGATTCCTAAAGTTTTCTGGCCAAAACAGTTAGCTGAATTGATGAGCTCCAGGTTCAGTGAAGAGACCTATCTTAGAATATAAGGTGGAGAATCATTAGGAAGATATCCAGTGTCACCCTCTGACCTGTACATACATACCTACATACATGTATGCACATGTATGCATATGTGCCAGTGCACACACAGACACATACCTTTTCTCTATTTGTTCATGAATACATAGATGCTTATTCTTTTTAGCAGTTGAGAATAACACTGCTATGAACATGGGTATATAAGCATTAGTTTCAGTCTGTGCCTTATATCCTTTTGGGTATATGCCCAGAAGTGGGTTTACTGAGTTGTATAGTCAGTCTGTTTTTAATTTTTGAATTTTCATACAGTGATTGTATGATTTCACATTCGCAACAGCAATGTAAAGATAGTTCTGAAATCTTTGTGTGTTCACCAACACATTGTTTTCTGCTTTTAGTTCTGTTTTAGTCATGTGTGCGGAAGCCCATAACCTCCTGTGTGAGGCATTGTACCACTGAGTTGCACTCTACCACTGAGCTACATCTCAGTCCCACTCCTTAGTAATCTCCATCCTAATGAAACTGAAGTCATTCACAGATGCTTTTGGTCATTTGTACATAGTCTTTAGAGGAGTATATATTCAACTCTTTGCTCCCATATTGCTTGTTTTATTGTTGATGATGAGTTAGGAGACATCTGTGAATATTTTGGGTATTCATTCCTTACTAGATACATGATCTGCACATATTTTCTGCCATTCTGTGGATTGTTTGCCACCTGCTGATATGTACTTTGATTAACATTGTTTGTAGCATTTAATTCTATGCTGCTGTTGCCTGTGACTTGTCTGTTCTATCAAGTCATTTCCAGAGTTAGTACATTGAAGTCCTTTGTTTTCTTCTGGGTTTAAGTGCTTTTGTTCTTGCTACTTGCTCATTCTCAAGATTTTTTTTTTTAGCTTGTGCTAAAAAGTGCAGCTGTAGATTCAGAAACTTAATGTTTCATTTATTTTACTTACTTGCTTTTATCTTAAAATCCAGATATTTTTAGCTTATTTTTTGAACTGGAGTTACCTGCTTCTTTAAGACTTCTAGTAAGAAGCAAGAGTCTCAACCATTTCCAACTTGATTTTGGTAAACTTCCTTAAAAAAATAAAAAATAGATTTTTTTGAGAGGTAACAATTGTTATAGCTTTGTAAATTTATATTTAATTTGATGAAACAACAGAAGAGCTTTTGCTCACGTTCATTGAATGAGCGGGGAGATAAACTATTGATGTTTTAAACAAAAACGTTTATTTTTAAGGTCTATAGAAGAAAGCTTTAATCTGTCAGATGAAAGTTGTGGCCCTAACCCAGGAATTGTGAGGAAAAAGAAGATTGCAATTGGGGTAATCTTTTCATTATCCAAAGATGAAGATGAAAATGACAAATTCAATGAATTCTTTTTTTCACATTTTCCTCTCTTTGAAAGCCACATGAATAAGCTAAAGAGTGCAATAGAACAGGTAAGTGTGGTCCTCCTTTTACTCTGCATTTTATTCTTTTTAATAAGAGGTGTGTTTATTCATTTGGCAAAACATTGATAGATGTCTTGAACTTACTTTACAACCTGCTCCAGGAGCTGCGAACAGATGTACTGTTAAAGGAGTTTACTGTTTTAGTCAAAGGCCTAAGACAGTTTATTCATTCAGAAGCTAAATCCCTGGGAGAAGGCAGGGCAATTGTAGCAACTGACAGGAAACGCTCAGGCACTCCTGAGTTCCTCCGCTGGCAGGGAGTACGTGGGTAGCGAAGGCCTACGCATTTGAGGTGCGAGGACGTGTTCTGAGGTGGAATAGAGCAGTGCTCGTTATATTCCTTCATCATCCCACGATTTTAGAGTTAAGAGAAAGATCATTAATTTACGTAAGGTAGTGAAGGCATGGAGCTGACTGATTAGATAGGAAGAAGAGAGGGATGTCTGAGCCATGTGATACTTCAGCAAGTAGGATCTGAAAACACAAGCAGACACAATGGAAATAGAAGGTTTGGTTGCTCCAGGAGGAAAGTACTTTTGGGGGAAGCCAATAGGAGAGTGTTTTAAGAGGGATAAATTGTTATGTCAAATGTTTCTGATAGTATGTGAAACAAATGTCTAAGCTTAGAAATTGTGAAATACAGGATAAAAACCTAAAGCTAGTTAAAAATGAACAGTTGAAGGTTTGGTTTTTTAGAGTGCAGAAGGAGAAATAGGATTTTCTGATGGGAAGTCTTCATTTGTCTATGTCAGGGTTTGGATGTAACCCCTTGGAACTCAGTTAAGTAGAAGCAAAAGACAAACAACAACAACAAACTTAGCGTATTCACTGCCCAGCAGATTGGATGGCAGTTGGCGGGAAATCTTCCCAGGCCAGGCTGCTTGTATGCATATCGTTCTGTCATTTGCTAGAGATTAATCTTGCTTCATAGTTTTTAAATGAACAGATTGCTAGTTAAATAAGCATGGCAATGTACATGTGAAGAATGTATGTTGCAAAATTGATCATATCTTAACTATGAATTGTTTTAAACATATTTAATAATTTTTCTCTTTTTAAGTAATAATTTTCTTTTTAGGACATTTATAATTTTCACAATTGGTATTACTTTATAACTAGAGCCTTGGTGGATTTTGCAGATTATTTTTGGCAAAATTTCCCAAAAGTTGTACTAATAATCAGTATCTATGACCAAAGTTGTTAATCTCTGCCACTGTATTTTGAAAGGATGAGGAATGATGTGAGCCAGTCACAAAGAACCCCACGTGCATGACCAGGCAGTTTTGGTATCTTTTTAAAGGCTGTTTTGAAAGTTTGCTATAGAAAGATTAATTGAGCAATCTATTTAAAAGAGATTAAAAGGTGGGGAAATGAAATCATTTAGAATGTACCACATGAACTCAGTAGTAACTGGATTTTTTTGCCTGTAGGGAAGACACAGATGTTTGTTTATATTAAATCAATTAAAAAATAGATAACTTTGCTGCACAAAGGAGTTAATGCTGTCTAAGTTTTTAAAGTTTAACATTGGTCATATATATTTTTAAGTTGGCTGCTCTCCTTTTGTGTAGATTAAGTTGATATATTTGTAGTTCTTGTACCTGAAACATTTTGAGTGACTTTTTATCATGATTGTAGTTTGGGGTTGGATCTTTTGGTTTGGTTTGGTTTAGTTTGGTTTGGTTTGGTTGAGATTGGCTTCACTCTATAGCCCAGGCTGGTCTGGTGCTCAGCCCTGTCTTCACTTCTCAGATTCAGGGTTGCAGTGTGCATCTCCTACTTAGAAAAGAATTTTACGCTGAGTATAAAATTTGGTGGGCAGTGTAAGAATTAAAGGTTACTGTGAATGTTTTCATGCTTTAATGACTTGACCTTCCTACAGTCTAGAATACTGATTATAGAATGATGAAACTGAATAGACACATTACATAAATAAATGTGACTTGATAATAGATATTATAAAATAATTGATAGAAGTTAATAAGCATTTCTTCAAGAACCAATGTGCAAAACACTCACTTTTTATTCATTTATTGATTTTTGTTTTAAGCACCATGGTAATTATTTTGAAGTCTACACTACATTTTTGAGATCTGCGATGTAGTTTTAAAATGCTGTTTGCAAGATTAAAGAACAATAGCAAATTCTTTCAAAAGAACATTCATTTTACCAGTTAAAATTTTCTTTTTTTTTGAACAACTTTATTTTAAAAAACAAAGATAAATGTACAAATTTTAAGCATTTTTGCATAAAAGTATACGAATACATTTTTGTCAGTGCTTGTTTTTTTTATTTTCCAAAGGTTTGATATTATGCATTAAAGTCTTACTAGTTACAATGAGCATAAAGTACATGTAAGCAAATTCCCTAACATTAAATAAAATAATGCATTTAGTTTTCTTCCTGTGAAGCTGTCCTTAGAATAATGGAACCTTAAACAAACAAACAATAAATAAATAAATAAATGGTTTTTTTAAACCAATTTGAAATTACATAAAGAATGTAGAATTAAATTCTCATTGGAAATGTTAAATTTTTCTTTTTGAATCTCCACCATTTGAATTTTGATGCACTTTCTTTCTACCTATATGAAAAGCTTTTCAGTTTCCAGTGAATATGCTTTTAAGAAAACAAGGACCTGGCAAGGTTGTAGTTCAGTGAGAGAGCTTGCCTAGCTGTCCAGAGGGTGGATATGGGGTTTTTTTTGTGGGGGAGGGGGAGGTGGGGAAGGGTGGGGATTGATCAGGATGGGACAATTAGAGGGAAACAAGGAAATACCATGTCTTGAGATTCCTGAGTTGAATTGTATTAAATTTCAGATTTTTCAGAAGGTATTAAGAGTGGTACCTGGGGGGGCTGGAGAGATGGCTCAGTGGTTAAGAACACTGGCTGCTATTCCAGAGGTCCTGAGTTCAATTCCTAGCAACGACATGGTGGCTCACAATCATCTATAATGGGATCGATGCCCTCTTCTGGTGTGTCTGAAGAGTGATACATAAAGTTTACATAAAATAAACAAATCTTAAAAAAAAAAAAAGAATGGTACCTGTGAAACACTGAGAAAAAGTATCTTAGAGCTAGTTGTAGTGATACATGCTTATAATCCTAGCAGAGGGGGGGCTAGGACCTGAGGATAACCAAAAGCTTGAGGCCACTCTGAGGTACATAGTTCCAGGGCAGGCTAGGTTACAGAGTGAGCGAGTGTCCTTGACTCAAGAGCTCAGAGTAGAATTTGTTATTGTCACCAGCAGACTGTCCTATTCCTTGTGGTGATGTGCTGCAGTTTGTTACCACATAAACATTTTGACAGTTGAAATTTTAAAATTTTGTAACAATCATGAATGACCAAAAACTGCAGGAAAGAAAACCACCGTAGATGATGTATGTTATGGTTGTTTTTTTCCTCCAGGGTTGTGACATTGACTAGTATAAGAATTAACTATGTAATGGTTGTTTTCAAGGCTATGAAAATGAGCCGGAGATCAGCTGATGCCAGCCAGAGAAGTTTGGCATACAATCGAATAGTTGATGCTCTTACTGAATTCAGGTACTTTATTCCTCACTTTGCCCAAGACAGAGTTATTTTATAGTATGTTTAGGAAGATAATTTTTGTACTTAGAAACCGCACTTAGAGCAGTTAGTCCTCCTTCCTCTCTCCCAAGTGCTGAGATTGCATATATATGCCACATGCCCAGCAAAATGTCTTTGTTCTTACAAAGAATTTTTTTTTTTGCTATCCCAAGAACTTGCTAAAAATTATTGCAGTAATTTTTAGCAAGTTCTTGGGATAGCATAAAAAACGTCACAGCAGAGAACTTATAAATGAGTAAGAGCCACAGACATTTTGCTGGGCTGGAGAAAGGAGGGTTGGCTGGAAGCTCAGGAGCCAGCTGGCCTGGATTATGTAGCATAGTAGAAACAAGGGATCCTATGTCACCAGGGTAGACAGTGATTACCAACTCCCATAAGCTGTCTTCTGACTTGCATGCATATGTTATAGCATTCACTATTAGTCCTTCCGTCCGTCTGTCTGTCTCCTTCCCCTCTTCCTTCTTTCCTTCCTTCCTTCCTTCCTTTCTTTCTACCTTTCTTTCTTAATAATGAAAATATTTTAATTAAATAAAAACTTATATGGGCAAAATAATTATTTTTCTTTTATAGATCTTAGTTGTTTAAATAATTTCACTGAAACAAATAGTAGAATTTTTGAAGATTTCAAGGAATTTTCTAGAGCTATACTATTTAATATAGTTTGTGCCCATAGCCATATGAGGCTATTTATTTAATACAACTTCAGTCACTTCAGTTCCTCAGTCTCTGGACTCGTGATTCAGTTGTAGTGTTACTGCATGTGGTTGCTACAGAGGTGCTGCTCATGTAACACATTTGTATCAAGGCTGGAGACTGAAAAGGCTACTGCAGAGAATGCAACTACTGTTGTGTAGATGTCAGATGTACTTGTTTCTTTAAATTTAATTTTTTTTAACTTACCCTGCTCACTGCCCTCCTCCCGGTCACCCCGTCTCCTCTAAGAGGGTGGGCCCCCCTTGCACTTCAAGTCTCTGCAAGGCTAGGTGCTTCCTCTCCCACTCTGGCCAGGCAAAGCAGCCCACACACAGGCAACAGTTTTTGGGATAGCCCCACTTCAGTCGCTTAGGATCCACATGAGAGACAAGCTGCACGTATGTGTTGGGAGGCCTAGGTCTAGCCCCTATATGGACTCTGAGAGCCCCAATTTACTTACCAGACTTATTTGTTCCCAAAGCTTCTAAAACTTACCTCGGTTAGTATAGTGAATAGCTTAGTTTAATAAATTCTTATGTAAAAGGGGAAAATTAACAAATATGCTTTGAGGCCTTCGGGATAGAGTCTGTTAGGACAACTAGGAAAGCACTGTGGTGATTGTGCAGTAGTCTTACCTGGGTTGAAAGGAAAAAGAGATAAAATAGATCGTGAGTGTCTGATGTTCTCATCCTCCTAACCACTAACCATTGGCACAAACACTAACATAGTGACACACATTAGCTATGTAGGTAGAGGGGCACCTGTTTTGACTTTTTGTATGTGCTAATAATTTGTAGTGGCTTAAATAGAACATATATTTTAGAGCTTTAAGTTGGGAAGGGGATCTAGAAAGAACTTAGTAGAATCCTTAAGCCTAATAGATGGAAAAAAACTGGTATTCAAAGTAGGAAAATAATGTGATCTAAGGACATTGTCAGTTGGGGAAAGAGCCAGTGCTAGGTCCAAAACTAGTATACCTCACTTTCATCTAAGAATACTGTGCTACTAGCTGATGGTAAAGAAGAAAAAGCTGGGTGCACTGACTGTTTCCTCCCTCAGAAACTCCTCATAATCTAGGAGAAAGTCTTCCATTGGCAGCATAGCCTTTAAAAGTGTGTTATTTGGAGAATTATAAATTTTATAATGTGTTTTCTTCTTTTTAGAACAACAATTTGTAATCTTTACACAATGCCAAGAATTGGGGAACCTGTCTGGCTTACAATGATGTCAGGGACTCCAGAAAAGAACCAGCTTTGCCATCGTTTCATGAAGGAATTTACTTTTCTAATGGAAAATGCCTCCAAAAATCAGTATGGCTTACTTTATTTATTTATTTATTTATTTATTTGTTTGTTTGTTTATGCTATTTTTACTAGAACTATCTCTACATTGAGAGAAAACTTAATTATAGAATTAGGAGAAAACTTCTTTGTCTTAATAATTATTACTTATTTATAATTAAGTTATTCTAAGATGAGCCAGTGATAGAATATGAAGGAGTACCACAGAACTACATGGATAAAAATAAGCATGTCTTTATGCTTAATTAAAATTCCTGATGTTACAGAATTCACCAAGGATTCTAATTTTGTGTGTACATGAATTACATTCATTTATGATAGTTTTGTTTTATAAAGTTTAAAAAAGGAAGTACTCAGATTCCATTCTCAGAATTCTGTTTCCCTGTGAGTGACTGTGCTGCTAACAGCAGCCACCCTTGGGCCTGCTGTCAGACACAGGAGGCCATTTTATCCTAGTTTTCATCTTACTGTTTATCAAGCCTTTAGCATACACAGGGTGATTCACATGTTTTTATCCTAGTTAATGATAACGGTTACTCGATACTCTTATTCTTTTATTTCCCACTGCCTGGAAATTTGAAAATTACAGAACTATTCATTGATTCATTAGTGAGCTGGGCAGATTGAATACAGAAAACAATTAATATGTTAAGTAAAAGGCTTTTTAAAAAATGTGTACACTGTCAAGAAAACAAAATGGCAGCCAACAGATTGGGAAAAGATCTTTACCAACCCCACATCTGATAGAGGTCTAATATCCAATATATTCAAAGAATTCAAGAAGTTAGACACCAGAGAATCAAACAATCTTATTTAAAAATGGGGTACAGAGCTAAACAAAAAATTCTCAATTGAGGAATATCTAATGGCTGAGAAGCATCTAAGGAAGTGCTCGACATCCCTAGTCATCAGGGAAATGCAAATCAAGACAACCCTGAGATTCCACCTCACACCAGTCAGAATGGCTAGGATCAAAAACTCAGATGACAGCAGATTCTGGCCAGGATCTGGAGAAAGAGGAACGAACACTCCTCCACTGTTGGTGGGTTGTAAACTGGTACAACCACTCTGGAAATCAGTCTGGCGGTTCCTCAGAAAACAACATAGTCCTACCTGAAGACCCAGTTATTCCCCTACTGGGCATTTACCCCAGAGACATTCCAACATACAACAAAGATACATGCACCATAATGTTCATTGCAGCCCTATTTATAATAGCCAGAAGCTGGAAAGAACCCAGATGTCCTTCAGTAGATGAATGGATACAAAAATTGTGGTATATTTATTTACACAATGGAGTACTACTCAGCTATTAGAAACAATGACCTTATGAAATTCCTAGGAAAATGGATGCATCTAGATAATATCATTCTGATTGAGGTAACCCAGTCACAAAAGAACAGACATAATATGTAGTCACTGATAATTAGATACTAGCCCTAGAAAGCTCTGAACACCCCAGAAACAACTCACAGGCCATATGAAGCTCAAGAAAAACAAAGGCCAAAAAGTGAAAGCCTCAGTCCTTCTTAGGAAAGAAAATAAGTGTATAGCACCCTCTCAGAGTGTGGTACACCTGGACCTTAAATCATTAATAATCCAAGAGCTAAGAATATAGCTTTGTGGCAATTTTTGGTATTCAAAAATCATTATGTTTAATCTATACACATCAAGAAAACTCTGTTTCCATGTGACGTTCTGTTCTACACGTACTTTATGCTTATGGCAACTAGAAAGATTTCAGTGCATACTATCAAACCTCTAAAAGAATTTAGTACTGACAAAAATATATTCATATAGTTTTATGCCAGAATGCCTTTAAAAATCTGTACGTGTATCTCTGTTTTTTAAATAAAGTTGTAAGGGAAAAAATTGTAATTGTGATCTGAAATTTTTCCTGTCAGTATTTTAGTATTAAAGTTTGAATTGATCTTCAAAGAAATATAAGGGCTCTTTTCCTGGTTGGTATACCTGTCTTTTTTTCTCACCTCTTCTTTTTAATAACTGCTATTCAGTAACCTTAGAATAGGCATTCTCATTGTTTACTCTAGCAAACATTGTATTTAAAGTTCAGGAGTGTTGATTGGAGTGTAACGGGAGACATTTTGTTTTCAGATTCTTGCCAGCTCTTATTACTGCAGTTTTGACCAATCATCTTGCCTGGGTTCCAACAGTCATGCCAAATGGACAGCCACCTATAAAAATATTTTTAGAAAAACATTCCTCTCAGAGCGTGGGCATGTTGGCAAAGACTCATCCATATAACCCTCTTTGGGCACAACTTGGTATGTAGTCTGAACATCATATATTGTGGATAAACTTAAAACTTACTTTTAAACAAAAACTAAGTAAATACAGTTCTTTTTCAATTTTATTCTAGAGCGTTTCTCTGATACTCACCCTTTCACGTCTGCTAAACTGTCCTGTTGTCTTCTACCTGCTCACATTCCTAACAGCTAAGGAACTGTGGATAGAGTAGGAGCACACTGTAGCTGCTTTAATTTTGATATATGAAATCAATTTCAAATTCTGTGATTTTTTTAAGTGCATAGTGGTAGCTAAGGCTCTGTGCAAAGAGCATAAGAGAATGTAAAGATAGATGGATAATTTTATCATAGTTTCAAAAGATTTATAATCATAATACTAAGGCAGCATGTATTTTTCAATAATGGTAATGCAATTAATAAATTATGTGAAATGAAGGTTGAGTAGTAGCCATGGAAGGGGAGTTAGGTTTTGCACTGTTGGGTACACCTGGCTGAGAAGCTTTACACTAGAAGAGATAAAGAAGACTGAGCGCCGTGCATAGGTAAGGACTCTGACCATTAAAGTGTTAAACTGTTGTGCATTGAAGTTTAGGTGGGGGCTTTAGAAAACAGCCATACAAAGAGTAAGTTTAGGAAGATGAAGTAGGGAGAGTTAGGTGAGACCTACCATGACAAACTCACCCGGCCAAAGCAGTTTCAGTTCATTGGATGTTTTGTGAGAATTGGGAGGGTTATGTTAGAATGATGATGTTGTGATATTCTAGCCAGTTTATTAGCAAGAGAAAAAAATAACAATTCTGTCTATAGCATATATTTATTCAAGATTCATGTTCATCCTTTCAAAATATTTGACTGTTTTGTTACACGAAAGTAAAGGTTAAGTAAGTATATTGAAAATTTGTAAAAGAATATATTGATGTATTTGTTTTCATTTATAAGTTCTTGTTTTGCACTTGAGTTAAAGGTTTGATTTGACCCATAAAAAATACAAAGCACAACTCCTCCTGCTGCACTTCATGCCCCTGCTGTCCCTCTCCTCTACCTGTAGCAAATACTGTGGTTTTCCTTTCTACATTTGACTTTGGCCTCCTTTTAACAGACTTCACCTAGATAAGAGTTCTTGTGTGACCCCTTGTATAGAGAATATTTTTATTTTTAAGTTTGACTTTGAGAACTAGCTCTTTGAGGTTTTAAAACCACCCCAGCTGTTTAGAAACACATCTAAAAAACCCCTCTGTTCACCTTTCTCCCTGGTTAAAACAACTCATCTTATCCTACTTTCTTGAATAATCAGTCATCTTTTAAAGTACTTAAGAGTGAATTATACACTTGTATGAGGAGGAGTCTCATGATTGAAAGACTGTTTAGCTGTGTGTTAACTGATCTTTTTTATTGCAGGAGATTTGTATGGTGCTATTGGGTCTCCTGTACGATTAGCAAGAACTGTAGTAGTTGGCAAACGACAAGACCTGGTCCAGAGACTGCTTTATTTTCTTACTTACTTTATCAGATGCTCTGAACTTCAAGAAACACATCTTTTAGAAAATGGAGAAGACGAAGCCATTGTTATGCCAGGCACAGTGATTACTACCACTTTAGAAAAGGGGGAAATAGAGGAATCAGAGTATGTGCTAATCACAATGCATAGAAACAAAAGCAGCTTGCTCTTTAAAGAGTCAGAAGAGACAAGAACTCCCAACTGTAACTGTAAATATTGCAGTCATCCACTCCTTGGGCAAAATACAGAGAATGTGTCACAACCAGAGAGAGAAGATAATCAAGACAACTCTAAGGAATTGCTGGGAATTTCAGATGAATGCCAAAAGATTTCTCCTCCTGACTGCCAAGAAGAAAATGCTGTTGATGTTCAACAGTACAGAGATAAATTAAGAACTTGCCTTGACACCAAGTTAGAGACAGTTGTTTGTACAGGATCTGCTCCAGCAGACAAATGTGTGTTGTCAGAGACAGGCTTGGAGCCAACAGAAGAATCCTGGCAGAGTAAGGAATTGCTGGATTCAGATAATCATGCAGGCACAGCGATGAGACCCACAGGGATAGTTGTAGAAAAGAAACCTCCGGATAAGACTGTGCCCAGTGCATTTTCCTGTGACGTAGCTCAGACAAAGGTTACTTTCTTGATTGGAGATTCTATGTCACCTGATTCAGATACTGAACTTCGGAGTCAAGCTGTGGTGGATCAGATTAACAGACATCACAGCAAACCACTGAAGGAAGATAGAGGAGTAACTGGTAAACATCAAGAAAGTAAAATAACTAAGGACCAACCTGGAGACTCTGGCACACAGAACATGGTTTCTAGAGAGTCCTGTGAGCTTCCTGGTTGGAGTCATTCAGATCCTGAAAGCATGAGCCTGTTTGATGAATATTTTAATGATGAATCAATTGAAACCAGGACTATTGATGATGTTCCAGTTAAAACAAGTACAGATAGTAAAGAGTATTGCTGTATGTTGGAGTACCCAAAAAGACTGTATGCAAAAAATAACAAACAGAAAAGTGAACTTTGTAAATGTATAGAAACAGTTCATCAAGATTCATGTAATGCCTGCTTTCCTCAGCAGGACCAGAGAGATTCTCTCTCCATTCTTGTCCCCCATGGGGATAAAGAGAGTTCAGACAAAAAAAATGCTGTAGGAACTGAATGGGACATTCCAAGAAATGAAAGTTCAGATAGTGCCCTTGGAGATAGTGAAAGTGAAGACACGGGTCCTGACATAAGGAGACAAGTTGGCAGTTACTGTGGAGGGGATCAGGAAGACTGGGCAGAAGAGGATGAGATACCTTTTCCTGGGTGAGTAGAAAGTTCACTTCAGCCCTTGCTGAAGCATGTACTATTTTCTTTGGTTTAAGCAGTCTCTAGAGATGAGGGTAACTAACTTTAAAAAGAGGTTACAGCTCCAAGATGCCTCTGCAGTAAAAGCACGTGCCATATGGGCCTGATGATCTTAGTTTGATTTCTGAAACCCACAGTGGAAAGAGAGAACTGACTTCCAAGGGTTGCCCACTGACTTCATGCAACTATACCCAAAGTAATGATTAATAAAATAATTTTTAATGTTATTATGCTGGCCAAATTCTTTTACTCAGAAGGAGAATTAAAGATTATTCCCTACTCCTGTGAAGGCATCAGAGACATTAGAAGTGAAATGTAGGAAGTTGACCTTTGCTTAGTTTTCAAAACATTTTGGAGTGAATTAGGCACATATGTATTCCCAAAGTAGACCTATGACAAGCCTGATACTTAGAATATTTGAGGTAGTAGGGAATAAATAATAAATTTAGCCTGCACAAAGAGGAAAAATGTATTTGAGGTCAAGTATTCAAGAATATCTCTGCTTTGAAATCTTACAGACTCATATTTTTAGCTACTTTCTTTGTTTTACACACTGGTTTTTATAATCTGATTGTATTAGGAACATGTTAAAAATATTTGAAAGGTATGGCCTCCTAAAGTATAAAAGAGTCACGTTGTTCTTGAGACCTCCTCCAAGAGAGAACAGTATTTTGTTGTTTGTTTTAGTCCTTGGGCATTCTTTTATATAAGGCTAATTTTATTCCTTATATAGTTTATAAACTGCAAGGGTACTGGAAAGACAGACTAGTAGAGTTCATAACCTTCCCTGCCCCATCTTCTGCCCCTGGTAAAAAATGTTAATTACTTACTAGATTTCTTTTCCTTGGTCATTTTTTTTTCAGGTCAAAGTTGATTGAAGTGAGTGCTGTTCAGCCCAACATTGCAAACTTTGGAAGATCCTTGCTAGGTGGCTACTGCTCATCTTATGTTCCTGACTTTGTTCTTCAAGGAATTGGAAGTGATGAGAGGCTCCGTCAGTGCCTGGTCTCAGATTTGTCCCATGCTGTGCAGGTGAGATACCTTCATAGATCCTGAGTATATTTAAAGCAAACTGTTACTGTTCTGTTACAACCCTGATCCTGCTGGTATTTTAGTTTTAGCCAAGCTGTGACCATATAACATTGTATTTACCATTGTGAAGACAAGCATTGAATCTAGAAAGCTCCCAAATGGAAATTTGAAATATAAAAAATATTTTAGATACTCATACTGTCAAAAATTTGAGATTTCCAAGAGAGTATTTAATTCCCTGTCAGATGATTGCTTATATACAGAAACAGAACTGTTCTGTGTGTGAGATCTTTTAGTCTGTAGCTTTTCTTAGCTCTTAACTGTTGTGTTAGTTTTTCATATTTAATTGTTGGAGTTCTTACACATGATTCACGCCATCAGTGAACAGTGTTACATTTTCCATTCCAGTCTTGGTTATATTGGTTCAAATTTGTACAGTGATGCATGGACAGAAAGGGAGACAGAAGAAAGTATCGAGTCTTTCACTATTAGGAGTGTTATTGATAGGGTTTTTGCAGGTAGATACCCTTTTCAGATGTGGAATGACCTTCTTTTCCAAGTCATCAGTTTTGTTGTTGTTGGTGGTGTTGTGAGGTGATGGTGGTGTGTGCTTATTTTGGTTGGGCTGGTAGTTTGGGGTTTATTTTGTTTTGACTTGGATTTGAAATAGTCTTGCTGTATAGCTCAAACTAACCTAAAAATTTTAATTCTTAATCTCAAGTACTTTTTTATAATTTAATTTTTTTTACTTGTTTACATACATTCCACTCACTGTTCCTTTTCTGGACACTCTTTCCCCCCCACAATCTTTTTCTCATTCCACTTCTTCTCTGAACTGGTCCCCCCCCACCCCCCCCCAGTTATTACTCCCACCCTGGTACTTCAAGTCTCTGGGAGGCTTCCTTTCCCTGTGAGTTCAGACAGGGCAGCCCAGCTAGTAGAACATATCCCACATATAGGCAACAGCTTTTGAGCCTGCCCCTGTTCCAATTGTTCAGGACCCTCATGAAGGCCAAGCTGTAGCTGCACTTCTTCTACATATACGAGGAGACCTAGGTCCAGACCGTGTATGCTCTTTGGTTGGTGGTTCAGTCTCGAGAGCCTTAAAAGGTCTAGGTTTGTTGGCTCTGTTGTTGGTCCTCCTGTGGAGTTTCTATTTCCTTCCGTCCCACAATCCTTCCTCCTCTTCTTCTATAAGGGTCTCTTAGCTCTATCCACTGTTTGGCTCTGGGTATTTGCATCTTTCTGAGTCAGCTGCTGGATGGAGTCTCTTAGAGAACAACATGCTCCTCTCTGGCTTTTTTCCCTTGCTGCTTTTAATATTCTTTTTTTTGTTGTTGTTGTTCTGTAGATTTTGTATTTTAATTATTATGTGTTGTGTAGATTTTTTTTGTCTAGCCCAGTCTAATTGATGTTTTATAAGTTTCTTGTATGTTTATAGTCATCTCTTTAGGAAATTTTTCTTCTGTAATTTTATTGAGAATATTTTCTGGGCTTTTGAGGTAGGACTCTTCACCTTCTTCTCTTCCTATTATTATTAGGTTAAGTCTTTTCTTGGTATCCCAGATCTCCTGATGTTTTTTTGTGTCAGAAATTTTTTAGATTTAACATTTTCTTTGACATATTGATTTCTTCTATTGTATCTTCTATGTCTGAGATTCTGCCTTCCATCTCCTGTGTTCTGTTGGTGATGCTGCATCTGTTGTTCCTGTTCTCTTCCCTAGGTTTTCCATCTCCAGAATCCCCTCAGTGTGTGTTTCTTCTGTTACCTCTATTTCCACTTTCCGGTCTTGCACAGTTTTATTTATTTTCTTCATCTGTTGAATTGTATTTTCCTGTATGTCTTTAAGGAATTTATTTGTTTTTAAAGGTAGTATGGTTATTGCTCTTAACTCCCTAGTAGGTTCATGCACACTTCTCACTACCACCCCAGTGTTGTGGATTCTTGGAAGAAAGACACGCACACAAACACACACCCTTATTTTTAATATGCCCTAAGGAGCTCAAGAGATGAGCTACTCCCAAACTTCTACGTTGCTAACACCTCCCCTCTGATACTCCTGAATTATTACTTACTAAAGTCTAATATTTTATCTTTGCTATCTCAGACCCAGTTAGGAGAGGGGCCCCTAGGACCAGTTCTTCTTCCCAATTCTTACATGGCCATAGCTTTCTCTCCTGCAGTTCTCAAGCCTTATCATGCTGCTTCCCCAGCGTGGTGACTCTAAAACCTTCTTCTCCCCATGATTCTTTGCCCAGGAAGTCTAAAGTCCCACCTCTGTCTCGCTGCCCAGCCATTGGCCATGGGCATCTTTATTTACCAATTAGAGCCATCTGGGGCAGTGACTCATGACATTTTACATGCAGATGTGGGAATTCCTGTGTAATTTGGTAACCCGGTTAACATAAAACAAGCAATAAACCAAATCCATAACATTTGTTTCCTCTTTAAAGGCCTCTATCTGTTTGATTGTATTTTCCTCTTATTCATTTCCTCCTTCAGGGCCTCTGTCATCTATAAGATTGGATTTAAGGCAATTCTCTTGTGCTTCAGTTGTGTTGGGATATCCAGGGCTTCCTGTAGTAGAGTAGCTGTGCTTTAGAGGTGTCACATTGCCCTGCCCTTTGTTGATCGTGTTTTTTCGAGGGCCTTTAACCATCTGGGTGGTTTTGTACTTGGATATTCTTGTTGTAGTAGATATTGGGAGGGGAGTGAACTTCGGCGGTCCTGGTATGGCAGACCTCTGATGGGTGTCTGTGGGCTCTATGGTTCTATTAGTATGTCAGAATACTAAATAGTTAATCGTTTTGTTTTTGCCAACTTGATGTAAACTAGAGTCATCTAGAAAGAGGGAACATCAGTTGAGAAATTGCATT
The DNA here is from genome assembly GCF_963924665.1 of Micromys minutus. Taxonomy (NCBI): domain Eukaryota; kingdom Metazoa; phylum Chordata; class Mammalia; order Rodentia; family Muridae; genus Micromys; species Micromys minutus. The sequence continues at coordinate 7,233,882 of NC_137979.1, forward strand.
TCCATTAGATTATCTTGTAGACAAGTCTGTAGTGTATTTTCTTAAGGATTAATGTGAAAAGGCCTAACTCACTTGAGTGACATGTGGTTTTGAGTTGTATAAAGAAGCAAGCTAAGCAAGCAAGTAAGCAGAATTCCTCTATAGTCTCTGTTTCAGTTCCTGCCTCAAGGTTCTGTTGTGGTAAATAAAAATGTGGTAACCTTTTATCCCACACCAGTGCCAGCACCCTTAGGACCACATGGCACATGTGGACCTGGCTGCTACTTTGCCGTGCAGTCCCCTAGGCGGCAGTTACATGCCTGGCACACACTCAACTCGTTCAGTGGGCCCCCATGCATTCTCACTCCGAGCAGGCAACCATTGCTTTCATACACTGTCCTCCACAGTCTGGTAAATCACGACTCCAGAAACTTGTAATTTAGCAATTAAATTTATATGTTAAATTCTCAATCCACAATACATCCAAACAATAAATTCACTGCCAATAAAGATATAAACTGCCCACCTGATAAGATAGAATCGATCTAGTTCACCTTGATCTAAACCATCCTCCTCTGCTGTCTCCATCTTGATTCCCTTTCTTCTCCTTCTCTCCCACTTTACCAAAACTTTGTCCCCACCCCACTCTCTACCGTTCAATCATGTATCACCTTGACCTAACTAGTGCCAGCCCTCACCTGCATATAGACATCAACCTACAAGGTTCTGCTGGACTTTTCTTCAGAATGGACTATGCCTGTGGATTTGTTCTCCTTTAAACATTGTATCTATGTTCTGCCTGCATGCCCTGACAAATAGAAAAGTTAATGCACACAGACAACACTGTGCTTCATGGCATCACTGAATGGTTCCTATGGTTCTGAGGCTTGTTCATGGCTGATAGCACAGAATTTTACTATTGTCCCATTTGTACAAATAAGTTTATGTCAAAAAGAAAAAGTCTTCTGTATTTTGAAAAATTTGGCCTTTTAAATCTAAGAACTGTTTTTTTCCTGTTGTCTGGCATAGTCATTTGGGGATAATTGATCAAAAAGATTATGAAAAGTTAAATTCTAGATTTAAGGATACAAAGCTTTTGTTAATGGATATAAATAATGTGTGATAATTTCTACAAAATATTTTAATGTATTTGTTATTAATTATTGTATTTTCTGCCAAGGGTTCTTAGGTAATAACTGCTATTTAATATATTTTTCTGCTTTTTTATTAATTCATTTGTTTTACTTAAATTACCTTTGAAAACTTTGCTAACCATAGACTGAATTCTTTTTTCCAGCATCCAGTGTTAGATGAACCAATAGCAGAAGCTGTCTGCATTATAGCTGATATGGATAAATGGACTGTTCAGGTGGCCAGCAGTCAGAGACGAGCAACTGATAATAAACTGGGAAAGGAGGTGTTGGTTTCTAGTCTTGTTTCCAACCTGCTTCATTCCACTCTTCAGCTTTATAAGCACAACTTATCCCCAAACTTTGTAAGTATATGTAAGGTTTGAATGCCTTTGACTACTCTGCTAAGTGAACTTGTCTAAATATGTACACACATCAACTATTCTTACTAGCTTTTATCATTGTTTTTCAGGAAGAAGCATTCCAATGAGTATTTATCCTCCACAACCATTGTGGAGACATAATCTAAAGCTGGGATATTTTGGAAGGTTAGACTAGATCATTTAGCTGGTTTAGATCTTGGATGTTAGTTCACATGATAGGACTAGTGGTCCACTAAGGAAGAAGACTGAGATTGTTGTCTCTGCTCTGTGAGAGTACAGTGGAGAGACAGCTGTCCATCATCACTTGGACCCAGATAATGGATTTTTCTATTTCTGGAATATGAGACAATCTATTGCTTAGGCCATTCATCTGTGAGCTAGCTAAGAATGAAAGGGATGTTCTTAAATCTGTGCTGTCTGATTTTAGGAGCCAGACTTTTGGTCACATGTAGTGTGGTCACACAGTACTCATGGTTTGTATAGGATGTCTTTTCGTACCCCATCATCAGGTCAGGACTTTGAATAATTCCACTGTGTGACAGTGACAGCCTCTTCGTACTTCTTCCATTTTCAGGGACTCATTCTTTTTCCTGTTAAGAGAACTATAAAATAAAAGGCTCAAAAGCTCTTGTGTCCATATAACAAACACCCAACAGCACTGCTCAGTGTTAAAAGACTGAACCCTCCCCCAGGAGGAGTACTGAAGAAACCTGTTTTCAACACTTTAACTTAGCATGGTACTTGAGAACTAACCAGAATTGTTAAGCAAAAACAAAAACAAAAACAAAAACAAACAAACAAACAAAAAAACCCCCAAAAAACAACAAAAAAAAACCTTCAAAATTGGAAAGGAAGATAGATTTTATTTCTGTTTGCAAATGGCATGATCTAGAAAAAAACATCTCATGAGAAAAAGTGATAGACTTTTTTTTAGGAGAAAAGACATATAAATACAGGATTCTGTTATTCTAGCCATGAATGAACTGAAAAGGAAATGAAGCCGTTCTGAGCTAGGTGTTGTGACTACACAAGTGACAGAGGATGAAGGATTCAGGTCCCTCTGCTCTACCAGGTGTCCTGAGCTCAACTCCCATTACCTATGGGGTGGCTCATAATCACCATCTGAGAGTCAGTCTATGTGGGCACTATGTGCGTATAGTATACATGCAGACATGCAGACAAACAGACGTGTATGTGTATGTGTGTGTATAAATTTTAAAAATAAAACCAGAAATATCTTTAAAAATTTAGAAAGCCCCTTTTAGTCCAGGCATATAGAACATCAGGAGAATGCAATAAGCCAAAATAATTTTGAAAGAAACGTAGCCAGGCATGGTGGCCCATGCCTGTAATTCTCAGAAGATCTGAGCTACACAGTGAGAATTATCTTAGAAAACAACAACAGCAAAATTAGAGAAGTCAGACTTCCTGATTTCGAAACAGAGTGCTGCTGCTACAGTTAAACCATGGTGGAAGTAGAAGGAAGGCCAGAGTACAGACAGACACTCTTCATTCACTGAAAATGAAGAGCCCAACATTTAACTTTTTCATAGAATTGGTTTTAAGTAAAGACTACATTCAACAAGGAAAGGTATTTTCAATAAAGAAAGCAATATTTGTTTTAAAATATTCTTAATTTATGCTACATATAAAATTGAGCTCAACTTGGATGAAAAACCTATATTTAAGAGCTAAAATTTTTGTTGCCTGTGTTTTGGGTGTTATGTTTAAAAAATCAGTTTATAATTCTCATATATATATATATATATATATATATATATATATATATATATATATATATGAGAAGGTTTTCATCTTTGCTTTCTTATAAGTTAGTAGTTACTAGAAGGTGGGAAGTAAGAAATTATTATTGGGTGAAGAGCTTGTGATAAAAAGAAATTCTCAAATGGATGGTGGTTATAGTTTTACATTATAAATGTTCTTAATGTCACTCAAGTATATACTTTAAAATGTTCTGTGTTAGGGTAGCAGATGTAGCCCAGCTAGGGAATCTTGCCTCCCATGCAAAAAGCCCTGGGTTGATCCCTGGTACCTCATAAACCAAGAGTGGTGGTGACAGAAACAGGAGAATCAGAAGTTCAAGGTCATCTTGAACTTTATAGCAAGTTTGTGGCTACCTTGATATATACCTGATTCCATTCCAATTTCTAAATGTAAAATAAATAAATAAATAGATAAATTATATTGTCTACATAGTCTGTAGCTAAAATTTTCTTGAAGGCATTTTTAGCATAATCGAGAATTATGGATGAGATATATATCACGACACAATCAGCAAGCTTCCACATCCACTCAGTTGTGTCTTCTAGAGTAAAATAAGTTTTTATCAGGCGCTTTTAGTAGTTTGTTTTCTTTTTTCCCCCAAAGATTTATTATATTTATATGAGTACACTGTAGCTGTCTTCAGACACACCAGAAGGGGGCATGGGACCCCATTACAGATGGTTGTGAGCCACCATGTGGTTGCTGGGAATTGAACTCAAGACCTCTGGACGAGCAGTCAGTGCTCTTAACCACTGAGCCATCTCTCCAATCCCAGTAATTCATTTTTATTAGAAAGGAAATTTAGTGTTTATTACTTGAAATTCACATTTTCCCCTTAAGGCATATATATTACCAATCATGTGAAAAATCATCTAAACATATAACACATTAATTACAAAATACAAAATATAGGTAGGTATTTTGAGTTTTACTATTTTAGGTTAGAAACCCAATCAGTAAGGTCTAATTTATTCTTTGAACTGTTGTAAACTGTTTTTTGTTCCAGAAAGAGAATATGTGTGTATGCAATATATGAGCATATTATATATTTCTCGGATTTGAAATTAAAGTATGTTTTATAGTCTTGTAAATGAATACTGATGATAAGATCTGGAATGCTGGTGAATTTTACATTTAAAATGGTTGAGATGGCAAATTTTATTGCAGTTTAAAAAGAACAGTGTTGTAGGAGTAGATCTTTGATACTGACCTGGAATAAATTTATGTTCATTTTGAGTTAAAACTGCATGCCCAATTTGTTCTGAACATAAATTCGAGTTTGAATAATCAATCGAATTGTGTAAAACTTGATGCTCTGAATTTCGCTTTTTTGATGTGGAGGTGGATACTTTTATAATATAGCACCCAAGAGTCTGAGCCCATCCTGACCTATGCTGGGTGTCAGCAAAGTTCTGTTGTTATTCCTCATGTCCTCTCCCCAGCAAGGAAAGAAATTTGATACTCTCAAAAGAATTAGAATGCTTTTCTAACAGAGTTTGGTTCTTTCCTAACAGTGTGTGATGCACCTTGAAGACCGGTTACAGGAGTTATACTTCAAGAGCAAAATGTTGTCTGAGTACCTGAGGGGACAGATGCGTGTTCATGTGAAGGAGCTAGGAGTAGTTCTTGGGTATGTCTGTGGTTTCTTTTCTGGCTTTTCTTGTCTCTTGTCATGTTCCTTGGGACTGCTTTCTGTTGTTTATTATAGTGTATCTTTTCCTATAGATTTCTTTAGATTCCTTAGAATCTGTGTACAGTTAGTGTTTAGGTTTCTTTGTATCCTGGAAAAGCAGATGTCTGTTATCCACTAATATGAATGCATAGGCCCTTGACCTACTCTGCAGTCACTCTCTGAAAAGTAACACTTATCTGAAATGATAACTGAAGAAGAAAAGGAAGTTGTTTCCAAGCATATTGTTACCTTATTGTATTATGTGTTATCAGCTTTTCTATGGTCTGTGTGTGCATGATAAAAGGAATTAAAGATTTTTTTCTCTAAATTTAATTTCTATAAAAGGAAAGGGATTAGCATCAATCATTTAGAATCCAGTGTGTATGACAAGCCAAGTTAAAGTCTAAATTTTCTAGGGATTTATCCTTATAACCTTACACATATTAATACTCTACCAGAGTTATATATCATATTCCTTGCCCAATTCTTTAGTCATTCTGTAGTGTATAAGAAATATCCAAATTGGAAGTGGCGAGTTTTGTAAATTAACATGTTGTTTGTCACATATTAGGACTGAACAGGATTTGAATGACTCTAAATATTTCTGACTTCAACACTATTCATGTTCTATACCAAAGGTTCAAATTCCAGTGAAGGTTTTAGAGAATGGCTCTTTAGTATTTGAAAAATCAAAAACAATATATTTTCCTGGGAAATGGAAGAATGTGTGTGTGTGTGCGCATGCGTGCATGTGTATTAATACCCTTAAAAATCAAACTAATTTTAAAAATAATGTACATAAACCCAAGATCATGGTATATTTGGTATAAAATTCCCACCAACTTTTCCTCAGCTTACAACCCCAACATTAACATTGTTGACATTGTTTATTGTTACTGAATTTTTAAATGTATAAAAATAGAAATTAGTTTATATTCTGTCTGTATGCTGTTGTGCAATGTGCAGTTAATATAGCTTGACTATTTCTTCTTATGGATGCATACTGCTATATCTCATTTTAATGGCCTTCCATTTTATAACTTATAGTTTACAATGTTTGCTGTTATTAACTAATGCTGGAATGAAAATAAATTTTGACCTGTGAGAATAAGTTTCTGGGAGTAGAGTTTAATTAAAGTACATACAAATTATTATACACATAATTTTGGTAACACTAAATGCTGTCACAAAATACCACCATTTATTAAATAACCAGACTTGTAGCAGACTTTCAAAACTGTTACTCCTGAGCTGTAAAATGGCATACAATTTCTTTTCAAATTTTTTAAAGAACATAAATCTAACTTTTTCTAAATGTATTGACCATTATTTCCCCAAGATTATTTAAGTTATTAAATTTTTGTTGGAGACAGGGCTTCCCTTGTAACTTGACTTGACCTCAAACTTGTGATTCTCTTCCCTCAGTCCCCTCACTGCAGGATTACAGGGTGTGTGTATAATTTGAATTGTACCCTGTGCCCTCTTTGAGTCATTTGTGGTATGGTGTATTCTTAAAGAAATGTCCATTGCTTGTAGCATATATTATAGAAATTCCCACACAGAGACAATTATTTTATTACTAGTAAACTATATTTCTTGCACATCTGTCCCTGGATGAATGCAGGTCAACTGTGGTGCTTTCCTGTGTCTGTGCCTTGGTTGGATTTGCATTTAGAAGGTTCCGTTCCTTCGAATCTGTGGTGCTGCTGTTAGTGAACTTTTCCAGGTGGTGTTATCTTTAGCCCCTCCCCTTTTGCCTTTGTCCAGGATAAGCACTGGAGTGCTGAGGAGCACTTGTAGTGTAGGAGTCACTATTGTCTCTAAGATTCAGAGTTTGGATACAGAAAGCCTGAACTGAGTTTTCTTTTCTTTATTTCAGGATCGAATCCAGTGACCTTCCTCTTCTGGCTGCTGTAGCAAGCACCCACTCTCCATATGTTGCTCAGATACTCCTTTAACGTGTTAGAGGATAACTTTGGTTTAAAGTTGAATAGAAACCAAGGAGACAGGCACAGTGTGTATCTGTGGAGTTATTGGTGTTCTGTGTGGTGTTTGTCTGTCCACTCCGCTTCTGGGTGAAGGCCTCACCCCACATGCTGTGTTACATTACAGTCTGTATAGACCAGATGACTTTTTGTTTCTAACTGGACATCTGGGTAGTGGTAGATTTTTCAACCAAGTGAAACTAAATCAAAATAATTGGGGGTATGTGGAGGGGTGAAATTTTCAAAAGCCAAAGTATAACAGGAATTTCTGTGAATATCCAGAAATTTCAAGCAAACTCTAAAATGTCACAACTCATGAATAGCAATAGTTGTCTCATGATCAAATGTCAGAAGTCTTCATTTCACTGATTTTTAATTTTTATTTCTATGGTACAGAGATTTACAAGACCTTGATTTGTTTGTTGTTTTGCAATTCAGATTAACTAATTTCTAGTTATTTAATTAATTTTTTTAAAAAACCTGTTAATTATGAGAAACTCAGAATGAGTGTAGATGTCATGTGCTTATCCCAAGTGTACATATGTATCTATTTTTTTAAAAAAACAGGGGTAGAAATACAATATTGATAAACATGTCTTTTTAAAAAATATTTTTTCATCTAGTATTGTATATAATGTTGAAATACTACCTTCTGACGATTTTTCTGTTTCACACATTCTAAAATATATTTAAAGCCAATCTTTTTGAGGCTAAAGGTTGTAGATTCCCTAAGAATACTACTTTTTACCATTTGTTTTCTAAGAATAAGCTAATTCTTATTGATATTTACATATTAATTTAATAAATTAAAATTAAAAGTGCACCAAAGCAATGGCAAAAATACTGTATTTTTAAAATATGCTCAGGTGGCCACAAACTTCAGTATCAACTATTATAAACCCATATGAGCAGAATATTTCCTAACAATCCTCAATTTACACTAGTAGAAGTAATAACTTTAAAAATAATCTTTAAGTATTCCTTTCTTTCAAATGTTGGTTGCTTTTCAAAGCTTTCCACTTATCATTTGTCTTCATCTTTGTATATAGTGTAGATTGTTTCTTGTAAGAAAGGCTAATAAGGAACCAAACTCTTGTAAGTAATGTAAATAAAAAGGTGGGTAGATCATGTTTTCAATATACTCTACTACCTCAGTTTACTTGAATACTGAATTATAGCTTACTCTCTGCTCGTGTGGGCTAAGATACACAGAATGCTAGGATAAAGTTGGTTTCTGTTTCATTGACTAATTCTAAATTGTTTTGCTCAAAAAAAAAAAAAAAAAAAAAGGAAAGAGAAAGAAAACAACAGCATAAAACCCCCAAAACATCCCTACCCACTTGTTCGGTTACTGAATACTTTTATTATAACACATCCCTTCTTGCTATTTAAAGTTTTCAGTAATTAATGAAAAATTTCTGTGGTTTATAGTCTTCAGAATCTTGGATTTATGTGTCTACTTTCATTCATCTTGCTCTTTATGTGTGTTCAAGAGAATTCCAAGTAGAAAAGAATAAATAGAATGTTTTGATGGAACATAAACCCAAAATTTAGGGTATCTACAGTTGGTCCTTGTTTTGTTAATTGGTTCCAGTTAGTACCTGGGTTTCCCATGGATGACTTGGTGCCAAAGAGTTTTTTTATAGATGTGGGGTTTTTTGGGGTTTTTTGATGTCCTTATAACCCATTTGTTAGTGGAATTGCTCTGTTGTATTCTGTTGAAATTCAGTGAGTAGATTTCTGTTAGAATTTAGAAACTGGGAAAGTTCTGCTATGGGCCATTGTACATTATTTTTTTGATTGTGGCTCAGAATAATATGTAGCAGTTAGATAATGTTTTGGGATGTTTTCTTGAACATGGAACTTTTCATAGTTCTATTTGAAATCTCTCATTACTACTTAGTAATTCTAGACTGTTAAAAGTGAATGGCTTGTGCACCTAATACTCTCAAAACTCAGCTTTGCTGGAAAGGCCTATAGTTTCTTAAACACTTGCTAGTCCTTATAGGATTCCTGAGTTTGTAATACTTTTATCATCATATTCTTTACCTACTCAAAGCCCAAGGAATGAGCTGCTACTTCTCTACAGTGTGGCTGTGATAAATGTGAAAAGAGTTTTGGCCCGTTTAAAATAATTTTTCAACTACTTAATGGTACAGACAAATATATGCTACATATTAAAGGAAAGTAAAAAGGGATCTTTTATATTATAGGATTAAAAATAATTTTCTGTATATTTTAACTAATTGATTTGATTTTAAATATCTTGCATTTATTAATATGTCTTAACTTTGAATTTGAAAATATTAAGTGCAATAAACATACTACTATAGATTTCATTTTGTTGAATTGGCACACAGTGCAGATGATCACTAAAAACAATTTGCATAATGCCTATATCTGGTAGCTGTCTTATGAGAATGTTCTGCTTTCTCTTAAGTTATTTAGATGATGACTATATAAATGTACATACTTGTTTGTTGTTCTGAATACATTTCTCAAATGTACACCTGTATTATAATAACCTCCCAGTTCTAGGGGAAATTTGTGCAATAAACACTCATGTCAATTTGATGAGTAATGTTTGAGTTTCTTTCATATGTTAATGAGGCACATGTGACATTTAGGACTCTGAATATCAGACAACCTAGATTGATGAGTATGTGACTTTTCTATATTGTTAGAATCTGTTAGTACTTCATCAGATGGTAAGAGTTAAGTAAAATAATGATTGTTAAGATTTTAGCTAAATGCCAAGACTTTTTGGCTGCTACCTTTTGCCAGGTAATCCGAATAGTTATAATGTTCAGAGCATTTATATATATATATATATATATATATATATATATATATATATATATACATGCTTTTATAATTGTAATCTAAGGGTCCAAAATACCATGGTATATTTGTTTATACACTCAACTCTACTCATAGTGATATATTGAAAATTTAAATCCAACCCACCCCAACCAACCAAAATCAAGACGGTACCATGTAATGCTATTTAAGAACATTTTATTCAAAACAAATGACCATGAGTTGTGCAGAGGCAGGCAGATCTCTGTGAGTTGGAGGCCAGCCTGATCTACAAAGCTAGTTCCAGGACAACAAAGACTACACAAAGAATCCCTGTCTTGTAAACAAACCAAAATACAAAACCAACAACACAACAACAAACCAAATGATCGATAAATACACAATTAAATAGGTAAAACAAAATGGATGATTGTTTGGTGTCTGGCACTACTTTGCTCTCTGATTTTGGATGTAACTCTGAGGAAGTGTGTCCTCTTGCTGCGCATCATGTGGGATTCAACCCTCAGTCCATCCTTGACTGCTCTGCGATAATCATTAACCCTGACTATGTTTGTGGGGACGGTGTTAAATTAGGTTGAGCTGAGCTGAGTTAAGCCTTGAGGCAGCACTTGACCAGAACCCAGTTTCATATATTAATTACCTGTATCAGTTTTATATTTAATGACAAGAGTGCTGTTTTAAAGCAGTAAAGTATCAAACACTTGAAAAATAAGGATCAGTTATTTATGTTCATATAAACTTTCAGAAAAACTAAATTTGTAAGTAGTATGGAAGGCTGATTTTGCTATGAGAAAACTGAGTAAGATTTCTCTGTTTTAATTAAAACAAAAGATTTAATCTGGTTATCTAAAGTCACACAGTCTCCTGTGAAGTCCAACTTGTCTCTTAGGCCAGAAAGTTTTCCCAGCTATCTGGGGTGACAGGAATTAAAACTAGCCAAAGTTTTTTTTTCTTTTTCTTTCTTTCTTTTTTTTTTTTTTTAATCTCTGCTTTTCTGTGTGGAAGTGGGGGCTAGAGTAGCAAGGTGAGGCCAAGCCTGAGTTGAAGGCCAGTGAGGACTGGAAAGTTGCAGCTTATCAGGTGCATGAACTTGTCATGTCTACAAATTATTAGATGAGCTTGGCTGTTAGTAATTTTCTATTTTAAACTTCTAGGGGACAACTAGACTAGTGGAGTTTGCATAAAGATGACTAGCATTAGCAGGCTGCCAGCAGGGTTTGTTGTTTTCTGGTTGTTTGTAATTGGACTTAAGATACTTTTTGAAATAAACCATCAGGAGCTTGAGAGATGGTTCAGTTAAAAGCACTTGAGTTTTATTCCCAGTACCCACATGATTTAAAACCATCCATAACTTGTTTTCGGGAATCTGATGCCCTCTTCTGGCCTCCAGGGGCACTAGATATGTAAATAATGTACATACTGCAGGCATAACATTTATACATATACAATAAATATAAATTTAGAAAAGTAAAAGGGGAAAATAATATAAATTTAAAATAGTCTATCAGATGTTGTTATATTCCTTAATAAGAATTTTTAATTATATTAAAACTATTCAAATTTTTCAAACATGAACTTGTATTTTAGAGAAATCATTTTCCAGAAGAAATTGGATTGTGGTGACAACATACTAAATAATTCACATGATTTAAACATAATCTTGAAAATCCTGAAAGCCCACTATTTCCATACAGATGTACAAACTGATGTTCAGAGAAACATTAAATAGTGTCAGGGGTGAGTTCTAACAGTAGTAGGATGCTTGCCTGGGGTTGGGTCCTCAACACTGGGAAACAACTTCCTTTCCTAACTAAAAGTTAAATTCCAGTCTGATTGCCTGCAAAGTTGAAGTTTATAATCAGGGTTTTTTTTTTTTTTTTTTTTCCTTCTTTCAAAATTTTAAGATGAGAGACTGGAGAGATGGCTCAGCAGTTAAGAATACTGGTTGCTCTTCCAGAGGACTGGAGTTCAATTCCCAGCATGTGTGGCAGCCCACAACTGTCTATCCAGTTTTAGAGGATCTGGCCCTCAAATAGACATGAGTGCAGGCAAAAATATCAATGCACATAAAGATAAATAAATTCTAAAAAAATATTAAGATGAGACTAAACATTAGTCTTTGGGGGATCAACCTTTGAGATCTAGTTTATATGCTGTATACAAACTTTTAAAATATACATTATATAAAAGTGATGCAGGTCACTTGCAACACTATCCTGTTCTGTTGCTGGGATGGAACACTGAACAGAAGCAACTCGAGGAGGAAAGGGTTGGCTCCTCTTACAGGAAAGTCAAGGGAGGAACTCACACAAGGCAGAAAGCTGGAGGCAGGGACTGAAGCAGAGACTGTGAAGGAGCAATACTTACTGGCTTGCTGTTTGCTGGCTTAAGGGACCCAGGAGTATTAGTCCACCCCCAATGGGCTAAGTGTTCCACTTCCAGCATTAATTAATCAAGGAAATGCTCCCCACAGACTTGCTTACACTTCAGTTTGATGAAGACATTTTCTCAATTGAGGTTCTCTTCCCAGAAGACTTTAGCGTTTATCAATTGACAGATTAATTAACCAGCACAAGTGCCATGTATCCTTTTCACAATTTATGTTTGTAGTGGCTGAACCATACAGGCTTTCGTACCCTAACCTCAGAAAAGATGTGCTAATAGCATGTTGTAAACTTCAAGTTTGGGTAAGCCCCAGGGTCCAACGGAAATATATAGCATTGTCATTACTCTGAAATGTTACAGCCTGAATTCTCCTGTTGTTTTTATTGGAGATTCTTGCCTTGCCAGAGAAAGGTACTGTGAATCATTATTGGAAAGCATGCCTAATCATAAGACACTAAGTTCCCTGTTAACACTAAGTTGGCTTTTACTCCTGAAAATACTATGATGTCCCTATGAGGTCACAGCCCTCAATTTTTAAAATTCTGTGTAAATGAAATTCCAGAAGGTGGAGGTTCACAAGGAATGGTGTGACTAGTGTGATCCACCCATGCTCTCTGACAAGAACAGCGCAAAACAACAGTTTTCCTAAAATTATGGATTCTGGAATTCTGAAAGTTAGTCTTTACCTTTGAAATAACCTTCAGTGATTAACACTTGATAGTCTATTTGACGGAATCTAGAACCCCCCCAATGAGAGAAATTTCTGGGCATGTGAGTGAGGAAGCTTCTAGGTTGGGGTAATGAAGTTAGAAAAAACCTCTTCTGTCTCGTGGGTCTGGGGTACTGGACTGAATAAAAATGCCAACTAAGCAAAAGCATTCATAATGTGCTATTACCTGCCTGTGGACAGAGTGAACAGCCATTTGACACCGCTGCCACCACGACATGGCAGGAAAAGGCACTTGCTACCAAAGTAATCTGCGTTTGATCTCCAGGACCCAGATGGTGAAAGAAAAACACACTCCTGTAAGATGCCTCCATGAGCAGTGTCACATGACACACACACACACACACACAATGTTTAAAAAAAATAAACAATATGGTGCAGAGATATCTCTGTGGGTTAAGAGCAAGTAGCACACTGGGAGAAGGACCCAGTTCAGTTCCAGCACTCGTGTCACCACACCAACTCTATCTGTGGGCCAAAACAAACCCTTTATCACAACAGGAATAATAGCTGATACTCGGGTTTTTGCGGTTTTTCTCACCAAAGAACAAGTTTCAAAGAAACTGAAGCTGCCTTTATATTGTTAGAGATTAGAATATAAACTTCAGTACAAAAAACACTCATCCCTTGGCTCCAGGCAACTTTAAACCTAGCTGCCTGAAGGAGGAAGGGGTGGAGAGGTTTGCTCTGAGCACTGCTTAGGTTAAAGCAGTCCCCACCCACTCACTGCCCACAGAGCTTTAGTCAAGGGTGTTAGAACAGGGTTGATGAAGGTAAGTGGAAATTAAAATGTAGCTCTACCCCCACAGAAGTTTTGCCCTTTAATCAGAACAAGTGATGCCAGTTTCTCCACGGGAGTGGAGGCTGCACGGGTGGTACAGAGGGCCTGTGAGTTTTACAGGACGGAAAAAGGAACATCTGGGATATAAGAAGGTCGGTTCCCCAACTTCTCAAAGTGCTAAATACCAAGAGAGGTGTGTTGATCTGCTCAGAAGTGTCAAGAATTCTGACAGCCCACAGGTGTTATCTGTAAACTTTCCTATCAGGAGTTCCTTAATCCACCTGAGGCTTTTAGGTCTTAAATCCTTTGAAGGAAGATCCCAAAATCCTGCACACAGCCGCTTAGGTATCATCATCAGGTCCAGGACAATCTGGTGCATGCTAGGCCAGCAGGCTACCCTTTGAACTCTATCTCTAGTCTTAAAAACTTTTTTTCTTTTTTGAGGCAGCTTTCACTAGCGATTTCGTGGTTTTTGCTTTTTTAAAATACGCTGCAAAGGAGCAGTGGTCTGAGTGCGCGAGTACTGCCCAGAGACCCGTGGCGCGGGGGAGCGTGGGCTTCCCCGCTTGTTGAATGGCACCCTCGACTTCCGCGGCTTCCGGCCTCGGGCGCTAAACCAGAGCACCTTGCCCACAGCTCTACCTTCCCCACAGCTCTACCCGGTAGTCTATTTTTGGTGACGCCCTCGTAGCATTTCCGGAACCTCAGCCGGAAGCTGTGTATGCGGAAGCTACAACCCTGCGACCGACTCTCGCGACGAAAGCGAAGCCGCTCATTCCGCGCCCCCTCCACGCCCAACTCTCTACGTCATGTCTGGGCGGGCGTTACTGTGAGCGTTGTGCGCATGCGCTCTCGCCCTCTCTCGCCCCCGCGCAGGCGTCTTTCTGGCCAGTCGCGCGTGGGCTGAGGCCCTGGGCGGGCGTTGCGAAGACTTGTTTGCTTAAGTTTGGACCCTGCGACAGTTCTCATTTCCCTCCCGGTGGGGCTGGCGCATCCCCGGGTCAGGAGAATGGGCAGCTAGACGCAGGCTAGGGAGCGTGTGGTTGCGGACATGAACTCGCCCGTGGACCCCGGCGCTCGGCAGGCACTGAGGAAGAAGCCGCCGGAGCGGACTCCTGAGGTAAGGCCGGGCACTGGCGAGCACCGCTCGGCCGGGACCTAGCTGTGGCCGCTGGGGTGATGAGCACCTTTCCTGTCGCTTCCTGCCGGGGACTTCCTTGTACCTCCGATAAGAAAGCACCGTTACTGTTGACTGGCTTCTGAGTTTGTGTGTGTTCAGGTGGGCTGAAAAAACAAGCTGGGAATTGTAGTGTGTAACAGACAGTTCATACTATATCCAGTGCGTGCTGTGTTCTCAGATACTGCACAGTTGCCCTCCGAAGACAGGTTTCCAGGGTCCGAATCAGAGTGCGTCAGCCAGACAGTAAGTTCCGTGGCCGGCGATGCGTGTTGAGTGGTTCCCTAGGTGCTTTTTCAAACTGTCGTCGGAAGCTTAAGAATATTTGATAAGTTTTCTAGGTTTGAAGACGTAATCTTAGAGGATATGTGTATTATACTAGAAGGGAGGAAAAGCAACAGCGATGTAAAATGTAATGACTCGTCTTACTTGAAGTTGCAGTAATTGAAATGAAATGCTTTAATTCTTAGTCACACGAGTTTCAGATGTATAGTACTTTGCACAGAAAGTCTCAAACTTTGGGCTACCACCTCTGGGCATGTTAAAGCCATTACGGAAGCAATGATGAGTCCAGCTCGCTTATTGAAACCTTGATCTTTGCATAGGAACAAGGCACCTGCCTCCCCCTTTCCAGGGGCTACTTTTCCCCCCACTTTTACAATCCTTTTCCCACTTATAATTCATAAACGAGCTTTTCTGTGGTGATGATTATCACTGTAATGTGCATTCTAAGTTTTATTTACGAACATTTTTTAGGTAATGAGGGAAATCTCTGCTTCTCTTTGGGTACCAAATTACTTAGTTTGAAATTGAGTTCTTTTAAGCAGAGGAAGTTTTCCGAACTGTTGGGGAAGTTATGCTTGCTCATGTGTGCTGCGCTGAGGACTTTTATCTCGTTTTACTGGAATAGCAACATTGTTGAAGGGAATATTAACTGCTTAGATTCATTGGCTGTATTTTTGAATGAGTGTAGAATTTGTGTTACTAATAAATCATTATCCAGAGTGCTAGTGGTGGTTTATTTTGACAGAGAATTCTGTGAAATTCTCAAAAGTTCGTTTCTGCTGTCAGAAGTTCTCTTAGTGGACTCTTAAGGGTCTGTTATAAATATATTAATTTGGTAATTATTCATTGCCAACCCACTCAAGGTTCTATTTTGTGCATTAGAAAATTTTAGTGAACAAAATAGACAGGTCTGTATAGTACTTACATTTTGATGGATTAAGGAATTGAGCAGGTAAGGTGATGAATACATAATATGCTAGTTAGTAATGGCTGTTTCCAAGAATAGGATAGGAGAATTGGGGGAAGGAACATAAGCTAGATAATAGTTAGAATGAAGTAGATCCTATTGTCCTAGGTAACTTGACTTTGTTGTTGAATTAAAATGAGTATCTCCATGTAGCTTGCAGCAACCTGGAACCATAACTTGTCAATACTTTGCTTGTATAAAGATGGTAGTGAGCCACTCCATACCTGGTTCAGGGATTTGATTTGACAAACATTCTATTGATGCATGCAAATAAAACTATGTGCAGAGTTTGATGAGGAAGAAAGCTTTTGCAAACAGAGGAAATGGTCATTGCAAAGACCCTGTGATTAGAGTGTTCTGTTCACACATTCCAGGATTAGCAGGGAACTTCATGAATAGTGAGGAATAAGCCAGAGTGGGTAGGAAGGCCTAGATGGTGCTGCAGGATAGACACAGCATGGAGGACTTTGTAAACTGTAAGAGTTTTTACTACTACTACCTCCCTCCTCTCTCCTCCTCTTCTCCTCCTTCTCTTCCTCCTCCTCCTTTTTGTCCTATCTGCAGTGAAATGGATGAGTTACCTTCTGAAGGGTTTGAAGCAGAGGAATGAAACTGACTTGTTAGATTTTTAAAATGACTTTGGCAGTTGTGTAGAGTGTAGACTAGGTGGAAACACAGGCAGGAGCAGGAAGTTAGAAGTTATTGCATAAATGGGGTAAGAGATGATGATAGCTCAGACTAAAATGACAGCTGTGGAGGTTCTTGATCAGCCATCAACTTCTGGAAATATTTGTGACTTTTAGCCCAAGAGCTTTTGTTAATAACAGATGTAGACTGAAGGAAAAAGAAGAATTGAACATGGTTACAGAGTTTTTGGTCTAAATTAATGGAGTGTTGAAGTTGTCACCAAAGGCAAGTTGAAATGTTGTCAAAGAAATGACCTGGAATGTAGCTCAGTGATACAATGTCATGAGATCCTGGGCTTCATCCTCAGCACCACAAGACAAAAATACAAGAGATTTGCCAGAGTTGATTTTGTGAGGGGGAAATATCAGAAATTATGTTTTCGGAGGCATTCTCTCTCTCTTTTTTTTAAGATTTATTTATGTATTTTATGTGCGTACACTGTAGCTGTCTTCAGACACACCAGAAGAGGGCATCAGATCCCATTACAGGTGGTTGCTGGGAATTGAACTCAGGACCTTTGGAAGAGCAGTCAGTGCTCTTAACCGTTGAGCCATCGTTCCAGCCCAGAAATTATGTTTTCAATATGTCTAATTTAAAATATCTGTTAGAAATGTTGGAGTAAACATTTAACACAAAAATTATGTTTCTAAAAGAAGGCTGGACTAGAGAGTTAAAATTTATAATAATTGGGTTGCAGACTTTTCAGCTGGAAAAATTATGAAATTGTCAATATAGAGCATATACATAGAGAATAGAAGAGGTGTTAAAATTTATAGTCATTGGAATGTAGACATTTTCAGTTGGAAGATTTATGAAATTGCAAATATAAAGAAATATACATGGAGAATAGGAGTCACACACACATCCTGATCCCAGCACTTGGGACTCTGCGGAAGAAGATTGCCATTGTTCCCAGGCCTGCCTGGTATGAGTGAGGCAGGGTGTGTGGGTGTGACTTGTTTTAGGAAGAATGTCATAATACATAGGTAAATTAAGAGACGGGGGTGGGAGGTGGGAGGGGGCTGTAGGGGGAGAGAGAGAGATCTTAAAGCACTAGCTGCTCTTCAGAGGTCCTGAATTCAATTCTCACAAACCATCTATATTGAGATCTAATGCCCTCTTCTGGCATGCAGGCATACATGGATATAGAGCACTCATACATAAAATAAATGAATCTTCAAAAAAGAGGGACAGAAACAGACACATATATACCCATTGTTAGTGGTGTCATGGAAGCCAAGTTAATAAAAATGCATGGCCTAGGAGTGTAGCTTAGCTGTAGAGCATTTGTCTATTACATATGAAGCCTTGGGTTCAATTCTCTGAGTAGGATTGGGAGATTCTATTTTCAAAAGTTAGACAGGTTAACACATACCTGGAATATCAGCATTTAGGAAGTGGAGGCAGCAGCATTAAGAGTACCAATCCAGTCTGGGCTACATAAGACCATGTTTCAAACAGACAGACAAAAGCCAAAGTTACAGTTGAAGGGGATAACATTCATGTGTTCAACTTAATTTAGTTCCTTTTCCTTGAATGTATACTGAGTGCACAGCAAATGAAAATATACAAATAGGCATCATTATGGTTTGAATTTAAAATCTCCTCCCCCTGCCTTCTCCCCCACACCCCTCCCCATACAGGTACCTGTGTTACAATACCTTGTCCCTAGCTGGTGTCAATGTTGTTTCAAGGTTGTGCAACCTTTGGAGCAGGTGTGGATCACTGGGGATAGATCTTTCAGTCATGGTCCAGCCCTACTTCTAGCCCAAGCTTGCTCTTTTCTTGTTAATCATTCAAATATATGAGAGGAACTTTTGCCTCACTCTCTGCCCCTCTTTAATATCAACACGGATTGGCCCACTTTAGCCGTCATGCATTCCCCTGGTGGTAGAAACCAGAGTAAGTCATTCCTCCTTTAAGATGCTTCTGGCAGGAAGCAAGTCAGAGTATAAGTTGCCAGTACAGTGGTGTATTAGTTTTTGAGACAGGGTCTCACTATGTAGCCTAGGCTGTTCTCTAAATCATTGTCCTCTTGACTCAGCTTCTGAAGCTCTTGGATTATAAGTGTGTGCCACCAGGCCAACTTTAGAATCAGTGTTTTTTAACTTTGTAATCTTAGTGAACTAGACTCTGAATAGTGAAGTGTGACATTTAGATATCTTTCTAAAAGTTTTTACTTCTCTAGCTGTTTGTCCTGTTTTTGGATCCAGGTTTCACAACACACTGCCTTTCCTGTGCTCTCTGATTTCCTTTCCCATTTTAAAAGGATTTCTTATGGGAAAATGTGGGTTTAAGTACTGGTCTTGGTAATTAAAAGTGTTCTAAAACCACAGAAGCTATTAAAGAGATATGGATTCAAGTAGAACACTGAATTAGCATGTATAGGATCTGGACTCCAACCAGCCAGAGACAGGTACACATGCCTGTAACATTAATATTTAGGGAAGCTGAAGCTAGTGGGTTATTAGGGTGCACAAGTTTAAGTCTAACCCAGACAAAGTAGTTGAGAGCATGACTCAAAAAAAAAAAAAAAAAAAAAAAAAAAAATCCAAGCTGTTTCCTGAGCCTTCTAGTAACTGTCATAGTTTCTTGGTATTCTGTGATGTTTGTGCAAGAGCAGAATGAACTAATGATGCATTTCTCAGAATGTTCTGTTACAGAATATACAACAATCTGTAAATACATTAACACTACTTATGAACCTAAGCTATATAATTTCCCAACTCGGGAAACAAATACTTAGACTCCCTTTTTATTAATAAATAATATGCCAGTCTTTTACTTCTTAAATTAGAACCTTCAGAACTAACCCATAGGCATTATTATTTATACATAGCCCATGTAATTCTGATACATACACCGAGATTTGGGATACTGTGTATCATGTCACATTCTCCATCTCTCCTTTCATAGTGTGTATGGTGTAATATCAGCCTTGGAATTTAGAGGGTTGGTTTGGCGATAGGGTCTGACTTTGTAATCCAGACTGGCCTTAACTTTTCTGTATAGCTGGTACTGACCTCAAGCCTGATGATCCTCTTGCTTTAGCCTCCCAAGTGTTGGGACTCCAAGCTAGCATGGTCATGATACCAACCCTTGCAAGTCCTGGAATTTTTATTTACATGATCCCATTTCCATACTGGTATCTAATATTTTTTTATGTGTAAACTTTTCCTGAAAGAAGAACATGACTGTTCACTCCAATTAAGTTACAAGCAACAGGACGAAGTAACAGTTCTATCCAAGTATAGGCCTACTATCAAGTGGAAAAAACAAACAAAATAGTTGCATCACTAAAAAGTCTCACTGCAGTGTGGTTGATGACGTCCTCATAAATCCCTTACCCTTCTTGAGTTAAACTTCACCCTTTACACTCTCAGCAGCAGGTGTGCTCAACTATAGCCCATGCTTGCCGTGACTGGTTCAGAACACAGTCGAAAACAAAACTGAAAACTTAAAGAAATAATGATTGATCCCCTCCGCAACCTCCTTTAACCTGATTGTATGTTTCTTGAGTATGAACTTTATAGACGATAACATTTTTTCTCTTTTCTCTCTTTTATTGGATATTTTCTTTATTTACATTTTAAATGTTATCCCCTTTCCTCGTTTCCCCTCCAGAAATCGCCTATCCTATGCCCCTCTCCCTGTTTCTATGAGGGTGCTCGCCCACCCACTTCCTCCCTCCGGCCTTGGCATTATCCTACACTGGGTCAAGCCTTTACATGACTAAGGGCCTTTCTTCCTATTGATGCTGAACAAGGCTATCCTCTGCTACATATGTGGCTGGAGCCATATGTCCCTCCATGTGTACTCTTTGGTTGGTGATTTAATTCCTGAGAGCTTTGTGAGGTCTGGTTGGTTGATACTGTTGTTCTTCCCCTTCAGCTCCCTCAGTCCTTTCTCTAACTCCTCCATTGGGGTCCCCATGGTCAGTCCAGTGGTTAGCTGCAAGCATCCTCATCTGTATCAGTAAGGCTCTGGAAGAGCCACTCAGGAGACATCCATATCAGGCTCCTGTTAGCAAGCACTTCTTGGCATTAGCAATAGTGAATGGGTTTGGTAACCGTGTATGGAATGGATCCCCAGGTGGGGTAGTCTCTGGATGACCTTTCCTTCAGTCTCTGCTCCACACTTTGTCTCTATATTTCCTCCTGTGAGTATTTTGTGTCCCCTTCTAAGAAGGACTGAAGCATCCACACTTTGGTTTTCCTTCTTGAGCCTCGTGTGGTTTATGAATTGTATCTTGGGTATTCCCAGCTTTGGGACTAATATCCACTTATCAGTGAGTGCATGACATTTGTGTTCTTTTGTGATTGGATCGCCTCACTCAGGATGTTATTTTCTAGTTCCATCCATTTATTTGCCTAAGAATTTCATGAAGTCATTGTTTTTAATGTCAGAGTAGTACTCCATTGTGTAAATGTACTACTAGATTTTCTGTCTCCATTCTTCTGTTGAAGGACATCTGGGTTCTTTCCAGATTCTGGCTGTTACAAATAAGACTGCTATGAACATAGTGGAACATGTGAACTTGTTGTATGTTGGAGCATTTTTGGGTATATGCCCAGGAGTGGTATAGCAGGTCCTTAGGTAGTAGTACTATGTTCAATTTTCTGAGGAACTGCCATACTGAGTGGTTGTACCAGCTTGCAATCCCACCAACAGTAGAGGAGTGTTCCTCTTTCTTCACATCCTGGCCAGCATCTGCTGTCACTTGAGTTTTTGATCTTAGCCATTCTGACTGTTGTGAGGTAGAATCTCAGAGTTGTTTTGATTTGCATTTCCCTGATGACTAAGGATGTTGAACATTTCTTTAGGTGCTTCGTGGCCATTTGATCGATATTCCTCAGTTGAGAATTTTTCATTTAGCTCTATATTCCATTTTTTTAAATAGGGTTATTTGGTTCTCTAGAGTCTAACTTCTTGAGTTCTTTGTATATATTGGATATTAGCCCTCTGTTGGATGTAGGATTTGTAAAGATCTTTTTCCAATCTGTTGGTTGCCATTTTGTCCTATTGACAGTGTCCTTGACCTTACAGATGCTCTGAAATTTTATGAGGTCCCATTTGTTGATTCTCGATCTTAGAGCATAAGCCATTGGTGTTCTGTTCAGGAAATTTTTCCCTGTGCTCATGTGTTCGAGGCTCTTCCCCACTTTCTCTTTTATTAGTTTCAGTGTATCTGGTTTTATGTGGAGATCCTTGATCTACTTGGACTTGAGCTTTGTACAAGGAGATAAAAAGGGATCTATTTGCATTCTTCTACATGCTGACCGCCAGATGAACCAGCACCATTTGTTGAAAATGCTGTCTTTTTTTTTTTCACTAGATGGTTTTAGAGAACACTTTTTGAAGAATATATATATATATATATATATATATATATATATATATATATATGGGGAGAACCAGAAGAGGGCATCAGATCTGTTCACAGATGGTTGTGAGCCACCGTACAGTTGCTGGGAATTGAACTCAGGACTTCTGGAAGAGCAGCCAGTGCTCTTAACCGCTGAGCCATCTGTCCAGCCCTGATAACATCTTTTTACTATGTTGAAAGTTTAGTCATACCTTCTATACCATGTGCACCTGAGGCAGAGTTTTACATACAGTTGGGGTAGTTGCAGGTGAAGGTCTATTGACACTTTCCAGCTGGAGGGAACATTGGCAGGTCTGACTTAAAGGTTCTTTGCAGATGATTACTACTTCTGTGATTAAGATGACTATGCACATAGAAAAATATTTTGGAAGTCCTAAGTACTTGAGTGCTTCTCGGAACGTTACCTGACTTCTCTAAATCTAAATACTGGGGCTTTTTAAAATGGACTAAATGAAATGAGATAATGTGAAATATTTATCAGTATGCCTACAGATGTCAATAAATGGTAGTCATATGTATTGGTTTGTTAATCCTTCTGTTTGGAAAGAAATATGTCATCCTTTAGTAAATGAACACTTTGCATTGAACTTAACCCCTGATGCTCATCTGTAGAATTGTGCTTTCTTCTTTTCTCATTTTTTTGATTCCTCTGTTTTTCTGATCCTTTGACTCTCCTTCAAGCATGATGTTCTAATACTGTGTTCTAACTGCTGGTGTGTCTGTGACTTTGAACCCCTGAGGGCAATGTCTGTGTCCTGATTTTTAGTTCATCATACTTTATTATTCTAACAATAGTGATGTTTTATTAGTCCGATATTGGATGTGCTGAGATAAAAAGACTTAGTTTGACAAACCTGAAAATTTTCCTAAAAATTGAATAAGGACTGAAGAAATGGCCTTACTGTCCTTCCCAGAGCTCTGGGTTATTTTCCCCGCAACCTCAACAGGTAGCTCATAATCACCTGTAACTCCTAGTCCATGGGATCCAGTGCCCTCTTATGACTTTGTCTGGCATCCTAAAACATTTGACATTACACATAAGTAGAAGTAAAACACTCCTTAAAGATGAATAACAGTCTTAGGAAGTTTTTGGAACTTTGTGACTGTGTTTTCATGAAGTTCCAAAAGCAGAGATCCCGAGAACTGTTTCTCTGCAGTATCACCCTTATCTGTTCAGTTAGCACTTGGCTTCAGGACTTTTTTTTTTTTTTTAAAGGAAATGTTCAGGAGTATTACATATAAATGACAGTTTTAACTTTTTAGAATTTTATTTTAAAAGAAGTTTGTAGGGAGCTGAGGAGGAGAATTGTATGAGTTTAGGACCAGCCTGGGCTACAGCATGGGATCCTAACTCAAAACGAAGAAGAGGAAATTTTGTCAGCCAGAATTTTATGCTCATTTGAGTGTTATTACAATTCTACCTCAAATTTAAAAATAAAAAAATTAAGACCTAGCTTAGTTTTGATATAAAAGTTAGAAGAGCTGAGGACTGAAAACATATTTAGCTTTCTTAGAATTATTTCTTAACCTGCTTCAGATTTTAGAATAATGGTCTGTGACTCTAAACTTGTATAATTTTTTCCCCCTGACCTGGCAAAACCCTACTGTTGTACTTGAGTCATTTTGAGTGAGTCACTTTGCACACTGAGGGTGGCTGAACAAAGATTTTGCTGTGTGTTTTCCCACCTAATGTACACTCAGGTTTTGTGGAGGAAAAATTTATACTTCTGGACCCTTTGACCTTCATTTATAAATCCAAGTAGATATATAAAAACAACATCAGATCTAGATGAGATCTTTATTTTAAAAAGCTGGGGGCTGGAGAGATGGCTCAGTGGTTAAGAGCACTTGCTCTTTTCAGAGAATGTAAGTTTAGTTCTCAGCACCCACGTGGTAGCTCACAACCATCTGTAGTTCTGTTTCCTGGGTATTCATACCTCTAATGGGCTCTATAGGCACCAGGCACACTCCACAACCATAAATGCAGGCAAAACACCCATTCTTACAAAGAAGAAAAGCTGTGGCCACCTGGGAGTTCAGACCATATGATTTTTGTTTCTGAGAGGATTAGGAACTTACCCAAATTTTCCCAAAAGGAAAAGCAGCCAGCATGATGAACTTCATGACATGAGGATCTTTGAAGGGATGTAGTGCTTGTGAGTGCTATGAACCATTCATCATTAGACAAGCTAAGTTGGTTAAAGTAGGGTGTGGCTGTACATAAAAACAGAATGCTGACTTCTGGCATAGCAGTGGAAGCCACCATTAATGCTACTACTAATCTTTCCCACTCTTGCCTACCACTAGAGCTTTTGGACAGTGCATAGGGTCAAGAATTAACACCGTGATGAAGGTAATAAAGAGGTACATTGTCTTAATTAGGGTTTCCATTGCTGTAAAGAGACACCATGACCAAGGCAACTCTTGAAATAGACAGCATTTGGGATAGCTTACAGGTAGTTAGGATGAAGCTCTTCCAATTCCCACCCCCATAGTGACACACCCTCAATAAGGCCACATCTACTCCAATAAGGCCACACTTCCTAATAGTGCCACTCCTTGGGTCAAGCATATCCAAACCTCCACATTCCACTCCTTGGTCCCCATAGGCTTGTTCAAACACACAAGTCTATGGTGGCCATACCTAGCCATAGCATAATATAAAATACATCAACTTCACAAGTTCCATAGTCTATAACAGTCTCAACAATGTTAAAAGTCCAAAGTTCAAAATGTCTTCAGCAACTCATGCAGTCTCTTAACTGTAATCCCCTATAAAATCAAAATAAAAAGCAGATCACATGCTTCCAATGTCACGGGATATATACATTACCATTCCAAAAACTTCATGGTGAGGAAATACTGTACCAAAGCAAGACCAAAACCAGCTGGACAAACTCCATCACTATGTCTGATGTTCAACTCCTTTCTGCTTTGATGACTGCAGCACAAGTCTTGGCCAGTTCCACTCCCTGTTAGCAGCTCTCCTCGGCAGGTATCCCAGGGCTCTGGCATCTCAAATACCTTGGGGTCTCCAGGACAACTTCAGTGTTATAGCTTCTTGTTCCAGTGTCTGAGATCCACCCATGATCTTCTGGGCTCCTCCAAAAGGCTTGGGTCACATCTCTAGCTCTGCCCTCTAAACCCTGGTTGACTCCACTCCACCATTGCTGGTATGCTTGGTGTTCATCCCATGGTACTGTCATCTCTGATTCGCGGGAGTTTTCAACTTCAACTAGGGTTCACCAGTAACCTCTCACAGGCCCTCTTCATAGTGCCATGACTCTCTGGCTTTAGAGTCAAAGATAGAACTACTGGGACAATTGATTCTGGTTAGTTGGAACTAAGAAATTGGTGGTGATTAAGAAGAGACCAGCATCACTGAGGTGAAATCTTCTTTGCATGACCCCTTTTCAGTCCTAGGCCATCAACTGTAACTGAGACTGCACCTTTACCAATGGTCTTCCCTGGCCTCACATAGTGCCAAACCTCAGCTGTTCTTCATGACCCCTCATGCCTTCAAAACTAGTACCATTTGAATAATTCTTAAAGTCCAGCTGAAGCACAAGGTAAAATCTTAGCTATCTCTGAACACAGCTTCTTTGTGCTCTCAGAAAACACTTCCCAGAAGATTTCGTCTCAGTAATGCTGGTCTCCTAATCACCTCCAATTTCTTAGCTCCAACTAACTAGCATCAGTTGTCCCACTAGTCCCTTCTATCAAAATAGATTTGACTCTAAAGCCAGAGAGCCACATGGCTGAAGCTGCCAAGTTTTGCTGCTTGCCTGAGCTGAAATATGGCCCCCTTGTTCTATTACATTATCACCAGCTTTCTGTTTTCCTACTCCTTCATTGCCTAAGCTTGGCTGTTCTAGAACTTGCTCTGTAGATTGACCTTGAATGCAGAGATATACATGGCTCAGTCTCCTGAATGCTGGGATCAAAGGCTTGTACCAGTATGCCTGGACTTAAACATTCTTTACCTGTTCTGTCCCTTAAACTAGATCTGCTTGGCTTTGTCTCCTATGATTAAAACTGTGTATCACCATACCTGGGTCAAAGCTTTTCATGGCCACTATTCCTCAAGATGTGGATCATAAGTGTGCCCTCCATTGTATTTCATCCCACATTAAAAGTCCAAATGAAAACATTAACCAGGCAACATTGCTTAACATGATATAACTATTACTTGCTCTTTTGTAAAAATGTCAGGTTCTGGCGTCATGAGCAGCACTCATTTGCTCTTCTGGAGTATGTGTCCAAGTGCCACATTCCTTTTCTTTGGTGTAAATGATAACTTTGGCAGTGGGAGAGCTTCAGGGCTTTGACACATGGCAAACAGTAAGATTGATTCTATAAAACCCTAATCCATAGTAGAACTTGTATAACAGAGGCATTTTAGCTGATATGTGCGGGGAGAGGGAACCTCACTACCAAAATGAGGTTTGCATATGCAAAGGAACTGAATTCCAAAGAAGTAAAATAAAATTTCTTGCTTAAGCCATATGACTCAACAGGGTCTTTTTTAGCACTGACTTTACTTAGAATAATGAACAAAGGTAGCTTCTTGACTTTGTGCTTTTTGTTGTTGTTCTTGTATTGATATTTATATAGATGCATCCTCCACCAATTAGTGATTTTTAACTCTCTTATTGTTTTAAGACAGTGTCTTAACATAGCCCCCGGTGGCCTTAATCTTGGTATTTTCCTGGTTCAGTCTCCTGAGTCCTGGAATCACCATGTCTGACTATAATAAATAAATGCCATCCATTTAGTCACATCTTATGCAGTATGAAGTTGACTCTTTGTATATTAGTTACTTTTCTCACTGTGACAAACTACATATCAAAAGCAACTTAAGAATTTATTCTGGCTCACAGTTTGAGCAAGAGAGAGAATATCATGGCAGGGAGGCGTGGCAACAGGAGCTTTGGCAGCTGGTCACATTGCACCTCCAGTCAGGATGCAGACAGGTGCTCACTGATGCTCAGTGGACTTTCTCTTTTCTTGTCAGTATAGGACACAACCAATGAGATTGATTGTGCAGCCATATTAGCTTTCTAGAACACCTTCATTAGACAACACCCACAGGTGTATTATTACTTTGTAAATCCTGTCAAGTTGACAATTAAGATTGGCCTAGAAGTTCAGTTTTGTAGATCCAAACAACTACAGATTGGGAATGTTTTCAGGAGTGTGGGATGTATTTTCATGGTATAATGCTTGCCTGTAGTGTGTGAGTCTCTGGGGTTTGATCCCTCACCAATGCAAAAGTAGAAGAAAAAAGTATTGTAGATGAGATTGTGTCTATACTGAACACAGACTTTTCCCTTTGTCATTGTTCTTTATTCTTTAATACTATATTACAGCATTTTATGTAACGTTTTCAAAACTGTGGTGGTTTGAATAAGGGCCCCCACAGGTTCATAGAGTTGAGTGCTTGGCCACCAAGGAATGGCATTATTAAAAGGTATGTGGCCTTAGAGAACTGTGTTAACTGAAGGTGGACTTTGAGGTTTCCGAAGCTCAAGTTATGGCTTTTGTGATAGTTCTTGTGCTCACTCCATGCTCTCCTTCTTCCCCCTCCCCACCCCCACCTGCCTAAGTATCCAGGTATAGAACTCTCAGCTCCTCTCCAGTACCATGTCTGCCTGTGTGCCTCTATGCTTCCGTACATGCTGATAATGAACTAAACCTCTGAAACTGTAAGCCAGCCCCAATTAAATGCCCCCCCCCCTTTTTTTTAATAAGGGTTGCTATGGTCATTATGTCTCATCTTGTCAGTAGGACAAAGACTTAGATAATAGCTCTACACTTTCTCTGTACTGCCTTAGGTTTTCAAGGTAAAACTAAGACTGCCAGAGAGCATTACACAGAAAAGAATTCTTTATCACATTACAGCTGAAAAGAAATTCTTTATCATGCAACCTCAAGCCTTTGTCTTTATGCACAAATAAACACACCCTGGTTGTCATACTATAGATAGCAGCAGGAAGCAGAACTACGGAAGCCAAAAAGCAAGGCTAGTCCAGTAGGGACTTCCTAGAACTATGGACTAGGTCTTTGGTGGATTATATCTATGTTTCTGCTTTGGCATGTATTGAGGCCTACATGTTAAATTTACATTCAGAATGTTGCTTCTAACATGGTGTCCATTTTTCTAAGGTCTGGGGGCCTGTTACATAGCTGTATCTCAGAGGTTCTGATAAATTGTGCTTTGATTTTTCATTTGAATCTAGGTATTTTTACATTTCCTCTCTGATTTCTTCACTGGTCATTCATGACTGCTTACCATTCTGAGAGAAGAAAACAAACTACTATTAGCATCAAACTGCATTAAATTATACACAGTAAATATACTTCATAATTGGTTGAAGCCCACTGATGTCAATGATTAATTATCACAGGACAGAAAATGACAAGGTTGTATATAATGTGCTGTGAAGATAAAATTATTTAAGGTTAGTATGGATATAGTAAGTGGATGAAATAAATGGAGAAAGACAGGGAAAAAGGAGAAATCGGTTAAATGAGAGAAAGGCAAAAGAAGCAATAGAGAAGCATGGAAGAGAAGAGAAAAAGAACAAGAAATTAGAAAAAATTAAATGAAAAATAAAGATTTCCCAATAATGAAAAAATTGAAAAATGAAATTAGGTAAATGCAAGAAGGGGACTAAAAACGTAAGAACATCTAAGACAGCTTAATGTGCTATTAAAAATAGTATGGGGACAGAGGAAGATGCATGGTGGAATGATAATAAGAGAAAATTCCTGTGCATGCAGGCTGGAGAGGGTCAGTTAAACTGCACTTCTATCTTTCCTAGAGCTTTATGCTGTTGCTGAGTTTCTTAGGCAAATTTATGGTGTCTGGCACTGCTGTCTTCATTGATAATTTTCCTTGTGTGAGTACCAGATGCCTCTACTGGCCACTGTTAGATTGCCCCCTGTGGCAGGGTCTCTCCCCTGACTGTTCTGGGGGTCTGTTTCAGGTACATCACAAGTGTGAGAAGTAGTCACACAGCACTGAGAACCAAGTGCATAAAGGCCATGTCTTCATACTTTAAATATTTCCTGGTTTCCAGTCACTCTGCTAGATTGATATGTCAGTTTCTCATTAGTACACCACAGGACCTTCAGCATTCTCAGGCTCTTTGGAAGTGTACAGATAGGTGGCTCCAGAGGTTGATGAACTTCTGACCTCAGGCTATCAAACTCCAGAATTATTTCAAATGATGAGCCATTGATAAGAGACTATCATATCATTCCTTATGTATTTTCCTGCTTAGGTGAGTCCTCCAACTCCCTGTGCCCTCCAGCTTGCTTGTCTCTATCTGGCTCCCTGTTCTCTATAGCTGTTTTCCTGGGCCTTCCTTCATCCTAAATCTTTGGCAGGCCCGATTGCAGTTCCCACACCTGTGGTTCCCCATTCTCAGCCTAACAATAGGAGCCTGGCTTTGAGCCTGTTGTCACTTTTACTATGCCAGCACTGGATGGAGAGTCTATGTTTGCTGGGTAACTACTAATACAACATTGTCAGCTCTTTGGTACTTGAGTACAATTTAAGCCTGGGTTTGTCCCATGTAGATTCTTTGTATGTCATTTGGAAAGAACTAAGAAAGTGTAGTCTTTTAACTGCAAGCAAGCTTCTGCCTGGGGTTCTGTGGGCCCTGCTGCCTCATTCATAGCTCCACTTTTTTTTTTTCTTTTTTTTTTTTTTTCTTTTTTTTCTGGTATCTATGATATGATGGTGCAGGATTCAACCTTGTTCAGAAAAGAATCTCTTTGGATAGATCTTTGATCCTTGGGCTTTTCTGGCATCCCAGCAGCCACTAATACTTGTAAGATGAGTAGTACTTTGAGCCCACATACTACCAGCACAACATATCTGCTACTATGACCAAGGGTCACAGCCTGCCTGTTGCTGAGGTGGACTCTCGGCCCAAGATGACTGCAGCCAGTCATAGGTGTTAGTCTTCTTCTGGTACTGGGACTGTTCAGAGACTCTGTCTGACCAGCCTAGTTACAGCATATAGCTTTGTGCTTACTACCCTGTTCCGTGAATCGGGTCTGTATCACACTGTGCTACCAAATGTTGGGATGGAGTTGATGAAGGTTCAGTCCTGGTCCACCTGGCTGACTCTTAAGCCTGGTCAGGCCTTACATGCTGAAGTTTTTAACAATTTCAGGTGCACTGAGGTCCATAGCTGGTGGTAATGAAGTATGTGTCTGTCCCACTAGTGATGGACCTATCTGGCACTTTGGCAGTTTAGAGTCTTATCAGTTAACACTGACTTTGAAATACTAGTACTGCCTGAGGTTGGGAATGAGTAGTAGAGACAGGCCTTGGCCACCAAAAATGATGCTAAGCTATTTCATATCTGAGTCTCTCATAGCTACAGAGAACTGAGTCTGTGTTGCCCTATAACATGATTACAGCTGCAAGATCAGTGGACAGTAGGGATTTTTTATCTCCACCATAATGGGGCTACCATTATATGCATGGTTTGTTGCTAATTGCAGTGTATGACCTCACTTTTTTACTCTGCCGAAACCTCTTATTTTATTTCTACTCCCAACCTGGTCTTTGTTCTAATGCTTTTTTCCTAATCTAATTTTACATATTTCCATGTGGTAACCCCTGTGCCTTCAAGACTAGAGGGGGACCTTTTGCAGGTTTCTAGAACACACTTTTGGTATAGTTTCTCCCCATCTCCTTCCTGCTTTACAAATTTCTACTCCCTACCTGCCAGTTCTTTACAAGACAGTATGGTTTGAATAATTGTATATATCGCCAAATGTGTATATTTTTGTTTAAAGAGTCACTTGCCTTTGTTTTTTTAATTATTTATTTTTAAAATAAATTTTTATTTATTTATGTATATGAACATTATTTTCATGTATGCCTGCATGACAGAAGAAGGCATCAGATTGAATTATAGATGCTTGTGAGCCAACATATGGGTGCTAGAAACTGAACTCAGGACCCCTGGACAAATATCCAGTGCTCTTGAACTGCTGAGCCATCTCTCCAGTCCCCTTGCCTTTGTTTCTTGATATCATTCTTTTTAATGAAAAACTTTTCATAGAACTAGTGATGCTTAGCCCAGCCCTCCCCCGCAAAAAAGGTGCTTGCAGCTAAGCTTGAAGCTCTGAATTTGGTTCCCACATATGGTGGGAGAAAAGACATGCTCTCAAAAGTTGTTCCCTGGACTCCATCTGTGCACTGGAACCCCTAGAAAATAATGGAACTAAAATAAAAAATATCTTTCATGTATTGGTTTTATTGTTAGGAGTTTTAGGTAGATTCTTGGTTGAGTCTCTTTTACTCTTGTCTTGGCCTAAATTTGAAATCCTAACAATCTTTTTTCTTCGGAGGGAGTGTCCTCATGTATGCAGGGTACCCCTCACAGCTTTTCTGAAATGTAGGTTCAGTCTTATAGTGTAGTCATACAGTGTTTATTTCCTACCTTTTGGCATTTACATTACCAAGTACTACAAGGTACAAACTACCTCTGATTCATTCGTTTGTTCTTTCTGTTAAGCAGTATGAAATCATACATAATTAGGAGATCTAGATTTCTTTGGACTATGGTGTGATATGGTAGGAAAATTAAACTAGCCCTATGGCAAAACTATAAGTTAATATCATCCCACATGAAAATAAACTATTTCTTATAATCAGAAGACTATATAAAATAGTTCAGTACTAGTTGAGGATACCTAGCTCCAGCGACTATATTAGGTCTGAAACTGCAGCTGTGATGGGGGCTAGAAACAGTCTATACAAATTGAGTGCAGTATGAAAAGGGCTGTCACTACCTGCTGTGTAAGTATGTCCTGGTGTCATTAGTCTCTTAGTTCACACTGACCGCACACATATACATGCACACACGCACATCTTCTGGAGTCTTGTATGTGGTTTACTACTTTGTTCCTGGGGGGGGGGGGGTGAATAGTTTCGGAGATTTGCATTCAGCTTGTCATAGGTCCACAGCTTACTAATGAGGTTATAGAGCCATTATGGAGGTTATTCTAACTGACAAGTATATAAACTCTAAATTCAAGAACAAAGAATAACTTAGGTGGGTCTGTTGGTTTAGTGGATCTACTTTGAATTAGGCTGTTGCCAAAACTGTATTATCTCCAACAGATTTTATTTAGGTAAGGTTGATTCTTTACTAACATCGATGGGCTTTATAATCTTGCTGTACTTGGAGGTCTGAAGTTAGGTAACCTTGTTCCTGCCCCATTCTACTGATTGGAATAAATCATAAAACTAGCTGAAATCAATGGGAAGAACACATAGATTCCAGTTATTGGTGGAACTTGGTATATTTCTATTGTAGGAAAGCATGAATAATGGAAAAGAAGAAATGTCATTGTAGCTGTATTAGAAATTTGTTTTATCAGCTATCTTCCAAATATGTATAGAGCTTTCTTACTTGACATGGTTTCCTTTTTTAATCTTATTATCCTTTTTATTAACTTAAAAATGTCCCTTGTCATTTTAATAAGGATTAATCAGAGATACTATATGTTTAACTCTCCATAGTTAGTAAGAAATTGTGATCTTTGGATTCAGTGCAATGTTTCTTTTTATTAGTATCTCCATATTGCCTTATTAACTTCCTAGAAAGCAAGTTGTCTTGGTTTCTTTTTCTTGTTACTAATTGATACTTGGCAAGTCACATATCAGAGTATGACAGTACTTAGCAGTGGTCTCTGCTGATATGAAAATGTTTCTTACAAGAGAAAGAGGGATACATATTATATAGAGAATTTAAGTTTGGCTGCCTTTTTATCACCATATACCAGTAATCTGAAATAACACGAGTAGCAGACCACGCCTTTCTGTTGGGATGTGGACTTCTGCGAAGTGCTCATTTTCATAGTTAAGATGATATTTTATCAGAGAGCTAAAAAAATTGTTTTCTGCTTTCAGAGTGAACAGTAGTACTGTCCACTGGATATGTTTTTGCTTATAAGAAATTATAGCACCCAGTCTCTTTAGAGTCTTTAGAAAATCATGTTTTAAGGGGACTTTCAAAAAACCTTGGGGCTGGAGAGATGGCTCAGTAGTTTAAGTCTGTTTTCTGCTTTGCAGAGGACCTGTGTTCCCAGAACCCACTGTGAGCAGCTTATAACTGCTTGTATATCCAGCTCCAGAGACATCACATAAAAATACTCCTTACTACCACTTTGTGCACATAATTAAAAATAAAATAAAACTTTAAAACACTAGATCTTTTGGAGGTGTTAGATAGGATGCCCAAAGCCTACAAACATTGAGACTAATCTGGAGGAAACTAAAAACAAAATGAGACATAGTTGCTTATGTGAACATTTCAAATATTTTTATATTTAGTATCCACAAGTGTGTGGATACTAAAGAAAAGGCCATATCTGTTTAGAAATGAAATAATGGGGTGATATACTTAGGTAAGAAGTAATAAGTTTTTGGCTTTTGTATTGTTTGAATAGATGCCATGCTCATGAAGAAGAGGAATTCCTAGAGGGAACTCTTCCTTACTTTTTAAAAACTTGTAATTCAGAGGTTTCTGTGGTCCTTGTATAGTTAACAGATCTATGTCTTAAATGGTTGGGTGCTTAAAAAATTAGAATGAGGGAATGGGTCATATTTTAGAGTGTGTATTTGAAAAGTAATCTAAAAACTTTTCTGTTCCACAGGACTTAAATATCATTTATTCTTATCTCCATGGAATGGAAATACTGTCAAACCTCAGGGAGCATCAGCTTAGGTAAGTGTAATTGGTTTATTAGTCTGTGCTATATAGTTATTCATTTGTTCACCAGGTGCTTGTTAAGCACCTTTTACCGTCAGCGTATTTTAGGCATTTGAAATACTTAGATTAGATCTCTAGTGTCCTAGAGTTTGAAAGCACAGTAAGAACTGGGTACAGCCAGGGTGGAGTTGGCCCACACACAACTTGGAAAGCAGAAGCAGGCAGATCTCTATGATTTTGAGGCCAGCCTGATCCACAGAGTAAGTTTCAGAACAGTTAGAGCTACGCACTAAAACCTGGTCTCAAAAAACCAAGAAGGGAAGGGGAGGGGAGGGGAGAGAAGAGGGGAGGAGGGAAGGAAAGACAAATTGTATGCTATGCAGAAGTAAGTACTCTTGAGTATAATACAACATGGTAATGTGAAATCATATAGTAGATGCTTGAATTTAGATGATTACTGAAAACCTCTTTTAGGAAATGGGTTTTGAGTAGAGGCCTATGTAACAGGGTCTAGAAAATGGGCCAAAGAATACTTTGTGGTACCAAGTGAAAAAAAGAGGTAGAATACAGTAGTCTCAGAGAGCCAGGTAACTTAGAAATTTTTGTAAGGCTGGGCATAGATAGTTCTCTTTCTTATCCCAGTTTTTGTTAGGCATGGTATCTAAGTCTCTATCATATACACTGCAGTTTTGTCTTCAATAAAATGGGGGTGATACCTCTGTCTTTGTTACAGTGCTTTTAATTTAAATGAGACTAACTAAAGCAAAGAACTATGCTCTCGATATGTGCCAGATAGTGCAGTTGCCCTAGTTTTCTTTCCATTTCTATAATAAAGACTATAACAAGAGGCAACTTGGGAAAGAAAGGGTTTATTTGTTTTGCAAGTTACCATTACAGTCTATAATTGAGGAAAGCCACAGTAGGAATCTGAGGCAGGAACTGAAGCAAAGTCATGGAGGAACACTGCTTACTTGCTTGTTCCCCATGGCTTGCTCAAGTTGCTTTTTTATACAAACCAGGGCCACCTACATACAGATAGTACTGACCACAGTGATCTAGACCTTTACATATCAATTATTAAATCAAGAAAATTCAGGGCTGGAGAGCACTGACTGCTCTTCTAGAGGTCCTAAGTTCAAATCCCAGCACCCATCTATCTGGTGGCTCACAACCGATTGTAATGAGATCTGATGCCCTCTTCTGGTGTGTCTGAAGACAGTTACAATGTATAGAATAAATAAACAAATCTTTTTTTAAAAAAAAAAAAGAAAGAAAGAAAAAGAAAATGCTTCACAGTCCAGTCTGATAGAGATAATTCTTCAGTTAAATTTCTTCTTCCTGATAATTTTAGGTTTGTATCAAGTAGTTGGGCACAATATATTAACCTGGCATGAGTTTCTGCAGCCAAGGTCCATATACTTTATGAACCTCTGCTTCCACTTTAAGTCAAACCTTGCCTGGCAGTGGTGGTGTGCACCATTGATCCCAGGCACTTGGGAGGCAGAGGCAGGTGAATCTGAGTTGAGAGCCAGCCTGGTCTACCAAGGGGGTTCCGGAACACAGAGAAATCCTGACTTGATAAACCAGAAAAAGAAAAAGTCAGACCTGTGTATCTGAGATCATATGTCTATATTGGAGATACTTTAGAGTGCTATGAAGCATTAATTATTGTGATTTTGTATATTTTCTTCAATGTACTTTGTTTGCATGACCAATTAGCTCACCGCTTTTTTTCAGTGTTCAAGGTTCTGATGATGAACTGGGTTTCTAAAAAATTATTTATTTTGTATTACAATCTGTTTTCTATATAAAGTAACTTGGGCATTAGTGTTTGTGAGAATATCAGGAAAAATGAAAACTAAAAATGAGAATAGTCATCAAAATGTATTTATTTTATGTTTAAAGATCTTTTACTGCTGCCAGTAACTGTTCTTCACAAGATGGGGAAATAAACCATTCAAATGTATATTTTATCATTGATAAAATTATTTGGTGTGAATTGACGAGGTTTGTAATGTGCTTAAGAATTTTAATTCCATGACATCATCGTGGTTTTGATAGATTTTGTAGTTTTCTTTTACTTTGCTTGCTTTTTGTATACACACTTGACTATAGTGCTCTGATGAGCCTGACACTGTGCAGTCTTCATGTGACTGCCTCAGTCACAGACATATGCCACTATGACTGGTTTGTATCACTTTGTAAAAAAAGTGAAAGACAGGCAAAATACTTTAAACCAAAGTATTATCTATTCCTTTTACAAAAGATGTTATTGCATTACAATATATTTCCAAGCTTAGTAAAAGTTTAGTTTTATGTCTGATCATTTTTTATTGATATAACTGACAGTTTTGAAACAAAATTTAAGATTAAGCCTTATCTTTTTATCCTTTTTGTTAGGTTAATGTCAACAAGAGCACGCTATGAGAGATACAGTGGTAATCAAATGCTTTTTTGGTAAGTATTTTATAATTACCTCAGATTAGTGACTTATGTTTAAATCTGGACTTTACACATTAAAGTTGATTTGGTATAGTATAATACACAAAAAACATCAGGAGCGTCTAGTGCATTCAACGTTAGAAATATAAGCAATTGTGACCACTGTTGCTAAAGAGACTGGCTTTTTTTTTTTTCTAGTAAACTCTACTCAGCACTGTTGTGGGATGGTAATTAAAATTGTGACTTTATTGTTATCAGTTAGTTTACCTCTTTCAACCTCTTATTGAAAGAAGCTTTTTGATCAGGTTGTTAAAAAGTGAAAGAAAGGCAAAATACTTTAAACCAAAATAGTATCTATTGCTTTTATAAAAAATGTTACTGCATTATATATATTTCCAAACTTAGTAAAATATTAGTGGTATTCTGATTTAGCCGATGTCAGTCCAGTATTCTTTAATGTCCCACCTTTGTTCTGTTGGGGTTTAGGGGTTGGGGTGGTTTATTGAACATGCACCTAAAGACTGATTGACCAGAGCAACAGCTCAGGCTCAAGAGCTAAAAGCTGTGTACTGGACATTTCTCAGGGCCAGGGTGTAAAGCTAAAACCTCAAAAACCACAATGAGCTCATAGGCAGGTACAGCAAGTGCTACCCATTGGTTGGCCCTGACTCAAGCCATTTTAGACATAACAGTTCATATTCACCTTTAATTTGATGGGTCCTACCTGAAGCTTATAGTTGTAAAATGCCTTAAGATTAACAAACTTCTTAGCATATAGAACATAAACAGGGTATATGGTCAGCATGACCCTGCACTGAGTCAAGTTATTTTTCTGCATCAATGACTGGGGTTTTTCTATATGGATTATCAAATCCTCAGTGGATTTTCCTGCTGCAAACACTTTCCTCATTATGATTTTTGTCTTTTCCACATCTTTACAAGAATATATACCTGGAAGACAAAGGGGACTTAGATCTATGTGTGAGAGAGAGGAGGGGGGTTGGGGGGAGGGAGACAAGGTCTCACTATGTCACTGGTTGTGGTTGTTGTTACTGTTGTTTTGATTTTGAAACAGGGTTTGTCCTGGAATTCTATGCAGTGCCAGGCTGGCCTCACAGAGATCCACCTGCCTCTACCTCCCTAGTGCTAGAATTGCATACAGCTAGAGTGTTTTAAGGAGATATTTTCCTGTGTGTGATTTTTGTGGCATTTTGTATGTTATTTGGAAATATTAATAATGAATTTTATAATTTTTTTGTTTTGACACCTTTTTATACATTAACTTTAAAATGTAGTTAACTGTAACTGATGAAACACTACTTTCTTGCAGAAAATTTAGGAATGTTCCAATCTTGTTACATCTAAAATTGAAAATTTAAAAGCTTTGATTTTATAGTTGACAATTTTATAATTATTTTTAAAAATACCTAAATGACTCAGTAGGTATTAATATTGTTTTTGCTTTTTTGTATTCATTGGAGAATCAACCCATCTGGTTTGATTTTTTGTTTGTTTGTTTGTTTGTTTTTTCCGTGCGGGTGTATGTTTTCAATTAAAGTACAGACAGACAACAGACACACACACACACACACACACACACACACGCAGAGAGACAAAAAGAGGAGAGGCCAGCCAGGAACACTTGGAGAGAGGGGGAAGGGGAAGGGGAAAGAGGGAGAAAGGGGTCAGGATAAGAAGGGACAGGGAGTAAGAGAAAGGGGGCAACAGCCCCTTTTATAGTGAGCCAGGCATACCTGGGTGGAGCCTAGAAGGAATGCTAACAACACCTACAGAGTAAGATCCTGTCTCCAATAAAAGAAAAAAGGTAAATCAAGAAGTTGAGAAGAGTGAATATCAGTGTCAGTATAGCAGTATAAAACTCCATGGTATCAATGTTAGAGAGGATTTCTATCAGCCAAGAAGTCTACAAGAAGTGGGAGGATTAACCTTTAGTGTCTGGAACTGATTACATCACAGGACACTGACTGGTGTGATCTATTTGCTAATCTAAAATTTGCAGCTGGGAGTTTTTAATGAAAAGAATAGTTTGATATTGATAAGAGGTGTAAGGAGAGGAAAATGAGCCTAGAGGCAAGAGAGATATGTGTGAGAAGCCATCTACTATTTTTAAATGTCTGTGAAGCAGGCAGAATCCAAGGCAATCCCTAGAGAACACACTGAGAATAAAAGGTATCTTTTAGATGTCTGACTGGAGTTCAGAAGACTCAAGTTTTTTTATCCTTGTGCTTAGTTGGTAAGGTTGGGGAGAGCTGATGAGTGTTTGCAGTATTTTAAATTTTTACTGACAGTTACAACATTTTGACAATTCCTAGAAAATGAGTGGTAAATACAGAGATCTAAAATAGTAGAGCATTTGGTAAAAGTTATTGAATTGTATTTAAAAGCCCTCATTTTCTCTTTCTTTCACACACTCTGGTATGTTAGAAATGGAACTTTGGGCCACAGAACAGCTCTATCATTGAGCTAAGCCCCCAGCCCCTTTAGTGGCTTGAAATTGGAATTTTAATCAAGCTCTGCTAGATTTGAAGTTTAGACTGTGACATAATACAAAATTTTAAATTGTAACTACTTGTAATTAAATAGGCTTTGTCTACAGTGGTAATAATTTGTTTTCCACAAGTAGATGCTCTGAACACCTGATACTTTGTTTTCCTTAAATCTTTGTGGAAAGGCATATTTTTATGTGAGAATATGTTTTCTAGTTTTCAGTGGACTTTTCTAAAATAGCTTATTTAAAAACATGGATTGTTTGATAAATATTCTCTTGGTAGGGGGCAGTATTCCTTCTTTACCTTCTCACATTCTTGACAACTGCTAACTTTGCATACTTTTGACTATCTCTTTCCACCTGGGCCTAAAGTTTAATAATAACAATGCTGGTCTTATTCTTCACTCTTAACTCTGTCTTCTAATACTGGGTGTTTTTTGTCTTAACTTTCATAATTTATCTTTTTGTATATTTTTATGATTGTGTCTGTGTGTGTGTCTGTGCACACATGTGCATGCATACACATGTGCACTATACTTTGCTATTCTACATGTAAATGTATGTTAGTATCTCTTCTCTGGTTATATGTTAGACCATTATACACAGACAAGAGCACAGTTAGAAAATAGATGAACAGTAAGAACAGTGAACTCCTGAAGTTGTTACATAGAGGTAGGAAGAATAAAATTGTGCGGCTGAAGGACAGAATTCCCTTTTGCCCTTTGCAGTATAGTGCTTTATTTTAAAGAAGAACTGATTTTGGTTTTTCAGTATCATTAAACAATAATTAGGCACAATTTTCAACAACCTTTAAGTTGGGCTAATTTATGAGAATTTTTCTTAAATTTTTTTTAGTGTTCTCATGTTTACTGGTGATGTGAAGGGCTTTTCCCCCTTCTGTGTGTGTGTTGAGAATTATCCCCCACCCCTTGTGAACATGCTCTGTGTAAAGCATTAGGTAAGGAACACACAGATCCCCCAATATTGTTACTTAGTTTTTAATTATTTGCAGCATTATCAGAATGTATTCTACGCTTTGTATTCATATTGAATCTGCACATATGTAGACATTTGTACTTGCTTACTTTTTTTTTCTTAAATATTTAAACAGTTCAGAAACTATTGCCAGATGTTGGTATATCCTGCTTTCTGGATCTGTACTTGTAAAAGATTCTATGGTTCTTCCTCCTTGCAGGTAAGTTTCTGTTGATATTGTGTGTGGTTTTTGTTTTGTGATTGAGTCTTAACTATTTCTCTTTGAACTGTGCTCCAGCTTCAGTATTTGTGCTGGTATTTTTGAATAGTCTGCTCCATCCAGTTAGACAAAATTAATTTTGAAACTCTTTTGTTCTTTACTTCAGATCTAATTTTTTTCTCAGTGGATAACATTTTTAAAATATATTTTCCGTTGGTATAATTGAGCATTTTGACAGGAGTTTAATACATTTCAGATGGTGTAAGTTTTCCCCTTCTTTGTGTTTGAACCTTACTCAGTTATGTGACTTCTTTTTAGTTTTCTATAAGACAAAGATGTGATGGTAACCCTTGGTAAATGTTGTCATGAGTTACTAGCAAGTTCATTTGCTTGGAACTTTCAAAAGTCTGTAAGAACTCATACACTTAGAGCAAGATTACTGGTTTGTATTTCTAGCTAGCAATTCTTAGGCAGGTTACTTAACCTCTCTAAGTTTACTCAGAAATAAGTATGGTAGATAATAGTAGAAGCTGTTTGATAAAACCGAGTCTGAGAAATAAACTAGTTATAACATACATAAATCACTCTTGGAACAACTCCTGACTATTTACAGTGGTTGTTACCAGTCTTTATAATTATCTTGGTATTTTAATATATCCTTAATGCGTTCTTTCACAGTGTATTTGTATTTTGGTTCTGCTGCTTTCCCACTAAACCCCTTCTCAACAAGTCTTTTCAGCACGTGTGCGTGTGTGTGTGTGTGTGTGTGTGTGTGTGTGTGTGTGTGTGTGTGACTATGCTGTGCCATGTGTGGGGAAATCAGGACAATTTAAATCTATTCTTTTTTTCTGTCATGTGGGTTCTGGAGATGGAACTGAGGCCCTCAGCTTGGCAGCAAGCACCTTTACTAACTGAACCATTTCATTGTCCCAAGAAATCTTTTAAAGTGGGACGTGAAAATATAGCTAAATAGTAATATGAAATTGATTAAACTTAAATACCAAGGCACAGGGCATCTCAATTTATATGCCAATTTAAAAGTTATATCTTGAATTCTAAAATTTTAAATTGTTGGCCATGGGTTAAATGAAATCTGCACTTCTTCATGAGTAAATAAAACGTGTTAACCTTTTACAAAGAAATTTTTTGGTTCTTGGTTATTTAAGCCGTTCTGCTATTCTTTTCTCTGTTTGTGAAACTTAATGAATTTGTATTGAGTCAGCTCTGAAACCACTGCTTGTGGTTGATTTTAGGATTAGTGTTTTCTTTTGGATATTTTCTCACTTTCCTGTGGTTTTTAAATAGTTCAAATTTGCTGTAAAAACTGTTTGTAGCCAATAAGTGACCATTAGTTTGTAATCTAGGCAATAAAGCTTTAGTTTTTAAAATAACTCATGGGAATATATGAGTTTTTATAAAGTTAAAGTTATATTGGACATTAACTTAATCACCAAAAACAGAGCAAACATGATTATACTCATTTAGTTAATATAGGTAATGGGTCTTTATTTTTGTATGTGTGAAACACATATACTCATATAAGACACTTATTAGGATTAGTGAATTAATGGAAAGAAATAAAATGATAGCTGTCATAAAATAACCATCACATAATTTTTGCCTTGTGTGAATGTTGCTTCTAATCATTATGATACAAGAAGAATATGAATCCTCTATATAGTGTAAGACTAAGGATGATAGTAGTATCCCAGCCCAGAAATACAATGAGATCTCTACTGGGACAGTTTAACTTAAAGATGCTGACTATTGAATAGCCTTTATACTATTAAGAATAAAAAATAATTGACCGCACCCCAGCTGAGGGTGAGATCCCAAGTCAAAAACAAACCAGAAAGGAGAACTGTTTTCTTTTTTCCTTTATGGCTGAAATACAGACTTTATTAGAAAATATTATTTGCAGTCGAATGCAAATCCTTAGAGTACCTCTTGCCAGAAGTTGGTTCATACTGTCTGGGAACTGAGAGTCTGAACTGATGAACAATGAAAGCAGGTAGGAAAAATACTCAAGTCTCATTTATTCTTGCAGAAGCAGACTGGCCCACAGCTGTAAGAGGGGCGGGAACTTTGCTCTGCCCTGTGTCGCCTGGGAAAATAAAACACTGACAGAATCTACAACTTTTGTCACAATGTAGGACTGATGAAAGAAAGGTCAATTCCAAGCAGAGTCAGTCCATTTGGAGTTGAAGTAGGTGAATGTAAAATTAGGTGGCATGGCATTTTAGCTAAATACTTTGGATTTCCATTCAATCACAAAACCACTCTTTTTGCCTAATAAATACATCTATCCTTCAAGAAAGTACAGTTTTAAACTCTGACCCAAATGAAGAGGGCATAGTCTCATTAATCATTTCTAACTATATCAATTATATATTCTACCCGTTGTGTATTTTATTGGCTAAAGTTTACCTTATAAAAACTTCACTTCCAATACCCTGTATCCAGAGAACGGGAGCGAGAGTAGCATGTACAAACTATGAAAATCTATAAGTGTAGTTCTTATCCTTCAGAATTCTTGCCTTCAGAGAAACTTGGCTGCTCTGGGTTCTTTACCTGATAGTGGGAGCAAACTTTATTGCATAATGTTTTTTATTGTCTCAACTTTTTTTGTGGTTTTGGTTGTT
This sequence comes from Micromys minutus, assembly GCF_963924665.1. Taxonomy (NCBI): domain Eukaryota; kingdom Metazoa; phylum Chordata; class Mammalia; order Rodentia; family Muridae; genus Micromys; species Micromys minutus. The sequence goes on from NC_137979.1 coordinate 7,276,563, forward strand.
GTGGTTCTATAGGCATAAATATACTGTGAGGCACACAAGAGTTCTCGCCACAATTGTGTGCCACAAACCAATTTCTTGTTGGTAATTGAGGTTAGTCACTTGTGACAATAGAATGACATCTGTTTGCTGCCTATTGGTTTAGTGGCTAGGGAGAAGTCTCTAGTTTAATGGGAAAATGATTGTGTTCTCCTGGTAAAAGCGTGAAGACTAACCCAGCAGAATCCAGAGATAGTATGAAACAAGCAAAAATACTATGAATAAGTTGTTAGATTAAAGCACTGAGAATACTGGGAAAAACAGAAAGCATTGTTATACCTCTGTTGCCAAAAAAACAAAAACAAGTGAGTTTCTTGATTGAAGGTAATGCAATCTGCAGTGCCAGGTAGGAAAATATACTTTGTAAGCTCATGATCGTTAGCAGTCCTAGCAGAATCCAGAATGTGTCTGTTTGGTGAGGACAAATAACCTGACTCTTCCATGATAGAAGAGATTCATTGTAAATTACTATAAATTCTATAGTTGTCTTGTCCCCTTGAAAAATGCTAACATCTAGGAATTCAGTATTATTCCTACTTCTGAAAGGATACTCAGATGTAATTTGAACCCCATCTCATCTTCTTTTTCTTTGCTGTCATACTCAGTCTGTTTATAGTCTCACTGTACAAGCACCATAGAAGCTAGGGAAAGAGACTGATGGATGTTCACTTTTGCCTTCTTAATTATTAAGAGCCTTCTCTGGGACTTGACAGATGGTTCAGCAAGTAAAGTGCTTTCTACCCAAGCATGAGGGCCTGAGTTTAGATACCTAGCAAACATATAGCTGTCTAGATGTATGTTTATAATCCCAGTGTGGTGGGGTGGTAGTGGTATGGACTAGAGGGGATAAAGAGAGACAGGATCATAGTAGACCTTGCTGGCCAGCCAGTCTAGCAAAAACATTGAGCTCTAGGTTCCCTGAGAAGTTGTAAAATGCTGGAGTAGGACACCTATTGTCTATCTCTAGCCTGTATACACATAAACATTTATACATACATACTATAGAATAAAATGACAGCCTTCTCCACAGTAGATGCCCTTTCGAAATATATATGGATACAGATATCTTTACATTCTGTGCTTGTTCTGAAAGGTGCTCATCTACGTACCTCTTCCCAGACTACCTTGTTACCAGGCTTCTAATTCTGTTCTTTGAAATCATTGACCATTCAAAATTAGTAAGTGTCTCTTTAGATCAGTAATTGTGGCCATCTGTTTATGAGAAGAACAGTCAAAGAAAAAAAATCAATAAAGTTATATATAAGAAACCAGAATGCATTATATGCTTTACCTCAAGTTCCGCTTCCTAGAAATACTCATTTTCAGCTTTTGTAGGATCAGCATTCCTTGGAAGCATGGTCAGAGCTACGAGAAATAAGTGGCAAGAGTAACAGTGGCTTTCTTTATCTTAATATCTATTTTAATAGACTATGTAGTTTAGTATGGTTAATTCAGGAATTAGTAAATGGTTCAGCAGTTAACACTGGTTCTAACAACTGTCTAGGCCTCTTATGGAAAAATGTAAAATTATTCATTAAATACAAACCTAATATTATCTCAAATTATTAAAGGATGCAGTATTAGAAACAAACTATTTCTTCCTTGAGTCTCTTTCATATGTGCCTTTATTTTTTCTAGCTCTTCCCCTCAGACCATTCAAGTTTAAAAGATAATGCTCAAAGTAATCAAATCTGTTTTGGATTGGTAGACTGTATGGTAGAAAATTTCTATTACTATCTGAAGCACTATAACAAGTCTCAGACCCATTACATGTTTTATGCCATGGTGCTAGTATCTTAGGTGGTTCTCAAGTTTAAGTGCACGCTTCATGGCTCATGTTTGTGTCTCACGTGTTTGACCTTCTTTTCTGGTTTTGCTTTTTTTAATTTACCATTCTAAAGCCCAGTTTCTCTTTATTTCTTTCTGGTCTTGATTTGTTTAAAAATCTTTTTCTCAAATGAAGCATATGGAGTACTTCTTTTAGCATAGACTTATTTAAGGTTTTGTTGTTGTTATTTTTCCCCAGAAATAGCTAATCTGGTGATTTCTTTAAAAAAATTATCTGTATTTCTTCATTTACTAAAATGTTTTTTGATTCTCTATCTGTTATCTAATGTAATAGTTTACTTTTATAAAACATAATCATAATTTCATATCTTGAATGTTTTTCTTTTAATTTAGTCTTGACTAAGTGTTTAGAATTTAAGATTAGGTAAATGTCTTTCATAAACAATTATGGAAATTAAATAAAGAAACTTTGAAAAAAATTGTGTACAGAATTGAGGTGAGATTTGTCATATTTGAGCAATTAAGAGGAACTAGTTTATTTTGTTTTTGTTAGAAAATCTCAATAAGAGGATCAGTTAATGTCTCGGAGTTTTTATTTTTCCCATATTGACATACGTTATAACTTCTGCTAAAGAAATTGTTTTTCTGTTTTTATAGTTTTGGTAAGCAGTTTGGAGGAAAAAGAGGATGTGATTGTCTTGTATTAGAACCTTCAGAAATGATTGTGGTAAGATGCTGAATTGCTTTTTTGATATGCTTCAGTTTTAACTCTAAATGTGGTAGGCTTTCAATACCCAAGAAAGTTTTCTTTCCATGACCTATGGCGATATTTAAATAACAGAACCATGTAACAACTTTACCTATTTTTATCACTGACACTTCTATGATGGTATAAACAATGTCTAACATGATAATAGAGAAAACCTAACATGTCCCAAATTTGCTAACTTTACCTGTTCCACCAGAAAATCAAACAGTAGGCTCTCTCTGTGTGTGTGTGTGTGTGTGTGTGTGTATGTCTGTGTGTCAAGGAGGGGGTTCTCTTTAAAGGAGCATGATTTTTTCCAGTGTTTTCTCCTTTGCCAGTGATGTAGTCAATAAACTTCAGATGGTCTGATGAGAAGAGCTAGAGAAAGTAAAGGCACATATGAAATAGACCCAAGTAAGAAATAGTTTGTTTCTAATACTTGTACTCTTTAATAATTTGACATGATATTTCATTTAGACTTGTTTAATGAATATTTTTTTCCATAAGAAGCCTAGATAGTTGTTAGAACTTTAGAAAATTTGGCTTTTTGACAGGTTTATTTATGTGTATGTATATTTATGCATGATTGTTTTTCCTGCATATGTGTGCAGTGTCCACAGAGGTCTAAAGAGGTCATTGGCTGCTCGAGAACTGTAGCGGAATTACAGTGTGCTTTAATACTTAGTACATATACAAGCTGTATAGCATGTTTGTGCATCAGGAAAAGTCAGGAAATCATTTTATGCTACAGTCTCATCTTACCTTTGCTGCTTGATACGTGGAACTGTTAAGCCATTTTGTAAAGGGAATTTGTTTGTGATGATGCTGTTGTTTCAGAAAATGTTTAAAAACCAAGCTAAGCTCTGGCTGCTGGTTGTTCCTTGAGATCCCTCAGTAAAATACATGTCAGTTTGTTGTGTACGAGTTTACATTTATGTTCATTTCTCCATTTCTGTTTAAAGCCCAGAGTTTATTTTGGCATTTACCATGTCCTTTTTACTTACTAAGAATTTATTAGTTTACATTCTCATGTGTCTATTAATTTACTCATCAGAATGTTTAAGTATTAGACTGGTGGGATGGTTCATCAGTAAAGGTGCTTGCCACCAAGTCTGACAGCCTGCTTTCCAGAAATGGTTCCCTGACCTCCACCCTTGGTGTGGAGAGTGTGAGTGTGTACTAAATAATATAAGATGTTAATAAAAATTGTTTAAGAATTGTTAATTTTTAAACTAGTAAACTTGCTGTATAACTAATTACATGCCAGGCATCATAATTCACACTTTAATTTAAGCACTTGACCAGGAGGTGGCAGGATGAACATGAGCTCAAATCCAGATAATGACTCACAGGCAGCGTGAGTCACTTAAGACACTGTCAGGAAGAAAAAGAGAAGAAGAAAGAGAACTTGGGTGAGGAGACATGCATTACTCACCAGAATACTAACTCACAACTATATATATTTTTTAATGAAGAAAATTACTGCCTAGAATTTAATGTACACGTGCATTAAATGTACCTTTAAAAATATTTAACAATGAATTTTCTTTCATGCCTTTTTATCATCTTTTCCCCCTTAAGAAACAAGATATTTTCATTACCCAACAACAATGTAAAGGAAGCATTTAAGAGAATTTAAAGTAACCCAGGACATAGATCAAAAACACTCCCGTTGGCCAAACCTAGGGACATTTGGGAATCCAAATAAAAATGTATGGTGGTGATGGTACCTTCATATATCATGCAAGTAGTTAAAATGTTGATGATATGAATAAATGAACTAGAGAGGCTAGTGTTCAGCCAGGGAACCGAGTACTTAGGACATCACAGAGTATGTTCCTAACAATTATTTATGAAGGGAACATCACTAAGTTTCTGATGTTAACTATGGCAGATTTTCACAAGAATAGTAGTTATTGCTACTGCCATTATACATACACAAACTAATGGGATATTCCTCTTGTTACAACAACACTGAAACGAAGAAAGATCATTTCTGGGATGTATTCCTGCATAGCATTCATACTTAAACCAAACTCACAAGTTACCAGACAAACTAGAGAACATTCTACAAATCAATAAGATCTAAATGACAGGAAATAGAACAGTCATAGAACTGTCTAAAGGACAAAAATATAGCATCTAATGAACATAATGCTTGTTTTTTCTGTTGACTATTAGACAGTGAAGAATTATAAATCATGTTAGCAATATGCATTCAGGTAAGATACTGTCAAATGCTTGATTTGATAATGTTATGCTAATATGAGAAAGTCTTAGGCGTGAGAAAATGCATGTTGATAAATTTCACGAGAATGTCAGTAAAAATGTTATTTATATCAAATATAAATATAATTTTTAAATTTTAGAACTTTTTGCTAATTCATCTGTGCTTAGAATGCTTTATTGATTATATTAGAAAATAATCAAATTTTAGAATTCTTTAAACTATTGAGAATTCATTGAAACATTTACTCTCAAGTAACTTTAGGGGTGATTGGAACTACCTATGGCCAAACACCTTATTCTTTGGATGTCTAAGCTTAGTTGGTATCTTTGCAAGAAAAGATTATTTTGTTGCCATGGTGGCAAATGCCTATAGTCCCAGCACTCTAGAAACTGAGGCAGGAGAAATACTGAGTTTTCCGACAATGTGGGCCACAGTGAGACCTTTTCTCATAAGCAGGGAAAACAAAATTAACCTTGTTTTAAGAGCTTGTGAATCTGGAATGCATTTTATTATAGTTACAAAGATTACTTTTCCCCATTAGGGATTTTTGGGGTTGAAACCATACTTTAAAAAATTTTATACATAATTTTTATTTCTTTATTTTGTTTTGTTTCATTTTTAATTTTTAAATATATATTTTCTTGGAGCCTTTGTCTTTGCTGGGAGTGTGAGGTGCTGCGGCCAATTTAGAAAAATGGTTAGGTAGTTGGTTAACATATTACTACTTAATTTCACTCTAACATATATAACATCTTGTATACAGATGTGTACATTATCCATAATTTCCCAGAAATAGCTCAAATATCTATAATCTGAATAAACCTTATTCAGTGTCCATAAAATGGAATAGTACTCTGCCTTATATAGAGTGAGATGTCTATTCTGCCATAAATGGATAAACCTTGAAAATACTCTGTTAAGTAAAAGAAGCTAGAGGGAGTGAAAAGGCAGTGATTGGGATATAAAGTGAGTAAATAAATTAATTGATGGAAAAAAACCCACTGTGTTGAATGCAAAAATAAATTGCTGTAAAAAAATAGATACAAAGCCATCAGTTATGTCATGTGGTGACACGTGCTTTTAATCCTAGCACTCTGAAGCAGAGGCAGGCAGAGCGCTGTGCGTATAAGGTTAGGCAAGAGCTACATAATGATTCTCTCTCTCTCTCTCTCTCTCTCTCTCTCTCTCTCTCTCTCTCTCTCTCTCTCTCTCTGGTTGTTTTCTTCTCTATCTGTATACCTTTGTGTGTGGCGTGTGTTACAAATAACCATTATATTACAAAAGAGAAATAAACTGATAGGAAAAATTAAGATTAGTAGTTAACCTTTTGTGGAAAGGACATAGGGATGAAAGACAGACGGATGCTGAATTTCTTTAGGGTGGTAATGATGAGCTAGAACTAGGAAGTGGTGATTGTTACACATAAATGTGTTAAATATCCATACATGTAGACAAACTCCAATCAATACTCAAAGGATAAAATAAACAAGTAAATCAAAAGAAAAAGAGTACTCATTTCAGAGAAATAAATACAAGAAATACACATATAACAATGAGGCTTCATTTATATAATTGAACCACGTGAAATAAATAGAATGATAAATACACTGCAAGTACATATATAATATTTTCCTAAAGTAAATATACTTGTGTGAATATTCCAGGATTATTGCAAGTTTTAGGTTGGACACAGATACAGAGCAAGAATCTGTCTTGGGGGAAATTGTTTAAGGGAGATACAGATACACATGGCTTTGAATATCAGGTGTAAGAGTTTAAATTTATCAAGGGTAGTGAGATGATGATAGTTAACTTTAGGGATGTTCTTTAGAGAAGCTGAGTTCAGTTTTCAACACCCATGTGGTTACAGTCTGTAACTCCAGTTCCAGGGGATCCAGTACCACCTTCTAGCCTCTGCAGACACCAGACATGTGTAGTGCACAGACATATATACAGAAAAAACCTATACACATAAAATGAATTCTTAAATGTCAGTAAATATGGTAAACATTGGCTGTCCATTGTCAGAGGCCTGACGGGATGATTTATCTCAGTAGTTTATCTGACTACAGTATGAGATTGGAGAACTTGTCTAAAGCAGCAGGATCACTATTGCTATCTTGTAAGACTGAAGTGATTAAAACTCAAATAAGTGATGGTGATGATGCTGTTGAAAGGAAGGGCATTAGGAGTGGGTCCTATACATAGTATTGACCTCTTGAGAAATGGTTCTGATCTTTGGAAGATAAGCATGGGAGCTGGAAATTGACTGTTGACTGAATTGCTTAATTCAGTGCCTAAAGCATATTTTGTAATAGATGTGACATTAGTAGGAAAAGTAGTTATAGAGAAAAACAAACAATTTCTTGAATATTAGGTTAGTTATAAAGTATGATTCAGAACTTAACAGTATATGTTTATACAAAATTTTAAGTTTGGAGAGCTGAAGAAAATGTTCTTGGAGAGAACTCAGGTTTGGTTCCCAGCACCCACACAGAGCTGCTCACGGCTCCAGGGAATTCAGTGCCCTCTTCTGTTCTCCTTAGGTACCAACACATGTGTAATATTGACTCACACAGACATAATACACATATGTACATAAAAGTGAAAGATAAACCTTAAGAATATTGTTAGTTTTATAGTAATGATACAGTCTGTGATTGGATGGCGGTCTTGTGTCAACATCACAGAATTTACAAATAGATAGGCCTGCCAGCTCACCTTTAGTAAGGAAAGATACTAGTCCTTAGAGGTTTCATTTTGTTTTTTCACCTAGAGATAGTAACTGGAGATAGTGTTGCAGAGTGAAATATATACATGTATGTCTATTTTAAGGTGTCTTTATAACAGCTTCTCTGTTGTTTTTAGAATTCTATCAAAAAAATAATAATTTTGGTTTGCTTCTTAGTTGTTCACTAAAATGATAGCCATGATTGTTTGGTAAGTAAAGTAAATGCATAATAAGGCAGTTTATAATTAGACTAACATCGAGTTATAATTCTTGAATGTGTAGGTGTAGTTAACAGCCTTCATTTCTGGTAAGAGACTTTACTTAGACAGATATATGTTTATGTGCTCAAGACAGACAGTTTCCTGTAAGGAAACTGTGGTCTCTAGTTCTTTATAAAAACATTGTCTTTAATCTTTTTCAGCTCAGATATGACATTGCCGTGTACAGACTGTTTCTTCAGGCACTTTGTTGGCAGGAATAAATGAAGCTTCCTTATGAGCCTTTTAAGACTTCATAGACTGTCAGTAAGATGGAAAAACTGGATATTTAATCAGGAACGTGAACATGTATTTCAGGTAGAGAATTCCAAAGATAATGAAGATAGTATTTTACAAAGAGAAATTCCTGCCAGACAGTCTCGACGAAGGTTTCGGAAAATTAACTATAAAGGAGAACGCCAAACCATAACCGATGGGGTGGATGTTAATAACTACCTTTCAGTAAGTATATTTCAGACTTTTTTATGATTTTCACATAAAATATCTTTAATTTACATGGTCTTTGGTCTCTACGTGTAGAAGTTATGATAAAACAAACAGTTTTTTAAAACACTTCTTGACTGTTGGATTGACTAGAAATCTTACTTGTGAGAATTTTGCTTTAGCTTTAGTTTTACCTAATTAACCAAAATAAGTATTTGTTGTAGCTTCTTACATACATATGTGAATTTCCTTCCTGCATAGTGACTGAACAGGATGTAGACTGATTCTGAGAACTCAGGCAGTCAACTAATGGAAAAGTTAATATGACAGAAGACATAACAAAAGAAAGAAAACCATGGGAGTTGTTCCTTGGCTGCAGGACTGTCAGTCACACATAACAACAGGCACTAGTGTAAAAATGTGTGATAATGGAACTTGAAAAGAAACACATGAAACATTGAGCTTTGTTAAAGCCAGAGAAAGGAAGCTGTTACTTTAGAAGTCTTTTTTTTTCTTTTAAACTCTTGTTTCAGATAACATCTTTTTAGACTGAGAAGTAGTTAAGAAATTTGAAGTAGAATAGGCCCTTGGGGGTTTTTAAGGGGAAATTCCATAATTGTAACTTCCAAGGAATCAGCACTGCAGAGCTTCAGAACTGCTAAATTGCCCTACAGCTTTCCTCCTTTGGTCTGTTTAAATGACAGTATTAGCATGGTATGAGAGCTTGCTGCAGAAAAATTGACAAGTCTGTTGCTTTAATTTTCAGGAAAGAAATGCTATCATTGTATGGCGGGGTAGAGGAGGATAGTTGGGGAATTGCTTTACTAGAATAAAAATAGGACTCAAGGCAGCTTTAAAGACTCTGTCACATTTGCCTAATTCCATTAATTGATATGTTTCGTTTCTGAAAATAATCATACTGGAGTCATACAAAGAAAGTTTCTTTTTTTAAATATACAGTTTATTGCTGGGCAGCAGTGGCCCACACCTTTAATCCCAGCACTCAGGAAACAAAGGCAGGCGGATCTCTGAATTTGAGGACTGCCAGGTGAACACAGAGAAAACCCTATCTTGAATGCCCTTCCCCAAAGTGTGTGGTGTGTGGTGTGTGTGTGTGTGTGTGTGTGTGTGTGTGTGTGTGTGTGTGTGTGTAGTTTTAGAAAAATGCATGTAGCAATTGTGTCTTTTAATTAGAGAATTTATTTATATACAAGATTACTATTGATGAAGGCATATTCCTACCATTTGTTAATTTTATTCTCATTGTTTATTTGAGGCTGAGGATTATGGCACATGCTACCCTGGCACTCTGCATCAGAACACGCTCAGCGCATCATCATTTTGGTTGTCCTTTGTCCTTTTCTTTTCCTGTTATTGATTTGAATCTTTTACTGAATGATGATGTTGAATTGTTTTCTCTTTTTCATCTTTTTTCTTGTGAGTTTTACACTGTATGTTTTCCCTAGTGGTGGTAATCTGTGTTTTACTACTGGAGGGTTTCCTTGAGTATTTTTTCTGAGGCCTTTCTGGGACTTTTCCTTAATTTCTCTGGGTCTAATATTCTCAGTTGTTAGCTAATCTCTTACAAGTGTGATACAGCACTGTTCTGTTGCAGTTTGTAAAATTCTTTTTCTTATTCTTTGGATAGTTTTGACTGTAAAATGCTATGAAGACATTTTCTGGTCAGCCCTGTTTAGAATCCTATACACCTTCTTGTGCTGGATGTCCTTATAGTTTAACATTTTAAACTTAAATTTTTAGGGGCTGGAGAGATAGCTGAAAGCTTATGAGCACTGCTTTCGCAGACAACTAGACTTAGATTCCCAGCCTCACAACCATCTATAATTCCAGTTCCAGGGGTTCTGTTGCCCTCTTCTGGCCTCCCTGGGCACCAGGCACACAGGTGGCACACAGGCATGTGCATGGTTTGCAGAGATCCATGCTGGCAAATATGTATAAAATAAAATTTTAAGCATTTTTTTATAACATTAATTTGTTTTGTTTTACATAGCTTTTCACCCAGGTTTCTCCCAAGCTGCTGGGCTCAAGAGATGTTTCCAGCTCAGCCTCCCTAATAGCTAGAACTATAAACGCAAAGCCACCATGCCTAGCACATTTACTACTCATTATAGCAATATGTCATCATTTGTCTATTGAGCTTCTAATACTTGGCCATTAAACTTATTTCTAGGTTTTTGGTTTTTCAAATGATTTTCTATGAAATATCATTGTGGATATGTATCTCAGTATATTAATCATACTAGAAAAAAATTACAAGATGTAGCATTGCCAAATAAAAGAATGTTTATACCATTTGACTCTTTGTATGATGAGTTAAAGAGTACTTACAATGCCTATGTGGGTACATGTGGGGCACCTACATGTATGTGTGTTGCTTATATATTTTAGTTTCAACTTTAATATGTTCTTTCTCCAGATTTTTGTTTGTTTTTGGTGTCATGTCATAAGGTATAAAGTCTGTATTTCCTCTTGAGGTTATCTGTGGTTTACACGTGTGAGTCATTTGCTTTTAATCTTCCTGTGTGCTGAAGAAAGTCATCTTCCTTTAGACATTTTGGTTTTCTAAATAGATTAAACCAAGTAGTTAATACTTAGGACTTGGTTAAAGATAACTCTTAAGTGGCATTCTTGCATATATATCACTCCTTGAGTTAAGTAGTTTTCCAGCTATGTACTGTCAGGAATTTGGAAATCATGAGGGGAACTTAATTGATCAACTGAGACAAGCCTGATTATTTAGCAGTGAGACTAGATTAGTTAGAAAAGGATTTTTTACCATAATACTTATGTGTGTGATATCTTGAATTAATATATTTTTTCTTAGAAAGCATATATTTCAGGCAATTTAGAAAATGCTATATTGATAAGTCTTCATAAGATTGTGAACTAGGGGCTGGAGAGATGGCTCAGTGGTTAAGAGCACTGACTGTTCTCCCAGGGGTCCTTAATTCAAATCTCTGCAACCACATGGTGGCTCACAACCATCTGTAATAGGATCTGATGCCCTCTTCTAGTGTCTCTGAAAACAGCCACATGTACTTATATAAATATAATAAATAAATCTTTTTAAAAAATTGTGAACTAGTCCAACTTTTAAAGAAATCGATATGACAGTTTCTCAAAACTCCAAGTAGGTCTGCTGTCTGAGCCAGCTGTATTACTCCTGGAGATTGCCCTGAAGAACTCCAAGTCAGCATATCAAGGAAGTGAGGCACTTGCACACTAGTGCTGATTGCAGCACTAGAAAAAAATAGGTACGAGACCGCTTAGTGGTTAACAGCAGAGAAGTGGGTAAGGGAAGTGTCGTGCGTGTGCATAGTGGAACGAGAGCTGGACAGATGCTCCATGTACAGTGCTTGCCTTGCAAGCATGACAGCCTGAGTTCCGTTCTGAGAACCCACATTTTAAATGGCTAGTAATGGAGGTCCCAAGCTTGTAACCACAGCAGTGAGACAGACAGGTCCTGGTCTCCCAGCTCTCTGGCTAGCCAATCTACCCTACTTAACAAGTTCCAGGCTAATTAAAGAGTGTCAAAAAGGATGGACAGCACCTAAGAACAATATCTTCTAACTACAACGTATACATAACATACACCACGTACATATGCATTCACATGTACATACACACACATACACACATGTACAAATGAGAACGAAGTTATATTATTAGCAGGAAAATTGGTGCAAGTGGAGAATCATAAAAGTGATTAAGCCAGTCACAGACAAACTTGTTTTCTATTATGATTGTTAGGTTTTATACATACATACATACATACATACATACATACATACATACATACATACATACATACACATGCATAAAATCACATATGTTGGATATATAGATGTATGCATGTGTGTGTATGTATGTATGTATATAATATATGATTAAAATAGAAGTGAAATTGCCTAGATGGACAAAGACATGAAAGGGAGAAAGGTAAGAAAGGAGGCTTTAGAGACAATGAACAGAAGGGAAATATGTTCAATTTACAATATGTACCTGTACAAAAAGTTACCAAAAGTTTTGGATGCTTCTTTGAAAAAAAGTCATTTGAATAAATTTATAAGACTACAAGATTTTACAAAAGAAAAACGAGGTTCTTGTTTCTGTGAAAGCATTTACAGAGGATTGGTGTTATAACCACTGCAAAGTTCCTTATTTTCTTTGTCTTACTATTGTCAGCAATTCATCGAACAGAATGAGAAATGCTTTTGTTTGCCAGAGGTGTGCAATTCTTAGAGATGTACAGAATGTTTGCCATTGTTGTTTTCTTTGTCACACTATTGACTGCATAACCTGTATACCATAATTTTGAGAGAATTAAGTTTTTCTTACTGAATACGTAGAATAGCTGCAGAGGAGCTGGGAATGTAGCTCAGTGGTAAAAGTGCTTGGCATAGTTTGTGCATAGTTTACCCACTAAAAGAATGACAGAAAGAGATGGTTTATTCATTTGGAAAATTTTACTATTAACTATACAAATAGCTTTATTGTGATGTTTTAATGTATGCATAACTGTACTGTGATGATCTTCTTTCCTCTTAATGGCAGGCATAACCTCAGTGTGAGAATAATGTAAAGAAATAAAAAATGTAGTGCTGGTGATGGGCCTCAGCACCTCTACCATTTCTTGACTGAGCTACATACCCAGCCTTCATTTACTCTTGAGACAGGGTTGAAACTTGCAGTCTCAGCCTTTCAAACAGCTCTTAAGTATGGCCTGTGCCTCCAGGCCTCAGTCTAGTAGTGATATCTTTAAAACCTCAGTCTTTGTAACCGTTTATGTGTCTTTTTAGCTTTATTGGTTATAAGTAGTACGTAACTCATACTTGAAGTTTGATATTATATATAGGCCTTTATAGCAATCAGCATGATCAAGATAAACATATCACTCCCAAATGCTTTGTCTCTTTTCGTAATCCATCCTTCCCTAAATCCCTGTCCTTAGGCAGCCACTGTGCTTTCTCTTAGTGTTCTTTTTTGAAACAGTTATTTTTTAGCTTTCTTAATTTAATATTAGGAGACAACAAATCATATATTAAATGCTACATTTAACAGCATTTTTAACATAAGAAAACCAAAAACCTGTTCTATATTGTGCCTGCACAGTCTCTCCATCCTTTGTTGTATTCTTTTCCTTGGTCTAAGAGAGAAAGTAACTTGTTCCTCCTCCTCAGCACTTGGTGAAGTCAGATTTTTACTAGCCTTCAGAAACTCTAATACCTATGCTCATTGTGATTTTGACTTTTAAGTAATCTTGTTGCTGTAGAAATAATTAAAACCTTTTCACACTTTATAGCCATTTGAACATTGTACAAATCTTCTTGGACCATGGACCTTTGAGGAAGATGTATTTTGTATTTAGAAATAGCAAAATATGTTTGTAAAAAAAAAATTAGAGAGTAGAATCTGTAATTAAGCCATGTAGAGAGAGTCAAGTATCTCTGGACTTGAGTCCTTCCACCTTTAATCCTCACTTTGTGCTTTGGTTTCTTTGCCACTAAAGCTGCTGTACTGACTCCTTACCTGCCTGTTCACTGGGCTTCTGTCAGGGTACTTGGCATATAAGTACATACCTGGTACCTAATTCTTGCTACCTGTAGATTTTTTTAGTTATTTAAAATGGTGTTTCAGTTTTTCTGTGTCAGGTCTCTAAGTGTTAAGTACTATTTGTTGTGAGAGGCCTTGCAATCTATAGCTTGGGTTATGTTTGAACTCAGATCCTCTTGCCTCATCCATGTGCCACTTTCCCCGCCCTAATGTTCCTCATAGGACTGTACAGCATCACCCAAGCCCACTGCACAAACAGTTTTCATCTAAATTGGGGATATTCCTTAAGATGGAAAACATTATATAATCTCTTCATCAAGACAAATGTAGTTGATACATTTTTGTATTTGATTTTAAAAAATACATTTTTGTATTTGATTTCAAAATCTGTTCAAAACTGGTTCTCCTTTTGGTAGCCTTGTTCTTCATATTCTTCTACTTCCTACCATCAACTGGTCCATTCCTTTTGCTTTTTTAAGTTTTAGATGGAGCTCTAACAATATCGTTTTAATTTTATTTTGTTATTGATTGATTGGCTTTGGTGGTGGTTTACGATAGTTTGTCAGAGAAGTTGCACACGAGGACATCCAGAGTCTAGACCAGCCTGTTCAGTGGAACCTGCTATGACAGTGCAGGTGGCTCATGTTAGTGCTGCCAAGATGGTAACAGCCACCCACATACGGTCCATAAGCGTGGACCGTATAAATTAAAATGTGGCTAATGTAACTCAGTGTCTTAACGTTTTAACTTTATTTAGTTTGGAATCAGTTTAAGTAACTAGATAGATAAAAATGGCAGCTGCCAGATTGACTACCACAGGTCCTCACGTTTCCAGTTTTGTACTTAGTTTTTCTATGTATCTCCTTTTATGTTTTTCTTTTACCATGCCACATTGTTAGTCCTTAAACAGGCCATGTTTTTATATAAATTTTTTTGTGTTCTTCATTTTGTTTTAAATCTCCCTTTATTATTTGTTGTTTAACCTAAAACTTATTCATCCTCAGGACTCAATTCTATATCATTTTTATTTTTTAGAAAGATGTAGCATGTACCTGTGCTTTTAGAGCATCCTGTCAAATGTATTTGCTTACTTTCTGCATTGCTCTTGCCTTAGTATTGAGAGCCTCATTGTAGTCTCAGGGTGATTGCCTGTCATAATAACAGCACCTGATCTTGGGTAAGTTTACTTCACTTTGTGTGTCTTTAGTCAAGTTATATGAGCTTTATTTTTGATCTGAGTGTTTTTGATTTGTGGGTTTTGTTGGTAGTGTTATAGTTCTGAGAGCATTGGTATATTTAGGTTGGTAACTTCTAAGTTTATTAAAGGACTTTGCCTAGTGTCTGGTACTTTGTAAAATATTCCACAATTGTAATCACTTTCATAAATATGTTAAAGTAAATAAAGTAAACTAATGAATGAGAATGAAAATACAAGTTTAGGTTAGCTTAATATTAGTGTGTGCGTCATATGCACACTGCTCCTGCGAATAGAATATGGCAGCAGCGTCTTTATTTGCAGACACCACCTTACCAGTCATTTTTGTATATTTTGGTCCACACTGAATCCTAAATGTTCATAGCCATCTCTTAATTTGAATGAATGGCTTGGTGTCACTCATTTCAGAAGATTTTTTACAGAGGTCTTGATTTAGACCTCTTGCTTCTATGTACCACATTTGGATACACATCTTTCTTTGTCAAGTTTATTGCCTTTTTTATCTTAACCTGAATAGTACTGTGCCTTTTCTTAGTTTGATATGTGCCAGAAAATCAGTACAAAATGTTCTATGCCTTTTCCTATTTCACAGGTAAAAGACTCATTTCTAAAGATATTAGCAATCTTCGAGTGGGAATTTTTTTTAATTTGAGCATGGTCACATGGCTTAGCAAGTAAAGATGCTTTGACACCAAGCCTGATGACCTAAATTCAATCAGCTATATCCAGGAGTGCAAACTTAAGGGGTTAAAGAAATTGCTTCGTGGCTAAAAGTACCAGCTGCTATTCTAGAGGGCCCAGGTTCAGTTCCCAGCACCCACATGGAGGCTCCTAACTGTTCATAACTCCAGTTCAAGATCTGATGCCTTTCAAGGATACCAGAAATGCACAGGTGTGCACGTGCCCTCCCCCTCCCCCAACAGATGAGTGTAGTCTCAGGTTAGAAGGAGCAAGACAACAGCATCTACATAGCTACTCAGAAGGATTCACTAAACCTTGTGCATTGTGGATTACTAGAATTGTCCATTCAACGTTTTTCAGACTGCATTTGCCATTGCAGTTGAAAGCACAGACATAAACCTTAGGTGAACTTGGTTGTGTGTCCTTTTAATCCCAGCATTCAGAAGGCAGAGCTAGAAAGAAACACCACAAGCTCTAGGACATCTTGGTCTACAGAGAGAAAAAAAAAACCTCCTTTCTTATAGTAGTTAGCAAAGCCAGTTATTTAACCTAGATGTCTGACAGTTTAAATTGAAGTTCCTTTCTTATGTGACAGCAGTCTACCTTTACAACTTTCTGGCCCAACTCTGTCCTTGCTTTCTTTCAGCCTGCTCATTTTCTCTGGGAGGCTATTACTGACATCTTTTCCTAATATTAATGCTGAGCTTTTGACTCTAGTAACTCTAATCTTGCTTTTCATTCTTTTTGTTCATTGTAGTGTTGTGCCATGTCCTCCTCTTACTTTGCTCCCAAACTCCATTCATCCACATTCTCTCGTCTCTTCATGGATTGTACTTCCCTTTGTTGGTCCATAGAACATTACATATGCCTGACGCAGGTGCCTATACTGTTCTTCTGCTCCACTGAGAAAACTGAATTGCCAACTTATGAGTGTGAATGTTCTAATGCATTTGTAAGTTCAATCCTGAGGTCTGTTTTATTTACATAAGAGTAATTGCTTTGTTATTTTATCTTTATATATAAATGTTTGTATGTTGGCGCATATGTGTCACAGTATCTCCGTGGCAAGTGTTAATGTGCCTTTGACCAGAAATGAATCTCTGAAATACCAAACATTACTAATGCTAAGTCATTTTTATAGAAGTGTGACTGAGCCAGTTATAGATCTGGATGTTGTTTTAGAGGTTTAAAAATTAGTTGGTGCTTGGGTACATTAGTTATGAAATTAAATTTCTTTTACTAGGTAGTCTCATTGTGGTGTACCAGTGTGCTCTTAGCTGGATCTCAAGCCTGTCAATATTATTTATTAGTGTTTTTGTTAAAGACTTTTACATTTTTACATTCTCCATTAGTATGCAAGTGTGATTTTCCTGGTGCTTTCTACCTTAAATTTTTTTCAAGAATATTCTCCCTCTACCCCCCTTCTTCTCTCTCTCCTCCCTTCTCTCTCTTTCTCTGTCTGTCTACCTATCTCTCATCCACTACTGTCTATATCTCCTAGTAGAATCTGGTTCACTCTGGAAAGTAATGCAGTTCTTGATAGATTCTTTTTTTGTGAAATATATATGTACTGATAAAATCATATCAAGGAGAGTAAGGCAAGGTCCTCGACCGGAGATAGTGCTGGGAAGTGACTTTCAGAGGAGTGTTTATTGACACAAGCCTTTCTGTTGGATGCTGCTAACTGTTTAGATCCTGCCTTTTAAACTTTTTGTGAATTAAAATTTTTCCAAAATACTTTTAACATTTAACTGTTTGCCTCTTCTAGTTTTTCTTCTGCAGACAACTTTTTGCACATAAATTAATAAATGACCGGTTATTTCCTTAGAAATTAAATTACTGGGTTAAAAGTATGAAAATAACTTTCTACATAAATATTACTAGCACAGTAGTCAATTTTTAATTGTTTTTATTATTCAGTATACATGAACTTCAGTGTTGGAGGAAGACAGCCAGGTATACTGTTTTCTTCTGGGGTAGTTTGTAGTTCCTTAAGGATGAAACTAACTCATGTGGGTGTCAAGGACCCAGAATGAGAAAGATTATCATACTTGTAACTGTTTGCATGGCAGTTGCCAACAAAAGCTCTTTCAGTAATTGTTTAACTCGGGTATTGATGTATGTCAGCAGTCTAAGGGTAATCTTGACAGTGTTCCAGGTAGACAGTATAACAGCTCCTTAAATGGCAAACAAATTAACGTTACTGCTTTTCAGATTTATCTGTGGTCTGTATTCAATTTTCACAGTACTACAAAATGATGTGTTTAAATTAGAGGTAATAGTGTGATCCAGCTCAGATAAAGTATTCTTGACAGTTTATTTTTAAAATGAGGTTTTATTTTCTTGATGGTAGATTTTTAAATTATTAGATTTTGAAAATAAATATCTTAAAACTACATTCATAATAATATATATGTCTGAGTTCCATATACAAAGTATGTTCCTTTCTATGTATATAAGAAGGCCTCATACAGCTAGGGTAGGGCAAAGTAGAAGCGTGGTGGTGCCTTTTATTGTTCCTTCAGTTTCACTGGTTCTAATTATAGAAGCTTACATCACCATCGCCGATGATAACAGCTTTCCTCTCTCCTTGCTCTTTCTTTCTCAATCACTCCCTAAGGATAGATCATATTTCATAGTACATATGGACTTCAAGTGGCTTTGATGAAGATTTTTGATAGCATGCAAGCAATCAGTGAACACATCACAGTATGCTAGAACGGTTTCTAAAAAGGAATAGTAGGAAAGCTTTGATACTCTTACTTTAGGAATGGTGAGGAGTGGATAGGACTAGCTTCTTGAAGTCAGAAATGGCACAACAGTAATTAGAGTTAACCGTGTTTGATAGCTACAGATTCATGTCTCTGAAGCAAGGGAAAGAAAGGGCGGGACACTGTGGTTACTCTAGCTGGCATGCTGTCATTGCAGTGGCCTGATCATTACTATAGCATTATCAATTTATTTTTCAGGATTAAACTACTTCAGTAGGATTTTCTACAAATATCAATGTGTTTAACAGTTTATATTTAAAAAACCAACTGCTTAAATAAAAGGCAGAAATGACTTGAGTATTTTATTTTGTAAAATGACAGTTTGACTTTTGTTACTCTCTTTTGGAATTTAGCATCCCTAAATTGTGGCTGTACTGTTTCACTGTGCAGATGGGGTGGTGCAGAGTGGGTAAATTATTAACTATTAGAACCTTATCTTTGTTTTTTTTGTGCAGCATAATTTTCAATATTCCAATTTATAGTTGGCTTGTAAATTATATATTCAGATAACAAATTTTAGTAACCAGATCATTTATATATTTATAAAAACAGTTTTGTAATTATTGGAAACTTTGCTTTACCTTGCAGTAGTTAAATGACCTTTTAAAGCTAAAGATTTTGTTTGTATGGCTTGGCATACTGGTATTTCGTATGCAGGAAAGTGTGTTCTTCGATGCATAGCCTGTAGTGATGATTTCAGACTGTGAATCAGGACTCCCTCCATCACTACACTACCTTCACTTGATGATGAGGTGAGATCGTGATAAATTCTAAACATGATGCCCACAAAAAGTAATTGATTTGTCTAGTAATTCATTTTGGTTATTTAACAAATTACTGAGCTAGTTTATATCAGCAATTAGTTAAAAGATTAGTTATTGAATATGAAAAGACAATGGAGGGGAATATCATCAGACTGCTTTTAGGGTCTATATGCTGAGTATAGTTTGGCCTCTTGATTTCCTCTGGTGTTGTTATCCTAGGAGTTTTTCCATGATAGGTTCACCATACTGGTTTCTAGAATAGCAAATACTGTGTGCTAATTGGTAGAGCAAGATGATGTCATCTTTACTTATAAGCCTGCCAAGCTGGGGCGTAGGGAGGAGAGAAAGAATTGTTTTGATCCTTTATTGGGGTTGACGTGTACTCCAGTAGGTCTGACATATGGCGTTAGTGGCTAGCATTTTACTCCCGGAGCAGCAGTTAAGAGATGACTGCCTTTTTGCCCAGCTTGAGGTCTTCCTTTGTGTCAAAGGTATCAGCATGATTTATAAAAAGGAACAAGGAGCCATTGCAGAGACTGGTTTTGGTTGGCTGTCATTTATCCTACCAGTACATATATAATTATAGACTGGCATTATTGTTAAAATAATTCTTGAGTCTTGTTACTAATTTTTGTGTTTAGTACATTTCTTCAGAAAATATACCTTTGAAAAATTATCTTTATTCATATTTTTGTAAATTCCAACTTTATTAAATAAATAGTTCTTGAAAATCAATCTGTACAAATATTATGTGGTTTATATTTAGTAAACTAATGCTTATTTGGATTTGTGATAACAAATTTTTTATTTCAGTGTAAGTTTTGTGGGAAATGGCTGGGTTTTGTGACTAAAGAATTTCATAGGGTTTTGAATAAAACAATTCATAGGCAATTTGTATAAAATGCTATTGTATTTTGTAAATGTGGAATATGTGTTCAAAATAATAGCATTAGTACAGTAAATTCTGGCTGGATATGGAGCCACATAATTCAGATTAGGAGCATAGCGTCACTTGGAAAGTAAGAGACTTTGCCAGAGGGGATCAAGGAAGTGTGTGTGTGTGTGTGTGTGTGTGTGTGTGTGTGTGTGTGTATTAATACGTTTTTCAGTAGTAAGAATCTTTTATTACAGTACCTGTTTCTCAGCTAACAATCTCCTTGTGTGCCGTATGTTGCACATCTCCTGTCTTCAAAAGTATTATCTAAATAGAGGGAAATAGTTCTATTACTTTACTCCCTAACTGACTGCTATTCTCAGTGTTGCTGCCTGGAGGTCTACCTGACTGTACTGTTAGCCACTGGGGGCACTGGTAGGAGACGAAATGCTAGCATAAAAGAAAGGGTGCCTTGTAGCAGAGCATAAAGGAAAGGGTTGGTGCTTTTCTTCCTGGAGAGGGTGTGGCCAATTTTTTCTCTTATAAGCTTTAAAGAAAAAAAATGTAGTAGCTTTCTTTTAGTCCGTGTTCTTATCAGAGACATGTTTAATCGTTTCCTTTTCTGATTCATTTTGTGTTTGGCTGGTTGTCTTTCTAGGAATTACACATTTGGGCTGCAGTGAAGTATCATGTTGTATAGATTATTCTTCCTCAAAGGAATTAGTGTACATTGTGCATGCCTGGATTTTTCCCCCCTGTAAAAGCACTGTTTTTATTTAAATCTGTTTTCATTAAAAAATCTTGGTTTTGTTTAAAAATATTTACATATTAGCGCCTATTTTCATTTTTAATGTTAACTCAGTGTGAGCTTGAAGATTTAGATTTAACCTTCATAACATTCATTCAATAAATACCAAGTTGTATGCAGAAACCCATAAATATGTGGTATTAACATTACTTTGATGTGACATCTCTGAACCAGATTGCCCATGTATTTGGAATTCAGTAGTATCTTACTTCAGCAAATTATTTTCCCCTGAGAGATCAATTCTGTGTTAAATTTACATAATATTTAAAAAGAAGCTTCTCAGATACAATGGAATATCAATGTACAGAATTTTTAAAAACTATAGAAGAGACGGGTACATTAGCCAGGTTTTTTTCTTACAGAATTTAGCTTGCCAGTATGTCTCACAAACGGTTGTGTGTGTGTGTGTGTGTGTGTGTGTGTGTGTGTGTGTGTGTGTGTTCAGTAAATTGCTCTTGGGCTACATCTGCAGATACAGTAGCCAATTGATCTAATGCAGTTTGTGAAGGCTTTCTGCACAGGTGATGTCATCCTTTTAGCTCTATTCTCCTCCCACTCTCTTTCCTTCTTATTAGATATTTCATCTTACTGCAGGGCATAGAATCAATAGGAGCTTCTCCTTGGGGAGCTGCTGTGAAGCAGGCAAGGGCAGTAGGAATTCAGGCACTGACAGACTCTGGCGTTCACAAAAGATGTAGTGGTTTTTGTGCTGCATCATATACACATGTTATCCAGAAAGGGCAGACTTAGATCATCAGTGCTTCTTACTGATGCCTGAAGTCAGAAGCCGTGTTGCAGAGCTGTGAAACTGCTTGGGAGAAGAGAACGTTGCTTTGAATTCTGGATATTCTCAGACATTATACAGGACAAA
This sequence comes from Micromys minutus, assembly GCF_963924665.1. Classification (NCBI taxonomy): domain Eukaryota; kingdom Metazoa; phylum Chordata; class Mammalia; order Rodentia; family Muridae; genus Micromys; species Micromys minutus. The sequence continues at coordinate 7,298,356 of NC_137979.1, forward strand.
CCTGTTAGAGCATTTGTCTCCTGCCTCCATTTGCTCTGTGGTTGGGATGATGTGTGTATGGTGGGGGTTTTTGTTTCATCTTTTGTTTTGGTTTGGGTTTTTTAACCTCTAGCATTTAAGGATATTTAAAGAAGAGACTGTAGTCTTCAGGATACAGCATTTGCTTTGCCTGTGATGCAGAAGATTCTGCAGTGTTTGTTCTTCAGAATGAAATAAGTTGGTGGAAAAATAGCTATATTGCAGAGGAAGGTTTCATGGATTCCAGGAACACAGATTTCATGCATGTTGCCTACTTGCTTTGACTGATACGGTATTAGTCTCTTCTGCCAACATGTATGTCTGTGTCAGGTGCCTGAGGATGCATGTAATTGTGTGCTGAACCTGAAATCTAATTCTTATACTTAGAACAATATTCTGCTTCTGAAAGCTTCTGATTTTTGTTTATAAAGAGGGTTGAAGGAGCTACATTTATACAGCAAAAATAGTGTGTGGATTGTAAAAGGAAACTTAGCAGATTTTTGTCAGCTCGTCAGTGTGGCTCTCTCTGGTTTAAAAGAGAAACTACTCCTCCAGCCAAGGAAATGGCTTTTCTTGTTCGATGTTACGCCAATTGTCTTCAGCCATGGGCCTCCAAAGTAAGTAACTACTGTTTTTATATAGTTTAATCATTAACTTTAAATTGCACTTGAATTCTAAATTAGTTCTTTTGTGCTAATTTCTAAACTTTAAAAATAAGCACTAAAAAATAGTCTATAAATCCTTGTCATTTAATTTAGAGAAAGTCTAATACAGCCTCTGAGATTGGTTAAAAGACTCAGTAGTCTGCAGACTTAAAATGTACATCTGAAATGCATAGCTCAGACCTGACCACCACTTAGCTGTAATGTTTTTGAAATTACTTGTGACCATACTTAACTTGAGGCATCCTGTGGTTTCTTACCTTAAAGAACTAGTATGTGTAGATGTAGTGTTCTAATCATGGGCTTATGTAACATACCTTGCTAATGTGGTGCTACCTGGTAACTTAGAAATGAATTGTTCTGTTTTGGGTGCTCATGTCTAAAGAATATCTTAAAAATGTGAATGTAAATTATGTAAAAATATTTAGTGTTCCAAAGTATTTGCAAAATAGTAAAGTTTGGTTTAAAAAAAGAAAAGTAAAGAAAGCTTGTCATTTTAAGGCAAATATTAACTTAACAAAATCCTGAGTAGTTGAAAATAGTCTATTGCAATTTAGTTTTATTGTTGACAGTAGCTTTTTACAATGTTTAAAGCTATCTTTTATGTTTTAGAAAATACTTAGATGTTGATTTTTAAATATGTCAAGATTTCTTTATGGTTCTGAACTTAGGCACACTGGAGACTTTTCATAGGAAGGTTTGAAATCATGTCTTTGTTTGATGTCACTATTGATGGTGACTAAGGAGAAAATACTTTGACAGCACTGTGTTATATTGTTTCTTTGGCCTAGTCGTTGTATATCTTTCCTGAACGCTCATGTGGGAGGGATATTTCAATGCATTGTCCATTTGGCAAACAGCTGGCTGTGACATAAGGAGATGGACAGGAGCCTGGGTACACAATTTGTGCTTTTATCCACACATACAAAGAGTGTGGCGGCTTCAGTACAGATGCCACCTGTGGGCCCCCAGCTCTGCTGACAGTAATAGTCACACTACTAGAATTGAAGCTGCATGTGGAAGGGAACAGGGGTGAGACCAGATAAAACTGAACAAAATTAGAAATGGGGTGTAGGAATTGTTTTTGAAGAGAACACACACACAAAGTGACAGAAAAATATGAGACCTCTGTGATGGGTGAGGAGTGCTTTTCTGTATAAATTATTCATAAGTATACAGGTCTCCTTCCTGTCTCCCTCATCTTTTACATTGCTATTAAGATTTAACTCTTTGTTTAAACACATTAGACTAGATACTAATTTTTAATACTTGCTATATTGGATTTTCAAATTTGTATTACTCATTTAATGATTCTTTTATTATTTAATTGTATGTAAAATAAGCTTGGTGTCCTTTCTCTGTAGCCCTTTAAGTTAATATACGGTCTTCTGTTTGTATAAGAAGTTTGCATTTAGCATCATGTTTATAGTTAGTTGTGTGTTTATTTAGTATTTTTTATATCCATGAAATTTACCAAGCACCAAAATGTTTAGTTTTCATTTTTTAGTACTCTGAGGACTCTTTCAAGCCACAGAGCCTTGTTTGTCTTTATTTATAAGAGACATTTTTGGCATAGGATCATACTACATAGCCCTGCCTAGTCTTGAGCTAGCTTTGTAAAGATCTTGCCTCTGCCTCCCAAGAACTGGGATTCAAGGTGCACACTGCCCATACCTAGTAGAACTTGTTCTTGACAAAATTGCAGCACCTTTCACTTTTGTCCATCTGCAATGTCCTTAAACATTTATTTCAGTTTGGTTTTTCTAACTTACTAATTTATTGTCTCTTTGTAACCAATGTTAGACATGTTTTAAATTTTTAAATGTACCCATTAGTGTTACATATTTCTTAAGCCTCATAAGTGATGCTCACAATTACTTGTTTTAGTAATTTTATAGATGTGATTATTCTTCTCCCAGTATGGATTCCTGTCTTTGGATCATTGGTTTCCAGGGATTGGCTTTACCCATGAGATTTTTGGCTGGATATTCCTTTCACTATTGGATAGGACTGCTTGATTGAGGTGTCATACTGTGTTGAAGAAGCCATTGTGCTTCTTCTTTCTGCTTTCTGCTGTTCACAGCTGTGAGCCAATGAAAAAATAAACAACTAGCTTTGTCAGTGACACCTGGCCTTTACCTTCCTTCACATCTCTCAATTTCACCTTTTGGAAAAGGAGTAGAAACCGTGTGATCTCCACCTCAGGCCACTGAGATACTTAGAACACATGTTCCTTAAGGTCAAGTTTCTGTCTGAGGACAGCTCTTGAGATCCCCCTCTGCCCCCCCCCCCCCCAGGCACTGTCAGCTGCTGGTTGTATGAGACTGCTCTGTATTGAAGGGCTCTTGTAATTTTGGTGCCTTAGAGAGAATGCCTCCACTTTTTTAAACTCCAAGTTGGGCTCATCTCTGTGACTTTCTTTTCATCTTAAATGTTTCTAGAGTAATTTTTAAGAACCCAAAGTTTCTTACTATCACTTTCTCACTTTCAGTGGTTCACAGGAGTTGTAAGCCCTCAGGAATGTGCCCCATCTGAGGTTTGGGCCATGTGACTCAATGGGAGAGAGAGGGCTGTCCTAGTGTACACAAACCCTGGGGTCCTATCTCCAGCACTTTGCCCCATCCCACCCCACTCCCCCCAAAAAAGAGGAGAAAGAAATGGATCCTACTGTCCTTTTCTGTACCCTTGCCTGGGCTATGCTGGTCTACTATGGTTTCTCAATGCCTCATAAGCCTCTGGGATCAATGCCACTTAACAAATATAATGTGAAAATTAGGTTAAATTAATCTTAGCCATTATTAAATGATCATCTATCCAGAATATCATTTCACTGTATAATTAAAATATAATAATTGGTAATGAAGTATTTTACCTTTTGTGCTAAATATTATAAATTTAATATCACTAATATTGTTTTAACATTAGAGCACATCACAGGCAGGCCTAAGCACACTATACATGTGTAACTAGATTTACTATTTTGTGTATTACATTTTAGGTCTTTAGTTATTGTTATCAGATATGTTTATCAAGATATTGATTATCCTAATGATTTATCTTAAACATCACTCTCGAAATTACATCTTGTTATTCTAATGTTTTAATAATTCCTTAATCTCCTGTACTCTTAAGACTTGAATTTGGTTATGCCTACCACTGGGTATACAGTAGAAATCACTACTGGCAGGTTATTCTTGAAATAGGACGTAGAACTGTCCTCCAGTATTCCTCTGGCTGTGTTACCTGTGTTTATGCTGATTCAGATTGATATCCTTCCCCATCTGCTAAGCTGCAGGTGTTCTTCATGGCTGTGTGGTGGCTAACGCCAGCTGCCCTATGAAAGTATTTCAAACATGGAGTTGTTGACCATATCAGATTATTTCAAAGCAAACATAAATTTCTTAAACTGGTAAGATGTCAGTGGCATACTGTAGAAAATAAATTTGGAGAATAGTATATAAAAATAGATTTATGTATTGAGGGACTTCTTATGCTATCAAGAGTTAGAAGACATAAGTAATATCATCATTTTCTAGTTTGTTCAGCCATACAACCATTTTATTTAATTTTCAACATTCTTGAACTATGTTTCCTAAAATAGAATGCAGCTTTGGAGAGTTTATGCTATGTGGAACACAAGACTTGAGCTATGCCTATAGGGCCCCAGCACTGCCAGCAGTAATGGTGGCACTACTAAAATTCAAAACTCTGTGTGGAAGGGAATTGGGTGAGCCCATATAAAACTGAACTTTAGAGTTTCATTTGTTCAGAAATCCACAAAAACCTGAGCAGCAGTGTTGAGCCAGTTGCTGACATTCATGTATTCTACAGATATTTAATGAACAGACTATGCAGGGTAAACATCACTATACCAGGCTTTTGTTTGGTAGGTAAAGAAGGCAATATTGTAAAATACCAAGAACCAAATTCAGCCTTGTAATGAGTAGAGTAAAAATACAGAAATATTATATTCCCTGTAAGCTTCTCATACAAGCTTTGTTTTAATTGTTTTAATGCTGTATTGTCTCATAGCACTTCCAACTCTTTTCTTTCAGCTTGTATGTTGACATTTATTCACAACACGACTATAAATATCATGTGTATTAGTTATTCCCATATGACATAATAAAAACCCATTTTGAAATCAACTAATTTTTTCATCATTGTAAAAAAAGCAGAACATGTAGGACTTAGGATTAGATCACTCAGTGTCTTAGTCACTGATCTACTGCTGTGAAGAGACACCATGACTAAGGCAACTATTATAAAAGAAATCATTTAATTGGGGCCTTGTTTACAGTGTCAGAAGTTTGGTCCATTATCATCATGGCAGGGAGCATAGTAGCATGCAGGCAGACACTGGAGCAGTAGCTGAGAGCTACACATTATTTCCAATATAACCAAGCCTTCTGCTCCTTCTAATCCTTTCAAATAGTGCCATTCCCTGGTGACTAAGCATCCAAATATATGAGCCTGTTAGGGCCATTCTTAATCAGACCAACACAATCAGTAAGGTGTTTGCTAAGCAAACATGAGGACACAAGTTCAATCCCAAGAACCCACATTAAAAAAAAAAAATCAAAACTCTGGAATGTGTATTCTTATGTCAACAATCCTTAGTAAAGGTAACAGGTTAAAGAATATGTCCCACATTGCATGTATATGTATACAAAACACACATTTACATATGATACACATTCAGTTTTAGCATGAAAAGTTTTCAAATTATTTATAGTAATAAAGAATCAAGAATGGCAGGTCTTATAATATTGACACTCAAGAGATACAGAATTTGGATGCCAGCTTGTGTAGCAAACAAAGATTCTGCTTCAATAAAATAAATATGTTCTCTATAAGTAATAAGTTTGTATATTTCAAATTAGATAAAAATCACTTTGAGTCACCAGTCCTAGACTTTTTCTAGAAAATAGCAATATTGCTTTAATACTTCTAAATCTTTCCCCCAAACCAAAATGTTTATATACCCAAGGTATGTATATACATACATACATACATACATACATACATACATACATACATACACACACACACACACATACAAACACATGTATGTCATTCTTATACTTTAAACATTTGTGGCAACTTTTATAGTCATCCTAAAGCTTTTTAGTTAAAAAGTTTGAGAGATACATTGATGTTTAAATGTATAAATCTACCCCAGACTTTTAAATTCTGAATACTACAGTTTGACCTCAGCATCTGTGAGTGGTGTATACCTGTATTCAACCAGTCATGGAGCAAAAATACATTAAATAAATGGCATTGAATTTGTTTTCCCTCTAGTTATTCCTAAACACCTTAACGTGTCATTAACAGCCTTTGCATAGCAGTATGTTGTTAGGACTTGTAAGTCATCTAAAGGTGATTAAAATACAGTGGAAAGAGGTTAGAAGGGTAGCTTAATGATCAAGTGCACTTAATGCTTTTGCAGAGGGTACAAGTCAGTTTCCAGCACCCACATCGTGTCTCACATACATTCATAGCTCTAGTTCCAGAGGACCTGAGATTTTGTTCTGTTTTGTAGATACTAAGTTTACAAATGATACATATAACATATATGCAGGCAAAACAGATACAACACATGAAATCTTTAAAAATACATAGGAAATGTGAATGAGTTATGTGTAGATGCAACCATTTCCCCTCATTTTGGAGGAGACTAGAGCATTTGTCAATTCTAATGTTTGCAGGGATGGTCTAGGAATCAGTCCACCGTGGATAATGAGAAGCAACCCCATTCCAAAATAGGCTGATAATGATTACTCTCTTTCTGGTTGTTTATTTTTCTCCACAACATGTCAGATAGTTTGTAATGCATTTCTTTTTGTGTGCCTGTTTGCTGTATATTCCAAGAGCCATAAGGGTATGCTTTTAATTTTATTATACTTTATTTATATGTGTGTTGGGGTAGCACAGATGTACTGCAGTATATGGTTGGAAGTTAGAGAAAACTTGTATCATATGGGTCCTGGAGATGGAACTCAGATCATCAGGCTTGGCAGCAGTTACCTTTACTTGCTGAGTTGTCTCAACAGCCTGGCTTATATATTTTAAATGTTTTATTTGTTTATATAACATTTATTTCCCCACATTAGTCTCCAAAATGGTGATATCAATTATACTCTGAACAGCTTATGAGAATAACATCCCCCCCCCCCCGGTCTTGACTATTCTAAAGATATTGAACTAAAGGTCAGATGTCAGTAGCAGGGTGTAAAAGTAACTTGGATTCATCTGTTGTAATTTTCCTCTCCGAGGATTACACCTAACGTAGACCTAGAATGTTTTCAGCCTCTGAGACTTGCTGCCAAATAAGCTCACCCTTTCTAGTTCTTTCCAATCACTGGCTGGGTGATTTCAACTCAGGTGTTTTAGCTCTAACTCTTCTCCAAGCTGACTGATTCAATCTTACTTCTCGGTCTTTCCCGAATTGCTGTGCTTGACCTCAAACTGACTCTAGCAATCTGTTCTAATCTTCTGGTTCCTCATTCTTGGGCTTGTTCTGTCTTTACCTGTGTCTAGCCTTGTTCTCTCTCTGCAACGTGTCTCTCTATAACTTTCCCAGCAAAACTACCTATTCCTTCCTCTTCTTTCTTTTCTGTGGTGTTCTCTCTTTTTTTTCTTTTTATACTCAGGATGTTATTCCCTTCCCAGTCCACCCTTCTACTGTTCACATCCCATAACTCTTCCCTGCACCCCCCCCCCATTTCCACAAGATGTTCTCACCCCACCCACCCTGCCAGACCTCTAAACTCCCTAGGACCTCCAGTCTCTTTGAGAGTTAGGTGCGTCTTCTCTGACTGAACCCAGACCCGAGAGTCCTCTGCTGTATATGTGTTGGTGATTCATATCAGTGGTTGGTGATCCAGTGTCTGCGCAACCTCAGGTTCAGGTTAATTGAGACTGCTGGTTCTCTTACAGGGTCACCCTCCTCCTCAGCTTCCTCCAGCTTGTCCCTAATTTGACCACAGAGTCGGAAGCTTCCTGTTCATTGGTTGGGTGCAAATATCTGCATCTGACACTTTCATCTGCTTGTTGGGTCTTTCAGAGGCAGTCATGACAGGTCCCCTTTTTGTGAGCGCTCCATAGCCTCAGTAATAGTGTCAGGCCTTGGGGTCTCCCCTTGAGCTGGATCCCACTGTGAGCCTGTCCTTCTTTTCCTCAGGCTCCTCTCCACTTTCATCCCTGCAGTTCTTTAAGACAGGAACAATTAAGGGTCAGAGTTTTGACTGTGGAGTAGCGATTCTATCCCTCACTTGATGCTAGAGGTAGGCTCTACAAGTTCCCCCTCCCCTTTCTCTTGCCTCCCAGGTCTTAAGTAGACTCTTTTTTCCTGTCTGTTCTCTTAAGAGTTGGGCACATCCTATCTGTCAGATCCTTCTATGATTTGTCACTCTGTCTGCCACTTAGTTAGACATCACTTTTAAACTTGGGTGCTTCCTTCTACAAACTAACTTTAATTTTTTTGCATTAAATGTATGTTCTAAGGGTATGTCTGTATTCCAGCCAGAAGGGTTAATACAGGTGTGTGCTAAGTGCTGAGCCACACCACTAGAAACAGGTATTTTTAGTAAATAACATAATCTTGGGGTTCACGGTGTGATCAAATAGCCACAACATTAGGGTTTCCCCCCTTACACCAAGCAAGATGTGGACCTTTGAATGTCTCCTAACTGACACTATCCACCTGCAGATAGCACAGATGGTGGGCTGAGGCGTCAGGTCCCAGGACTGTACCATGCCTTGTAAGCCCCAGATTGTTTTCCCTTTTTTTTCTGCCCAATCAACTATAAATCAGGGTTCTCAAACCCCACTGTTAAAGTTTACTTGTGTTGCCTCAGTTGCTCACAGAACCCAAAGACTAAGTAAGTTCATTATTTAGTTAAGGATATTACTAAGGCTACAGCTTGAGAGATGCAAGGAACCTGGAACTTCTGTGACTTCCCCTGACATCCTCTGGGTCTTCCCTGTGTTTAGCTATATAGAAACTTTTAAAACACATGCTTTTGGGGTTTTGGTTTGGTTTTTTACTAGATAGTTTCTCTGTGTAGCTCTAAGTTGTCCTGAAACTCCATTTGTAATCAGGCTGGCCTCAAACTAGGAGATCCACCTGCCTCTGCCTCCTGAGTGCTGGGATTAAAGTCATGAGCTACTGCACCTGGCACTGCTTTGGGGTTTGTATAGAGACATCATTTCCTGGGCATGATTAAAGTTGGGAAAACCACATAGAAATAAGATTGTGTAGAAAAAGTAAGATCTACTTCTCAAAGACTGGAAAGCAAGACTTAGCAAAGGTCTTTCAAGATGTTTAAGCATTCTGTCAAGAGTGGGGAGCAGAATCCTTTGTGGTAGTCTTACTATCTAGTATCACGCAGGGTTTCAGAGAATTTAGCCAGCTTCAAGGCAGAAAGGTAAAGGAAGATTAATTTTGTAACCTGCCTTGTGCAAGAGAAAAGCCTTATTTCTGTTGCCTGCCTCTGGAAGGGAACTGTGATCCAAGATACAATGGTGAAAGCAAAAATGAGTATTTCATAGACTATCATGTAAATACTTGCTTTCTTAGACTTTTTTTTTTTCTGGAGGAAAATAATTATGTGTTTTCCTGGTTGCTGGCAAGATTGATAGTCAGTTCTAGCTGTTTCTTCTGCTATCTTAACCTAAGTGAACCCTTGTTTAGATAAATAGTAAAACCAAACAACAAAGGAGTCCAGATAGCTGAGCCTTTAAACAGTTTCCCTCAAAAGGTTGTGTGTACATGACATGTGGAGAACCTTAAGTCTTCAGTTTATTCAGTCAGCAACAGCCTTTATACTTTTGTAGTGTTTGTGTTCAAGACATTTTCCTTCCTGGATGTAACTTTAGCAATAGTCTTTATAAACACATGATCTTCAGCAGACCACATAAGCCCAGATATAGAATATACATATCCTATACAGAATATACAGAGTCTGACAGACAAGACACTCTGCAGAGCTTACTGAATTAGAAGGGTGAGTTTGCTATTACTTCAGACTTTGTCATGAAGAAAAGGAATAAAAATTTTTTGTTTTGATTCTTACAAAGTAAACAGCAACTTCAGCTTAATGTCATGAAACATCTACCTCATTTAGTCTTGTTCTGAGATCAGAAAATCTATGTGAAAGCATATAAAATGCACTTGCTATGGTTCACAAATGAACCACCTAAGGAGCTTGCAAGTGTTAACTGCAGTCACTGTCTCCTCATCTAGTCTCTTCTCTTAAAGAAGAAACTCAGGAGATTTCTGTGTATAGTCAGTCTTCACATCATCCCTGTGTCTTCATCTTTGTGTTCCCAGCATAAAATACAGCGTCTTGGGATGGCCAGATTTTGAGGCCATGTTGCACTGCACATTTGAATCTGAAACTATGCACACTGCTCAGTTGTTGTGCTGCCTCAGTCCCTCATTAGTAGAGTAAGAAGAATAAAATCGCTGCTTTTCAGGGATTGGTAGGGCTAAGATTTCTCAGTACACTGTAAGTATTACCAGGCTTAGTCTGCAGCCTTGTTCTCTGGCTTTAGTTGGTTATATAACTGTCATAGGTGACATCTCCTTGATCTCTCTTCCTTTGTGTAGGAATCGTGTGGGTCTGTGTGCATGTGTGCACACACGTGCAATGTAGTGGATGTTTTGAGGGTGTACATGGAGGCCAGAGCAAAATATTCAGTATATTCCTTTGTGGTTTTCTGCCTTAATCTCTTGAGATAGGGTCTCTATCTGAACCCTGCCTGACTGCTTTGAATAGGCTCACTGACTAGCCAGTTAGCTCTAAAGACTGCCTGTCTCTGCCTCTCTTGATCTTCCTGTGCCACCTCTTCTAATATGTAGTATTTATTTGGTTAAGATAATGTCTTGTTTCTAATGTGATAGTATTGATTTATGGGTTGTTGAGATGTTACTTTATAAATCCCCAATACATGATCATTTCTATTTTTTGTTACTTATTTCTGCCTTTGCACACGGTTACTGAGTGTTCTCTGTATGATTTTGTTTTTTTTTTTTTTTTCAGTCCTGTATGATTCTTACAAATATTTGATGTCTGCCTTAAAGAATACATATTTTATAATTTTGGATTATGTTCTCTTTATGCACGCTGTAGGTGACACTTCTTAACTGTGGTCACATCTTTATGTTTTTGTTGGAGATTTGCACTAACATTTCACAACATGAGTGTAACTTCATCTTCCACTGTTATTTACACCTTTAAGTTTTCTTTTGAAAAATAATTGTGTTTGTGATAAGGTTTTGATACATATTCATACTGTGAAATGACCAGATTAGGGCTAGTTAGCCTGCTCATCATATAAAATATTTCTTCACAGCTAGAACATTTAAAATTCTATTCTTAGTTTTTTCGAAATTTATAATACATTTTTACAATGATTGTTCCTTGTGCTGTGTAATCTGTGACTGAAATCCATTCATTTTTTTTTATAACGAAAACTTTCTACAGTTCCCCAACTCCCAGCTTCTAGTACCCACCATTTTCTTCTTTGTTTCTGTGAATTTTAACATTTTGGTTTCCTGTAGAAGTTAGATTAGTCCTTCTGTTTCTGGTTTATTTTACCTTGCACATATAGATATTGTATTGTGTCTTGTTTTTCTTTCAGCAATGTTTATTTGAATTACTTAACCCACCAGCAGAAATTCATGGTATAATTAGTCTGGAGTTTCTGTAGTTTGTATTCTTAAGATAGTGAAACTCAAACTTGGTCATTTCTCTTTAAAATAGATATAGAATATACTGAATGTATGCAACAAGGAAACTTACTTCAAATTTTAAGTTTCCTTAATTGTCCTGAGAAGCAAATTGAAGAGAAATTATATGGAGTGGTAGTGAATGATCTTATCTCTTACTTAAAACATTAACTGCTTTGGAGCATAGTGAATAATTCTTGTCTTAACTTCCATAATATTCTTATGAGATGCCTGATTTATTTTATAGTATGAGATACATTGTATAGTCTTTGTCCTTGATAAGATTAGTCACATATTAAAGATAAAGTAGTGGAGTCATTTGCTTTTTATTTTTAATTACATTTTATTTATTTCTGTGTGCACTTGGTCATGCTATGATGAGCATGTGAAGGAAGATGAAGAGCAATTTGCAGGAGTTGATTGTCTCTACTCTGTGGGTCCAGAAAGCTGTTTTGGGTTATCATGCTTGTAAACAAGCACCTTTACCGTACCACTGAGCCATTTTGCCATGTCTTTTCTATTTTTCTTGTATCTCTGAACTTGAACAGAGGCATTCATTGAATAATGTGATCACTAATAAAAATTTCAGGAAAAAGTTGTGAATATTTTAAAATCTTGTATAGTCATTTTGCTAACCTTAAGTCTTACTGTCTGCAGGTGCTCATCTGTAACCTGAAACATTAATATTAATTTTATTTAGATGCACTACCAGTGTGTATGTATTTGTGTGTTTTCTGTTTTTGACATTTAAAGCTATTGTTGTTTTCTAAAATTACATTATGTCAAGAACTCTCTAATAAGCAAAGTTTGGCGTTCAGAATAACTCAAGTTCTTTTCTCCTTCAGCTTCCAGCGGATCTTACCAAGATGCACCTCACAGACAACCCTCATCCACAGGTGACTCATGTGTCTTCGAGTCAGTCTGGCTGTAGCATTGCCAGTGACTCTGGGAGCAGCAGTTTATCCGATATCTATCAGGTAATACCTTAGTCTGGGAACTGTGCATATGGGCTTTTTGATTCTGCAAAATACCCTCTGTTTATCCTCTAGATCAAACAACCTTTCAAAGGAGTCTCCTAAGGCCATCAGAAAACACAGATACTTACACTAAGATTCATGACAGTAGCAAAGGTACAGTAGCAATAAACATTGTATGGTTGCTGTTCATCACAACATGAGAGACTATAGTAAAGAGCTGCAGCATTAGGAGGTTGAGAACCACTGCTCCAGATTATTTTATTTATCTTTTAATTTAGCTGTGAAACTCAAGCATAAAATTTTTAGCAAAGTATGCTTAATATGTTGTCTCATTCATCAGCCTGGTTATTTCTTTTTACCCAGTTGAGTTATTATGATATAGAATGCTTGCCTTAGTTAAGGGAAAGATTTGTGGAGTTTTATCTTTGTGAAATGGAATGTTGCCCTGTAACCTACGCTAACATGAGGTTTCCAATCTTCCTGCCTCAGCTTCCTGAGAGTTGGGTTACAGGCTCATGCCTGGGTTTAAAGAAGGGTTTTGAAATAAGGACTTACACATGTGAAAGGACTGATTTTTTTTTTTAAATTATAATTGTAGAAGTTGTCTATAAGTAAAATTTATGAAGAAAAGTAAGGTTGCTTTTGCATTGTTAAACTTTTATCCTGTGTAACCTTAGTGAAATAGAAAGTTAAATTCGGAGTGTCCTTATGGACTTTTCCATTTTTAAAGCTGAACAGAAAATTCCAAATTAAATAAGGTTCTTTCCAGCAATTCTTACAATAAAAGAGGGTTCTGGGAATCATTACAGACTGAGAAAATCTTTACACATCCTACTAGATTAAATTCAAATTTGGCTTGGGCTCGTGCTGGTGTGTTAGGTCCTCATGGTAGAGTGTGATATTGTCTTGGTGTAGGCTATCCAAGGCGGTTTCCTAGATGGAAGGCCTATGTCCAGTGGTAGTAAATAACTAGAGATTCAATATTAATGGTTGGTTTAGTTAAGAATTCAGATCATTTTGTGTTTCTGGGCTGACTAGTAGACATTTAATGTGAGCTCCATATCTAATTTTAAGTTTTTCAGTAATCTTCTACAAGGAAACATAAAATCAACCTTGGTGATGTATTTTACTTAATATAGTATATCTAAATATTATCTTGACATTTAAGTAATGTTTTAATGTTATACTGAGTTTTATTGCACTCTTTTTTTCTATACTTAGTTTAGATTTATAGCCCTTCTCAGTTCTGGCTGGTCATGGTGTGTGTGTGTGTGTGTGTGTGTGTGTATGTGTGTTTGTGTTTGATACAATGTAGTAAAAAGCAAAATTATAGTCATTTTTTTAAGAAGGAAATATTTAGTTTGAGGTTTTTTTTAATTTTTTTTTTTTTTTTTTTTTTTTGAGTTGCCTAGATTCAAGTATTTTTAAAAACTAGCCCCTTTATGTGAAGGAGAATTTGTAGGCAGGTGCAAAATGGAAAACAGCTTCCAGTTTTAAGTCTGTACAGCTTTCTTGACAAAAAGATGCAGTGACCATCTCTGACTTCCTGTTTGCCTTTTTTACAATATTTATAACCAAAGAATTTATTCTTTTTCTTCTGTAGAAATACTGTATGGAATTTAACAAAGAGAGTCAAAATAATACAGTAACAAAATAACACTTCCACATTGTTGTTCATCACCAAAGGAAGTCAGGACTGGAACCCAAGCAGGTCAGGAAGCAGGAGCTGATGCAGAGGCCATGGAGGGATGTCACTTACTGGCTTGCTCCCCCTGGCTTGCTCAGCCTGCTTTCTTATAGAACCCAGGTCTACCAGCCCAGGGATGGCTCCACCCACAATGGGCTGGGCCAGGGATGGCTCCACCCACAATGGGCTGGGTCCTCCCCACTTGATCACTAGTTGAGAAAATGCCTTACTGCTGGATCTCATGGAGGCATTTCCTCAGCTGAGGCTCCTTTCCCTGTGATAACTCCAGCTTGTGTTTACACAAAACCAGCCAGTACACTATGTTACCAGATTGTGGTACCATATCTTCATCAGAGCTGCTGCTTTTTTTTTTTTTTTCCTTTCCTAATTAGCTTTATTCTGCTAAATGTTCTTTAGCCACCTGTCTTTAAATTTTCTGTTAAGAATATCTGTTCAGTAGGGTTGTCACTCAGTGATGGGTGTTACTTAAAGATATAGATTTGCAGAAAGGAGCTGCCAAAAATTTTCCTTCTGAAAGGGACTTTATCAGGACAGAGGAAGGATTCCCACCCCCATGACTATGGGGTGTAGAGGAGGCATTATCAAGCCTTAAAGTAAAAGAATATTTCGATAGGAAAAAGCATCAGACAATAGGAAGCTTGTTAGAGCCTACAGGAAAGAGGCGGACTTTTCTTTAGATCCTGAGAAAAGCTGTAATTGGAGCTATAAACTACCATACTGTATATGTATATCGTGGTTGGGTTCCTGAAAGTGAGGAGGGATGTGAGAAAACCTTCACTTCAAATCCAGAGAGAACAGTGGTGGGGGTGGAGGGGTGTCCTGATTCTTTGAGATTCTTTTTTCAACAGGGCAGGCAAACTTCATGCTCGTGTGAAGGCAGGCACTAGGTAGGACATGACTTGGGTTGTAGCTGGAAGAAGTAGAAGAGCTGCACAGCATGCTTTCCTACCAGGTCTGCTCAGAGGCTGAGCTGCTGTGAGCTGTGGCCTCATTTCTGGAAGAGAAAGCCAGTTAGAGAATTTGTGATCTAGTAGTAGAGTGCTTGCCTAGTATGTACAAGGTCCTGGGGTTTAATATTTAGTATTAATCCTAAGAAAAATGCAAATACAAAAGACACCATCTATGTCCTTGTCAAAGGCTGAGTTATCCACTAGGTACATACAGTGCAATTTAAACTCCTACTTGAAACAAATTGCAAGAATGTGATGGCTCCAAAAGTACTCTATTAATGAAATTTCAGTGCTTTGCTGTTATCAGACTACAAACTGCAAGACTTTCACTTCCCACTATCATCTGCTGTCTGGTTCTGTATTCCATTATTTCTCCACAGCATTCTAGAGTCTGCTTCAGAACACATGCTAGTTTCTCAGCATGCTTATTTTTTCTTAGTTCTGTTTTTAATGTTTTGTGTTTAATGGTATCTTGTACGATTGGTGTTTTGTTTTATCAGAATAAATTTATGCGGATGGGAGTTTATGTTTTACTGATCTTGTTTCTTTTGCTGAGTCAAGCACTGCTTGAGCCTTTACAAATAATCTAGAAAAAAATTCAAGTTGAATTATGTTTGAAAGTAAATACCATTATTGGTTGCAAGGAAAATGGCAAAATAACTCTGCTAGCTAAAATGTTGTTCTGTAAGGCAGAGGAGACAAATGGTTAGGGCCATTCTGGTCTGCAGAATTGTGGAAGATTTTCATTGCACAGAATTCTTGTCTGACCAAGAAGACAAAGATGAGCTTAAAGGGGACCTGAACATGATAATGCTGAAAGGAAAAGCATTGAAAAATAAGAGATTCTGGCTTAACACCTAAGCCTCAATTTAAAAACGTGGTTTTTATAAGTTCGTATAACATTTTCATCACAACCTATGGCACCTTTTACTGTAGCTTCATGTTTAGTTTCAAACAGGAAAAGGATATTCTCTGATGGTTTATTTGGCGAAGGCCAACTCATCAGAGTCAGCTCTTACCACATTCTTTGTACAAAGTACATGTGACAGGAAAAGAAAAGCAAAAGAGGTTTAATCCTCTTCCTACTCGACTCCTGTACTTTAACCCATTTATCATAATCTTTTTGATGATCCGCTGCCTAGGGCTGGTTCACTTTCCATATATCCTAACAAAATGAGTCTTCTACCATCTCTTAATATTATCATTCTAGTCCTGTGAGTCTGTTCCTTTGAGTCAACTGTCATCCATCTCTTCCTTTTGAGTCTTTATGCCATCCACCAGTGTTGTTACACTGGGCTGGTCTAGAACTCAGGGATTCATCTATTCATTTTACAATTTATGTAATAATCCTTAATGAGTCCTTATTTTTGCTTTATAAGTACATGGTGGTTGCAGAATAGGATATCGTCTCTGAGATCCTATCATAGTCCATTCAAACTGCTGTTTAAAAAAAAATGCCATGTACTGGGTATCTCACAAACAGTAGAAATTCACATCTCATGGTTTTAGATACTGGAAATTCTAAATTAAGGTGATGACCAATTTGCTATCCTGTGAAAGACCTCATTCTGATCTGTAAATGGCACCATCTAGCTATTTCCTCATACGGAAGAAGTGTTGGATGAACTCCCTCTGGCCTCTGGTAGTATTAGGGTACTACCTATTCATGAGGATTCTAATAACTTTTTAAGGTTTTAACTGCGCAAAGGATCCACCTTCCAATACCATCATCATCTTAAAGTTAAGATTTCTTCTTTTTTTAATTCGGTATTTTCTATTTACATTTCAAATGTTATCTCTTTTCCCAGTTTCTCCTCCAGAAACTCCCTATCTCATCCCCTTTTCCCCTGCTTCTATGAGGGCAAGCTGTCACAGTACTAAGGGCCTCTGCTCCCATTGATGCCCCCCACAAGGCTACATATGCAACTGGAGCCATGGGTCCCTCCATATGTACTCTTTGGTTAGTGTTTTAGTCCCTGGGAGTTCTAAGTGGTCTGATTGGCTGATATTGTTGTTCTTCCTATGGATTGCAAACCCTTTCAGCTCCCTCAGTCCTTTCTCTAACTTTTCCATTGGGGTCCCTGTGCTCAGTCCAGTGGTTAGCTGCAAGCATCTTCATCTGTATCAGTAAGGCTCTGGAAGAGCCTCTCAGGAGACATCCCTCTTTGGATGGCCTTTCCTTCAGTCTCTGCTCCACATATTGTCTTCATATTTCATCCTGTGAGTATTTTGTGTCCCCTTCTAAGAAGGACTGAAGCATCCACACTATGATCTTCCTTCTTGAACTTCATGTGGTCTGTGTATTGTATCTTGGGTATTCCCAGCTTTGGCGCTAATATACATTTATCAATTAGTGCATGCCATGTATGTTCTTTTGTGACTGGGTTACCTCACTCAGGATATTTTCTAGTTCTATTCATTTGCCTAAGAATTTTTTTATTTATTCAATATAAGCACACTGTTCCTATCTTTGGACACATTGGAAGAGGGCATCAGACCCCATAACAGATGGTTGTGAGCCACCATGTAGTTGCTGGGAATTGAACTCAGGACCTCTGGAAGACCAGTAGGTGTTTTTAACCTCTGAGCCATCTCTCCAGTCCTTGCCTAAGAATTTCTTGAAGTAATTGTTTTTAATAGCTGAGTAGTACCCATTGTGTAAATGTACCACATTTTCTGTATCCATTTCTCCATTGAAGGACTCTGGGTTCTTTTCAGCTCTGGCTATTATAAGTTGCTATGAACATAGTGGAACATGTGTCCTTGTTATATGTTAGAGCATCTTTTGGGTATATGCCCAGGAGTGGTAGTACTATGTACAATTTTCTGAGGCATCTCCAGACTGATTTCCAGAGTGGTTGTACCAGCTTGCAATCCCAACAAGAGTGGAGGAGTGTTCCTCTTTCTCCACATCCTGGCCAGCATCTGCTGTCACCTGAGTTTTTGATCTTAGCCATTCTGATTGGTGTGAGGTAAGAATCTTAGGGTTGTTTTGATTTGCATTTCCCTGATGACTAAGGATGTTGAACATTTCTTTAGGTGCTTTGTGGCCATTTGATCGATATTCCTCAGTTGAGAATTTTTCATTTAGCTCTGTATTCCATTTTTTTAATAGGGTTATTTGGTTCTCTGGAGTCAAACTTCTTGAGTTCTTTGTATATATTGGATATTAGCCCTCTGTTGGATGTAGGATTTGTAAAGATCTTTTTCCAATCTGTTGGCTGCCATTTTGTCCTATTGACAGTGTCCTTTGCCTTATAGCAGCTTTGCAATTTCATGAGGTCCCATTTGTGAATTGTTGATCTTAGAGCATAAGCCATTGGTGAAGGAAAATTCCCCCTGTGCCCAAGTATTCTAGGCTCTTCCCTACTTTCTCTTCTATTAGATTCAACATATCTGGTTTTATGTAGAGGTCCTTGATCCACTTGAACTTGAGCTTTGTACAGGGAGATAAGAATGGATCAATTTGCATTCTTTTGCATGCTGACTGCCAGATGAACCAGCACCATTTTTTGAAAATGCTTCTTTCCACTGGATGGTTTTAGCTCCTTTGTCAAAGATCAAGTAAGTGGCCATGGGTGTGTGGGTTCATTTCTGGGTCTTCAATTCTATTCTATTGTTCTACCTGCCTGTGTTCTGTACCAATACCATGCAGCTTTTGTCACGATTGCTTTGTAGTACAGCTTGAGGTCAGGGATGGTGAGCCCCCCCCCCCCCCCCCCAGAAGTTCTTTTATTGCTCAGAATAGTTTTCTATATTCTGGGTTTTTTGTTATTCCAAATGAATTTGCAAATTGTTTTTTCTTTGGTTTATTTGGGGGTGGGTAATTGTTTTATTTGTTTTTTTTTCCTCTTGTTTTTAGATTTTTATTATTTTATTTGTACTCTATTTTGGGAGTTTTATTGTTTGTTTTTCTTTAAATTTGTTCTCGCTTTTTATTCTCTCTTTTTTGTTTGTTTTTCTTTTTCTTTTCTTTTTTTAACAAACCCTTGTGTCAAGGGCTAACTTTCAATAGTGAGAAAGCTGCTCTGCTATGTAAGACAATCTTGACCCAGAAGCAGGTTGTCTACCAATGGTTTAGCTTCAGGTTCCACACAAACGTACTTTAAGCGTGACTGGCGAGAGGGCGGCCTTTTTTTTGAGATGCACCAGGTTTCCCCAGGACAAATGGCTCTCTGTCAGACAGGGACAGGGGGCTCTGGCTATCGGGCCAGCCTAGGCTCCTTTTGGTACTGCTGTATTGTTCCGCCTGGACGGGATTCAGTCATAATTTCATAGATGGTATCTTTGCCCCATTGGCTCCTCAGCCAAGCACATATACCTAAATGTCTGAGCCTCAAATTGCTCTTTCTTAACTGTATGAAGAATTGAGTTGGAATTTTAGTGGGGATTGCATTGAATCTGTAGAATGCTTTTAGCAAGATGGCCATTTTTACTGTATTAATCCTGCCAATCAATGAACATCTTCTGAGATCTTTGATTTCTTTCTTCAAAAACTTGAAGTTCTTGTCATACAGATCTTTCACTTGCTTGGTTAGAATCACACCAAAGTATTTTAAATTATTTGTGACTATTGTGAAAAGTGTCATTTCCCTAATTTCTTTCTCAGCCTGTTTATTCTTCGAGTAGAGGAAAGCTACTGAGTTGTTTGAGTTAATTTTATATCCAGCCACTTTGCTGAAGTTGTTTATCAAGTTTAGGAGTTCTCTGGTGGAATTTTTGGGGTCATTTAAGTATACCATCATATCATCTATAGATAGTGATATTTTGACTTTTTCCTTTCCAATTTGTATTCCTTTGACCTTCTTTTATTGTCTAATTGCTCTTGCTAGGACTTCCAGTACTATATATTGAATAGGTAGGGAGAGAGTGGCATCCTTGTCCCTGATTTTAATGGTACTACTTTAAGTTTCTCTCCATTTAGTTTGATGTTGGCTACTGGTTTGCTGGGTTTTTTTGTTTGTTTGTTTGTTTGTTTGTTTTTTTAACTATGTTTAGGTATGGGCTTGGAATTTCCAATCTTTCCAAGACACTTATGAAGGGGTGTTGATTTTGTCATATGCTTTCTCAGCATTTAATAAAATGATCATGTTGTTTTTTTTTTTTTCCTTCGAGTTTGTTTATATAGTGGATTACATTGATGAATTTCCATATAGTGAACCATCCCTGCACCCCTGGGATGAAGCCTACTTGATCATGGTAGATGAATGTTTTAATGTGTTCTTGAATTTTTTTTTCTTATGGGAATTTCATTGAGTAATTTTGCATTGATATTCATAAGTGGAATTGCTCTGAGGTTCTCTTTCATTGTTGGGTTTTTGTGTGGTTTAGGTATGAGTGTAATTGCAGCTTCAGAGAACCAATTTGGTAGTATTCCTTCTGCTTCTATTTTTTTTGGAACAGTTTGAAGAGTATTGGTATTAGGTCTCTTTGAAGGTCTGATAGATTTCTGTAGTAAACCTATGTGTTTCTGGGCTTTATTTGGTTGGTAGACTTCTAATAACTGCTTCTATTTCTTTAGGGATTGTGGGAGTGTTTAGATGGTTTACATGATCCTGATTTAATTTTGGTACCTGTTGTCTGTATAGAACTTTGTCCATTTCATCAGATTTTCCAGTTTTGTTGAGTATAGTAAGATCTGATGACTTTTTTTTTTTTTTTAATTTCTTCGGTTTCTGTTGTTATGTCTCTGTTTTCATTTCTGATTTTGTTAATCTGGATACTGTCTCTGTGCCCTCTTGTTAGTCTGGCTAAGGATTTATCTTTCTTAATGATTTTCTCAAAGAACTAGATCCTGGTTTTGTTGATTCTTTTTATAGTTCTTTTTGTTTCCATTTGGTTGATTTCAGCCCTGAGTTTGAGTGTTTTCTGCTGTCTACTCCTCTTGGGTACATTTGCTTATTTTTGGTCTAGAGCTTTCAGGTGTGCTGTCAAGCTGTTAGTGTATGCTCTCTCCAGCTTCTTTTTTCAGAATTGAGAGTTCCTCTTGGTAAAAAAAAAAATTTTTTTTATGAGTATGAAGTATCCTTTCTTATCTTTTTTAATAACTTTTGGTTGAAAGTCGATTTTATTTGATATTAGAATGGCTACTTGAGCTTTCTTCCTTGGGACCATTTTTTTTGGAAAAATTTTTTCCAGCCTTTTACTCTGAGTTAGTTAGTGTCTCTTTGTCACTGAGGTACGCTTCCTGTATGCAGCAAAATGCTGGGTCTGGTTTATGTATCCAGTCTGTTAGTCTATGTCTTTTTATTGGGGAATTGAGTCCACTGATATTAGGAGATATTAAGGAAAAGTGATTGTTGCTTTCTGTTATTTTTGTTGTTAAGGGTGAAATTATGTTTGTGTGGGTATCTTCTTTTGGGTTTGTTGAAAGAAGATTACTTTCTTGCTTTTTCTTGGGTGTAGCTTCCTTCCTTGTGTTGGAATTTTTTATAGGACTGGCTTTGTAGAAGGATATTGTGTAAATTTGTTTTTGTCATGGAATATCTTGCTTTCTCCATCTATGTTAATGTGAGTTTTACTGGATATAGTAGCCTGAGCTGGCATTTGTGTTCTCTTAGGGCCTGTATGATATCTGCCCAGGATCCTGTGGCTTTTAGAATCTCTGTTGAGAAGTCTGGTGTAATTCTGATAGGTCTGCCTTTATATGTTACTTGACCTCTTTCCCTCACTGCTTTTCATATTCTTTCTTTGTTTTGTTGCTTTGACTGTTATGTGATGGGAGGAATGTTCTGGTCCAATCTATTTGGAGTTCTGTAGGTTTCTTGTATGTTTATGGGCATCTCTTTTAAGTTAGAGAAGTTTTCGTCTATAATTGTGTTGAAGATATTTACTGGCCCTGTAAGTTGGGAATCTTCGCTGTCTTCTATACCTATTATCCTTAGGTTTGGTCTTTTCATTGCATTCTGGATTTCCTGGATGTTTGGGGTTAGGAGCTTATTGAATTTTGCATTTTCTTTGACTTGTATCAATGTTTTCTATGGTATCTTCTGCATCTGAGGTTCTCTCTTCTATCTCTTGTATTCTGTTGTGGATGCTTGAATATCTGACTTCTGATCTCTTTCCTGAGTTTTCTATCTCCAGGGTTGTTTCCCTTTGTTGTTTTTTTTATTTCTATTTCTGTTTTTAGATCCTGGATGATTTTTTTCAATTTCTTCACCTGTTTTGTTGATTTTTGTGTTTCTTTAAGTGCTTCTACTTGTTTATCTGTCTCTTCTGTATTTTTAAAGGGGGTTGTTTATGTCCTTTTTAATGTCCCCCATCGTCATAATGAATTGTGATTTTTAAATTCAAATCTTGTTTCTTTTGGTGTGTTGGGGTATCCAAGCCTTGCTGTGGTGGGAGAACTTGGTTCTGATGATGCCATGTGGCCTTGGTTTCTCTTGCTTAGATTCTTGCGCTTGCCTCTCACCATCTTGTTATCTCTGTGTTAGTTGGTCTTGCTGTCTTTGACTGTAGCCTGTCCTTCCTGTGAGCCTGTGATCTTAGGTATGTCAGCACTCCTGGGAGATCAGCTCTCTCCGGGTTCAATTTGGGTCCAAAGAGCTGTGTGCCACACAGTTAACTCCGGGGCACACAGATGGAGAACAGAAGGAGCCTGTCCCTAGTTGCTCTGTGGTTCCTGAGCCCCTGTGGTCTCCTAGCAGGTTTCTCTTTGGCCAGTTGTATCGAGCAAAAGTGTTTGTCTTACCTGTGAACTTTGGGGTGTCAGCACTCCTGGGAGACCAACTTTATATGGTGGGATTTGGGTCCAAAGAGCTCTATCAAGAATTTTTAGAGTGTTGGAGAGATGGCTTCATGTAAGAGTACTTGTGGTTTTTGTTTCCTAATTCCCATATAGCAACTTACAATCATCTATAACCCCAGTGCCAGGGAATTAGATGCCCTTTTCTGGCCTCTCTGGGTACTAGGCACACATGAAGTTCACTTAAAATACATGCAGCCAAAACATTCATGCACATATAATAAAAATAATAGTTATAATTTTTATGGGCTGGAAAGATGGCTTAGTGGTTAAGAGCACTAGCTGCTCTTCCAGAAATTCTGAGTTTAATTTCTAACACTTTTATGGTAGCTCACAACCATTTGTAATGATACATGATTTTCTCTTTTGGTGTACATGAAGACAGAGTAGTCATACTCATAAATAAATAATTTTTTTATAATTTTTAGGATCTGGGGGTGTGCCTTGGCTAAAGGGGCCTTGGGTGGCCCCATATTTGATGCCTAGCACTGTTGAAAAGGGAGGGAGATGTATGTAGTCCAGTAAATAGAGTCCTTACTGTTTGGTTCAGTCTTAGCACTTCATAAACTGAGCATAGGAGCAAATACCTATAATCCTAAGTGGCAGCAACAAGATTAGAAGTTTAAGCACATTCTTGGCTGCTGGTCTGAGGTCAAGGCCCATGTAGGCCACATGAAGAGAGGATAGTGGTCCAGGCCATAGCATCAGACTGTTATAAGCCACCTTTTCTAGTCTTAAGTGTGCTCAAGTTGTAATTTAATCTGGATTATTAACTACTTAAAAATAAATAAGGATCCAAAGGCACTATAAATTTTGCATAAAGCAAACCTGAGTTGTTATCTGAGTCCTAATGTGAATTAACAATGGCCAGAAGATGAATATGCTGGCCCACAGAAAAAGTGGAAGCAGCTCTGACTCTGACAGTGGGGAGGCAGTACTTGCAGGTAGGACTCTCTTTCCTGCCTGTCTCTAAGATCATTTTGTGCCCTGTGGCTTACCAATTCTTTTCTCCATTCTTCTCTGTAATCCTGTTGCTGGCACTGTTTCTCTGTCCAGTATGCTATCCTTCTGTTGCTTCATTGCTCTTTCTGGTTCTGCTTCTCTTACTCAAGAGTACTCCTTCCCATTTCCCTGCCACTGCTCTTCCTGTTCATTTTTAGCCTTGTTCCTATTTTTAACTCTTTGAAACTTTTATTGGAGGTCACATGCATACACACATATAGGTCCCACTGAACCCAGTTAGCGTTGCCCACATGTACAAGGTTGTGTGATTATCTGCTGCAGCACAGGAAACCTGTGAGCATCTACCCCTCATAGAAAAAAGACTTTTCCACCACTTACAGATCCTCAGCTACGGGTGGGCCCTCAGGTAGTAACTCTGTCCTGGAGTTTTGGTTTTTTATACTGACTTAATTTTATTCCAAAGTATTTTATAAATAACAGTGCCACATTATGCTGGGTGTTTTAACTTCCTTGATCTTACATAGGTCTTATGTGGGTAACAACAGTTGCTATCAGTTTATGTGTGCAACATGCTATATACAAAAGGAAGTATTTCAGAGCACTTTTCCCCACCCTCAGGCTCGAACATTCCTCTGCCTTCTCTTCTGTGATGTCCCTGAATCTTTGGGCTCAAGAAAGGGGATTTATAAAAGAGTAAATGACTTGAGGAGAGCAAAAGCATGTAAAGCCTTAGATGAAGCTGTTATAGTCTCCACTATTACTTTTGATTGCTTATATTTATTATTATGGAATTCCTGTGTTCAAATCACTGTTTCCTATAACTTTTCAAATCGTGCTCTTTCATCTTCAGTATGAATCAGGAGCATAATATTAGAAAATATTCTAATCAGTTTTTACTTTTGAAAAGACATCTTCATCTTCTGTGAATGGTAGTTTTTGAAACTTCCTAGTTCCTAAGATATCTAGCATTGATGAGTTTTCAAAGTTGTGGTTGAAATTTCTTTCCGTAGGCTACAGAGAGTGAAGTAGGAGATGTAGATTTAACACGTCTTCCAGAAGGACCTGTTGATTCTGAGGATGAAGAAGAGGAGGAAGAGGAGATTGATCGATCAGATCCACTGCAGGGTCGAGATCTTGTTCGGGAGTGTCTTGAAAAGGAACCCGCAGACAAAACTGATGATGATGTTGGTAAGAAATATATACATTTGAGGCCAACCAGAGTTCCACAGAAAAACCCTGTCTTTAAAAGTAGAAAGAGATTAAAAAAGAGAAAAGAAATAATTCTGTTCACATAAATATTTTTACCTTATATAAAAAATGTTGCCACATAACATATTGTACCAAAATATAACTTCTTAAAACAACATACATTTATTATTTCATAGACTTTGTTGGTTGGGAATTCAGGAACAACTGAGCTAGATAATATTAGCTTAGAATCTTATCAGAATTTACATGCAGACTCCAGTCACCTGAGTCTTCACTCGTGAGACTCTGGCATAAGACCTCAGTTACATGTCATGTAGTCTTTGTGACTCACTTAATCACCTAAGCAACATGGCAGTAGATCTCTAGTGTGGGTAATCCAGGGTGAGTAAGGTACATAGATGCTCCAGTGTTTTTTGTGACTGTCATTTCTTCTGCCATAACCATTACACCATGCAAACCTGAATGAGTATTTGTGAGGCTATACCTGGACATTGGTATTAAGATGACAGATCATTGAGAGCCATTGTTGAGACTTGCTGTGAGTGTTTTCAAAACAAAAATGTTGATTTCATTTTACAGATCTTTATCTTCATGTTTATAAGACATTTTAAAGCTCACCAGAGTAGTACCTCAAGTCTATGAAGTAATTTTTAAATCAATTTCAAATACACTTCAGTTACCCTCATTTGTCTACCCTCATTAATGTTACCCGCATTAAAACTATAGATAAAGCAATTTGTGTTATTTCTTAGTTTCTTATAGTCAGTTAATATATTTTTAATTGAAAAATTGAATCTAGAGATGGTGATGTATCATTAAGGAACTAAGTTTACTTAGTGTTACTTACATATTGCTATGTTCATTTAAGATTTTTTATCATATTGCTGTTCATATTAGAAGTCAACATTAATGAAAATTGTAACTTATTAGCAATGGTTGGTATATTTAGACATTGTTTGCCATTATAGAAATGAAATATTGTTAAATAACCACTATTTAGACTTTAACATCCACAAAGACACTACCCATTTCATGAACTCCAATTCCCTAGGAGTACATACCTTCTTTGTGTGGCCATTTCTGTTGAAGCTTGTTTATCTTATTTCAGATGTGTATGTTTCTGTTATTTTTATCTTTATTTCTTAACGTGAGGAAATAGCCTCAGAAACCTATATTTAGTAAAAAAATAGTAAGTTTTTAGTAAAACTAGTTAACTACTTAGTTGATTTAACAAATCTTGAGCTATCTTTAGTTATCCCTAATTTACTGACTGACATTACCAGTAAAATTAAGAAAAAAAAAATTCTAGCCTAAAAGTAATAGACAAAAGGGTTTTTGCGAATTTATTAGATCAAATTACAGTACTAAACTGTACTACCAATCAGGTGACATCTCCAGCTAGGCAAACCAAATAGATGCTATAGCTTTGTTTGAGCTTCTGTGGTTTCCTGTTCTCTGAGTGTTTTGAATGGTATCTTTTAATATGCCTGTATTTATATATGACTGTAAATACACATACGGTTTATAGATGTGTATGTGCACACATATAACATACGAAATTAACTGGGTTTTTTAGAATTATTTTTATGTGATAGCTATTTTGCCTGCATGTATGTCTGTATATCGTGTGTGTGCAGTGATGTGGAGGTCAGATATGGGTGTCAGGACCTAAGTTGATAAACAAGTTGATATTGAATTATAAAATCTGTTATGTTAAAATACCACCATTGGTCTTTATACTAGAATTTCTGTTTTCTTATAGAACAGTTACTTGAGTTCATGCACCAGCTGCCTGCCTTTGCAAACATGACCATGTCTGTAAGGAGAGAGCTCTGCTCTGTCATGATTTTTGAAGTAGTAGAGCAGGCTGGGGCTGTTATTCTTCAAGATGGGCAAGAGGTAAGTCAGCAAATTAAGTGTTAAATTATTTTAAGTAAATGCTGAGTTGAGTATTTAATTTTAATTAATTTTTAAAGAGATAAGTTTTGTTGTTGTTGCTTTACTCTCTTTAAATTGTTTTCCTAGCAGTGTACTTTATGCAGAAAAGTTACTTAATCAATAATTGAACCATTTTAATACTAAAATTAGTAAGACTCTTTAAAGAGTTTTTTGGTAGTGGTGGTGGTGGTGTGTGTGTGTTTAAAACTTACAGTCAGTCCCCTGTTCATTGTCTGTGAATTGAGAGAAAGGGCAAGGTATTGATACTGAACTAGAAGGCTATAGTGTGGTGGTTCTCAATCTTTCTAATTCTGTGACCCTTTAATACAGTTCCTAATGCTGTGGTGACCCCCAACCATAAAATTGTCTCATTGCTACTCCGTAACTGTAATTTTGCTACTGGTACAATTTGTAATGGAAATATCTGTGTTTTCCAATGACCTTGGGCAACCTCTATTCAATGTTCACAACCCACTAGTTGGGAAGCACTGCTGTAGTAGGACTAGGGGCACTGCTGTAGTAGGACTGGGGGCACTGCTGTAGTAGGACTGGGAGCACTGCTGTAAGACTGATGAGAAGTGTATTGCCGGTTTTTGTTTGTTTTTTTTTTTTTTTAAACATTTCTGAAATTCATTTAGAATTCTCTGTATTCTCAGTCTCTCTTTTGTTCTACTTACTAGTGTCTCTCCATAGAATGGAATAAACTCAGGAGTTATGTCAAAAGATGCTCATGTATTTGTAATAGAAAGAACTGAGCATGCCAAACAAGCAAAAGCTAACTAAATAAATATATGGGACAAAAGAGTAGAGTATTCTTAGACATTCTTTTGCTGGGGAAGCAAACCCAACATACTGGACAAGTGTACTGTGTACACTAAGCTGTGTACTCCACAAGCTCACATTCTTTTACAATTGCTAGAAATTCATGTAAATGAAGATTTGGTTTTTAATATTAACACAAATTTATAATATAATCAAAATATATAATTTGTTAGCTGTGCATTAAAATTCAGACTTTTGCTAGTTTATTATTAGAATTATTTTTATGTTGGGCACTATTCTAAGTAATCATTTGGTCTTTATTAAATTGACCATGTACTTAAGGAGTTCTATGTTGCTTTTCTTTTGAACAGTTGTTTAGCAATAAACTGAGGCCTGGGGACATTATGTAACTTGGTGAAAGTCACCGTGCTGCTCAGTTGCAGGGTTGGATTTTACAAATTTGTGCTCCTAATCGGTGGCTTAGCAGTTGAGAGCTGGGTCTTCTTCTCAATTGATTGTCTGTATGTCAGTTTTAGGGAGTATGAAGCCCTTATCTGAAGACCTAAGGCACATACATACACTGAAGCACATCAGATAAATTGTCTTTAAAACAAGAATTGTTCTTTTAAACAGGACAGTATCTTGCCTCAGAGAATTGGCCAATTATGAAATTCCTTTGGTGACTAAAAGAAGAAAGTGAAAGAAACCAGTAGTTTTGTGTAGACAAGGCATGGGATGTTGTTGAATAATTAGTGAATAATAGGGCCAGGTCTCCCTTTTTCTCCTTTAAGTGATGCATTTGACATATTTTGTTAAATTGTTGAGCAAAGTTAAACTGTCTTTTAGAAAAGATTCTAACAGCTTTATTTTCCTCTATAGCTTGATTCATGGTATGTCATTTTAAATGGCACTGTAGAAATAAGTCATCCAGATGGGAAAATTGAAAATCTCTTCATGGGAAATAGTTTTGGAATTGTCCCCACTTTGGATAAGCAACACATGCATGGAGTTGTCAGAACCAAAGTTGATGACTGTCAGGTAAACCTACTCTGCTCCGAGTTCTCTCCTTCTTTGAGTCTGGAAATGGCGGAGCTGCTTTTCTCTTTCTTATTCAAAATAAAACAACCTTAGTTGAGAATTAGGATTTTCAATAGCTTGCAGTTGACAAGCGAAAGTAGATTTTATATCTCTCAAATTTTGTTGAATTGAGCAAAGTATAAATTTTTAAGAGAATGTTTCAAATAATTGTTAGTTTGTTTGAACATTCAAGCTCTTATTATCCAGTTCAGGCTCTTTCTGTTTTCAAAAAAGGAAGGAAATGGGAACTTGTGAGTTGTTTGTTTCTAACTTACTCCTGCTTCATGTTTTCTTTGCATAGTGTCTGTTTGAGAGAAGTGGATGTTCACTTCTCCTTTTAGAGCAGAATGTACAAGATTCCACTTTGGTCTCTGTGTGAATTGCTTGCCTTGATTTTTGTTTGAAGTTAAACAAATTGAATGAGAGAGAACTGATGCCGCTTGATTTCTTGCCGTTGTGCTCTGCCTTGGTGCATAGCGATGTGTTCATGTACTACAGGTTCATTAACTGTCCCCATGTTGTCCTTGGACAGTTCGTCTGCATAGCCCAACAGGACTATTGGAGGATTTTAAATCATGTGGAGAAAAATACCCATAAAGTCGAGGAAGAGGGAGAAATTGTCATGGTACATGAGCACCGTGAACTAGACCGGAGCGGAACTAGAAAAGGACACATTGTAATCAAGGTGGGTGTTTTATTTTTTCTTCTAGAAACTTCATTCAGAACTTTCATCTTGCTATTAAAATAGGCTTTGGGCCACTTTTCTGAGTAATGAAAATTCTTCACTATCATGTTGATGTCTAATCGGTTCTTACACACCTGAATGATAAAGGGTATAATATTATTTTAGATTATACTGGTCAAATCCTTCTTAAATTTGTAAGCCCTTGATAGTGGGCGTTGGTTTTACAAAAAGAAAGCAAGCAATTTTAGTGGGGAGACAGGAACAGGAAATTTAAAGACTAGCCACAAAAACAGAGTCGACAATGAAGATGCGGAGCTCTTGTTAGCTTGAAATCAAGCTGTGGCTTCTCTGAACTTTTCTTTAAATTGAAAATGGAAGCGATGCAAGAAGTGAAGCTATGACTGAGTGAGGGAAATCTGGAGTTTTGGTATAATTACACTCAGAGCAACCGTCTCTGTCTTCCCTTCGCTACATCTCCTCTATCCTTTGTCATGCTTATATCTGGGAAGACCCCTAGATATAAAGGAAATCAAATATAATTGAAACTTAAATACATGGTTCTCCTTTTAAGCTAGCCTTACTTGAAAAATATGTCATTATTAATTGGCAAATGGACAAGTTACTAGCAAAGAGAGGAAATACAAGTGATGCCTTCTCTCCTGGAATTGAATTCTTAGCGCTGTCTCTTAGTGTAACTTTTGTGTGCAGAAACGGTGAGTATGGCTGGGTATGGAGGCTGCACACCTCTAATCATTCCCACACTAAGATAGAGGCAAAATGATCCTGAGTCCAAGACTAGTTTCAGCTACATGTAAAGCAAGTTCATACTCAGCATATAAAACTATATTTCAAAAAAAAAAAGCAAGAGAGAAAGGACAACATATAAATAGAATACTACAATAGACTAATACAAATTGACATTTTTTTTCTGTAAAGACCCCTATATTTTAATAATTTAAAACTTACAGGAAAGTTTAAGAACTAGAGTAGGGAGATGGCTCAGTCTAGTTACTTAGGTCTTGTCAGACAAATGAAATGCAGAACCTGAGTCTGTCAGAGCTCATGTAAGAATCTGGGCACATTGTTGTACACCTGTAATTGAAGCTATGGGGAAGCAGAGATGGGCGGATCTCATTATCTTGGTGACCAGCCGACCAGCCAGCCTAGGTGAATTCACGAGCTCTGGGTTTGGTGAGATCCTGTCTTAAAACATGATGGAGAATATTTGAGTAAGACATTGGAAATTGACCTTTGGTCCACACGTATCCTTGTATCCTTGTACACATGAATAAAAAGGAAAGTTTCAAGAATACAGACAACTCTCAGATTTCCCCCACTTTTACCCCTTTTTCATCAGTCTTTTGAATTGTTTGAGATATTTTACAAATACAGTTTCTCACCATTCTTAAAGCAAGAGTATTCCTACTTAAACACCATAGAATTCTTCAATTATGGAAGGACACATTGTTAAGATAATACAGTCAACTAAAGTCCCTAGTCAGTTCTCACTAGTGGTTCCAGTCATTTATTTCTTGTATGAATTCTCATCTAATAGCATAGTTGTATTCCATTGTCCTGCCACTTTGGTCCACACAGTTGCTTGGTCTTCTTTTATTATTCATATCCCCAGCAGATTTAAAGAATCCATGTCTTATATCCTGCCATGTTTACCCAAGACCAAACTAAACTCATGCTTAGTTCTAGAAAGGAATTGCACTATGATTAACACTCTGCTCTGTGTGTTGGTGCATTGTTGACACACTTTCCTCTGATGACCTTTGTCCATATGCGAGGATTTTTCTCCAAAGTCACCATTTGTGACACTTCATAATAACATATGGCCTCTAATTCGTGGATAGTAACAACTAGGTGCAAACCTCTTCCCACCTGTTTTTTATTACTGTTGACAATTCCTGCTGAAAACACTGTTTACTACTGCAATTTTTCTTATAAAAACTGATTGCCATTCTTTATATTTGATATGGACTTACTCCCTTGTCATCAGTATTAGTCAAATGCTCTACAGGTTGACTCTTGTATTCTTACAAAATGCCCTCATCATTCTTTGAGCATTTTCTAGTTTTCTGAAGGAAAAGGATTATCATGAAATTTTCTTGTTCCTACTCTGGAATCAACCATTTCTCCAGAAAGTTCTTGATCTTTCCAGTAGAGAATAGTATTTATAAACCAGAATCTAGAAATCTACTATATTGTATATTTACAGCCCCTCATGAGTCAGACCTAGAAAAACTGGTATTTATGTTCATTATCAATCTATGTCTATAACTGTCTGTCTGCATTCTGCAACCATGAGTTTATATGATATTTAACAGGTCGAAAACTATCATACGGGCTTTTTTTCTAATATATTACTTACATACTTATTAATTCTTCTGTTTATTTGCTGTTTTTAACCAGTCTCTACCATGCCAGAATAACAGTGTCATAACAGTGCCAACCATGTCTTTTGCCTTTCTCCAAGTGAAGAGTGTCTAGAGTAGGATTCTTTCTTCAAGTGTCAAACTTTCTTGGTTGCTAGGGTAGACAGTGGAGACATACTGGCTTCTTAATATATAGCCCGGACTCCGTAGGAGCCCTTACCTACTGATTTAGACAAACAGGATAGTGCTCTTCCATACTCACTCAGTTTGTATACCCTAAGACCATTTCCTAGACCATGACTGGCCTAAATAACAAACCCAATTTGATAATCTTAGACTTAGTATTTTTGAGAGTAAGAAACGAAGAGGAATAACTTACAGTCTCTATGCCGTAAGTTAGGTACATAACATCTTTCTTACACCTGAGTACCTTCAGGGAACATGATTGATATGCCTTGTTAGCATTGGGTGTCCTTGGGGAATAAAAACTCTGAGATAACAGTATTGTCAGTATTAATGTATGTTTACTATATAGATGTTGGGATTAATTATTTATATGGTTGTAGCAGATTGGAGTTTGAATTTAAGAGCCATGATTAGATTTCTAAATTTTATTTTATGTATATTAGTGTTTTTCTTGAGTGTGTGTCTGTGCACCGTGTGTGTGTTGTATCTTCAGAAGTCTACAGAAAAGAGCATTGGATCCCTGGAATTGGAGTTAGAGATGGTTGTGAGCTACCATGTGGGTACTAGGAACCAAGCCCTGGTGTCATCACTGAGTCATCTCTCTAGCCCCACAGCTGCTTTTTATATCCAACTGAATATTTGCTTTCTTTTTATGTATGTTCTGTTTACCCACTTTTGAAAAGGTAGCAGAGCAGGGTTGCAAAGGCAGTATAATTGGCTTACCTTGCCAACATGGACCCAAGTTGGATCCTCAGAACTTGGGAGGCTAGAGAGATGGGTCAATTGGTAAGGTGTTTGCTCTGCAAGCACAAGACTCTTATTGCACGTTTCTTTAAAAGACTAGTATGATAACACGCAACTGTAATTCTTACATTGAGAAGGCAGAGACAAGGGTCCCTGGGACTTCCTAGCCAATCTAGCCAGTTAGTGAGCCCCAACAAAGAATATTACTTTTTTCTCAAAAAAAAAATATATGTGTGTGTGTGTGTGTGTGTGTGTGTGTGTGTGTGTGTGTGTGGTAGAGAGCATTTGAGAAAGACATTGATATATTCTCTGGTCTAAACCTCACCCTGTCAACCCTCCAAAAAACCAGGCATGGTGGCTCATGCTTGTAAGGCTCCCAGGCCAGTGAGACTATGTCTCTAAAGGAAAGTTCTTCAGAAATAATACTCAGGGTTGTCCTCTGGCCTCTACATAACACATACACCAAAAATTAATTAATTAGAAGACCTGCAAAGTCTAATAAATTTTTAACATTGGTTCAGAAAACCAATAGGAAGGTGTGTGTAGGTGTGTGGTGGGGGTGTGGGGGTGTGTCCCTATCTTAAAATGTGGTGGGAAATATTTGAGTAAGACATCCCATACCTACCTTTGGCCCACACATACCCATGTATACATGAACAAAAAGGAAAGTTTCAAGAATGCAGACAACTCTCAGATTTCCCTCACTTTTTGAGGTGAATCTTGAGGTAGATGAGCATTTAAAATCCTGAATGTAAACCATATGGAACTTATTTAGTCATTTCACTTATAGCAAAGCAGAAAGACTAGAAGAGTAAATTCCTCTACATTATTCCTGTAGCCTAGGATAGAAGTTGATTTGGATTAAAAATGGAAGAAAGCTTGCTTTTTGCTTGCTTCTTTATATCTGCTTGCTTCCTTTGCCTCAGGCAGTCATTATATGCCATATTCTAGCAGAAGTAATAGTAAATTCCATGCAAGGAATAAGTCGGCACATTTCCTAGGTCCTGTGATGGGCAAATGCCAGTAGAAAGAAACACAGCTTAACAGATGCTGCTGGGGACTTAGCCCGCTACCATATCTCAGCTCTAAGCCTCTGGCAGTAACTAAATTACAATCTAAAGACTACATAAGGAGAATAATGGGAGGTAATGTGACACCTTGAGTTTTGTGTCTTCTTAATCTTTTCTATCCTTGGATTTTTAGGCAACACCTGAGCGTCTCATCATGCATTTGATAGAAGAACATTCTATTGTGGACCCAACATATATAGAAGATTTTCTATTAACTTATAGGACATTTCTTGAAACTCCTTTGGATGTTGGGATCAAGCTTTTGGAATGGTTTAAGATGGACAGCTTAAGGGATAAGGTTAGTTTATAAATATAAAAGACTTAACTTTAACCTTTAAATTTTATTAATAGACACTTTTGCACATAATAAAGTGGGGGTTTTGTTGCTTTTGTGGAAAAAATAAGTTTACCTAAATAATATAGTGAATCAGTGTAGACATGTGCTTGGTCATTTTCCTAACAGGGTAGCCTTGAGAGAAGTGGGTACAAGCTACAGGAATAAGAAACTGAGGAAAGATGGTGGCACAGTGACACAGCGAGTAATAAACTCAGGAGCCTAGTAGTAGTTTGTGCAGATGGATAGAACATGAAGCTGGTTAGTGAGTTTTAAATAATACTCCATAATGAACTTTGCAAGAAGATGGGTTGTTTGTAAGTCTCAGGATAAGATCATCCAAGCTTTTCTGAGTTAGAGACTTTATAATCATCTGAAAAGTTTGTCAGCACTTAGTTTCTTTCCCATAATGTATGGGAAATGTGTCTTTGTGTTATTTTTTTTTTTTTTTTTTTTTTGCACTGAGCATTGTTTGCTATTTTTGATGATTTTAGCATATTTTATGGGACATCTATTCATTTAATAGAAAGACACCTCATCATAGTGGTTGGAAATAAATTGTTTTCAGAAAGTAAAAGCAGGGTCATCATTTTCTGGTGTGCCTTCCTGAATTACATGTTAGAGGTATTAAACCATATGTGAGAAAACTGTGAATTCTATTATTTAGGAGACTAGACTATCCAAAACTACAACATACATATCATGAATATACACAGTAGCCATAATTGAAAACATTTTAAGAACCAAAACTGTACTGCCCTTAGACTAGTTGACTTTAGTTCTACAGATGTAACACCCAAAGCACTAGCAAACGAGAAAATGAAGATGAAGGAGAAAAAGAGGAGGAGGAAGAAGAAGAGACAGATAAGCAGAACTTCCTGTACTAAAATCTTTTTTTCTGAACCAAAAAGCTCTATGAAAAATACAACAAGATAGGGAGATGGCTCAGTGATTAAAACACTTTGCGGAGCAAGGACACAGATGGGAGTCTGAATCCCCAGAACCCATGCAAATGGCAGGTAAACATTGCAACCAACCTATAATCCAAGCCTCAAAAGTTAGAAATGGGTCTTCCCAGTTCAAACTAGCTTGCAAGACTAGTCATAAGATGGCCTTTTTAATAGGAGATATAAGAAATGGACACATACTGAAGATGGTAACATAAACTGTTGTGTTATGGGAAAAAATTTAGCAGCTCCTTAAAAGGCTGGACACAGAGCAGACACATAACCCAAAAATTCTCTGCTTGGTATGCACCCAAAGAAAGAAAACATGTTTGCAAGCAAAAGTTCAGACACAAGTATTCATAGCACTATTGACAATAGTTAGAAAGTGGGAAAAACCCAAAATCATCCAGGAATAAATGAATTGTGTGGCAGTAAAATAATATGCATGAAATTTAAGTGCTAAGTGAAAAAAGTCATGAATGGCTGTATATTGCATGAGTCTATGTATATGAAATATCTGAAGAAGGAAAAATTCACAGTGACAGAAAAACAGATTAGTGGTAACTTTCAGGGGCAAAAGTGCAGGACGAGGGCATACAAATTAATGAATGTGGGTCTCCTTTTGAAGTGATAATGCAGTGGTTCTCAACCATCCTAGTGCTGGGACCCTTTAATAACAGTTCCTCATGTTCTGGTGACCCCCACCACAAAAT
Organism: Micromys minutus; assembly: GCF_963924665.1. Taxonomy (NCBI): domain Eukaryota; kingdom Metazoa; phylum Chordata; class Mammalia; order Rodentia; family Muridae; genus Micromys; species Micromys minutus. The sequence continues at coordinate 7,334,162 of NC_137979.1, forward strand.
GATTTCTGTTGCTTATCCTTAACTGTAAATGTGCTACACTTCGTAATGTAAATGATTTTGGAGATTGAATTGCCTAAGGGGTCGTGACCCACAGTTGAGAACAGCTGTGATAAAGAATGTTCTAGAACTTCACATAGTGAGTGTGTGACATTGTTGGATGTACTAAATGCCGCAGAAGTGTGTGCTTTAGAAATAGTGACATGGATGTTCTGTCACAAATTTTGGAGTATTAATCATTACTGACTTTATTGGGCACAGTATTCAAATCCACTTACATTTGGTAGTTTTATGTTGGGAGTGGGTTACCTGTGTGTATGCAGGTTCATGTACCACATGAGTGTCCTCTTGCTCCCTGCATTATTTTTTGAGACAAGGTCTCAAGCTGGACTAGGAGCCAGCAGTTGGCAGCTCCCTGGATTATCCTGTCTCCATCTTCCAGCACTGGACTTAAGGCATGTGCTTGCACAGCACATACTTTACACACCGAGTCCTCTCTTCTAGCCACATGTTCCTTGATTTTTTTACTTAACCTATAGAGCAAAATAAACTTAACACTTGAAAGAAATTGACAATAAATATTTAGTGACTTATTTTAGATATGTTTTTCTTCATGATTTTTGATCAAGTACATTATTTTTAACACTTTTAATGTTTGAAATGACTGCCTGCACTTACGAGAGACAAGGTCTTGTGTTTAAAACACTATGTGAAATACACATCTTAGTTTGTGTCTTCTTGCTGAACCAAAGGAAACATGCTAAGATTAAACTGCCTTTTCTGTTAGAACAAAGGAAGCTCAAGAGGAGCCAGACAGAAGAGTACCGCATAAACACATGCTTTTTCCTGTTCCTACAGGTGACCCGGATTGTACTCTTATGGGTGAACAATCATTTTAATGATTTTGAAGGTGATCCTGCTATGACTCAATTTCTAGAAGAATTTGAAAAAAATTTGGAAGACACAGTAAGACTCAAAAGAACTTATTGCTTTCATAATTCAGGGTTTTTCCTACTCCTTCAGTAAGAACAGCAACTCAGAACAAGTTCTATCTTCTCCTATATTTGTTGTAGGATAAGAATTTCTCATTAAAATTAAAAATTAAAAAAAAAACTTGTTCCTTTTTTGCTCATTTTTGTTTTGGAACTAGTCTCTTGTTAAAATGTGCACTTAGGCAGGTTACCTAATCGTTATGCCATAGATCTCAGTATAAAATGGTAATCTCCAATTTGAGGAGATTGTGAAGACCAAAGTAAGGCAAACCTAAAAACAGACTGGCACCAAGAAAATACTCAGGAGTTTAGTTCCCAGAGCAAGTGGGTTGAGTTGAGCACAGAGGGAACAAAGTGGCAGCACTGGTCCCTTTTTACCCCTGGTTCCTGTAGACTTTCCTGTAGCATAACTGCTCTGTGCAGAATGAGGAAGCATGGACAGAGATTGGGGAACTTGACTGATGGATCATAGAGGCACACTAACGTACGTCATTTACCTCTTACAGTGCCATTGTGTAGCTATTTAAAAGACATTGGATTATTATGTAACAAAGTTTGTGAGCTATAATAATATTTTATAAATTAATTAATAAAAATGTTTTTGAAAAAAGAAAGTTAAAAAAAAAAAAAGACATTGGAAATTGAGATTGAGTCATAAATTGCCCCCAATCCCTTTTCATTGAAATCTCCTATTCAAAGATACCAAGTACTAGTGTAGAATTTGATCACTGCCCTTGAAGAAGAAAATCTATTGCTTTTTTTTTTTTTTTTTTTTGAGCCATATCATGTTCACAAACATATTACATTACCTGTTTGTGAATCATTGAATATTAAACTAGCAATAGAACTTCAAGTTAGAATGTTACTGAGTTTAAAGGGGCTAATTTTTGAAGACATGGAAACTTGGATGTGTCTGAATATTAGGCAATAGGAAGTTATTCTATTTTAAAAATAGAATTGTAGAAGATTCTGTTGTGTATAACACCCAGGAGGTATACAAGATAATACACTAAATTCGAAAGATTTAGGATAACCTTTCATTATCAAAAAGTCTTTTAAAACATTGTTGAAATTTTATGAAGTGCTCTAGAACAAGTACACTCTCCCATCTTTTTACCTCGTCATAAGTTCTATAGTTTTGTTGTTTTGTTTTAACCATTGTAAAATATTTTAAAGCCTGTAAGAATAGGTGCATTCATGTACACTTTTGTCTTTTCTGCATCACAGAAAATGAATGGTCACCTCAGATTATTGAATATTGCCTGTGCTGCAAAGGCAAAGTGGAGGCAGGTTGTACTGCAGAAGGCGTCCCGTGAGTCCCCGCTGCACTTCAGCCTCGCTGGAGGCAGTGAGAAAGGGTTCGGTGTCTTTGTTGAAGAGGTGGAACCTGGTAGCAAAGCTGCTGATGCAGGACTGAAACGGGGTGATCAGGTAAGTAAATAATCCCAGGCTTAGATAGGGACTTTGATAAACAATACATGTGTTACTTTTGTCTCTTTGGGGGAGGATAGTTTTGAGACATAAAGTGTGTGTGTCTCCATCAGAGACAACTTTGAGTGTTTTCCTTAGCAGCTGCCTACCTTTTTTTTTTCCTTGACAGCTTCAGTGGCCTGGAACTTATTGGCTAGGGTATCTGCTCAGCAAGCTCCAGGGATCCACCTATCTCTTCCTTCCCAGCACCAGGATATCGGGTCCTCACTTTTCCAACCAAGCTATCTCCCCAGCCCTAGTGATAATATTTAAATAGTATTTATTTTCAAAATATTTATTATATCTTCATTACTTTTTGTGGGGAATTTTATAATAGTATGGTTGAAACCATGTATTCTACAAGGTTCAGTCAATATAAACTTGAATGGCCCTCCCTATTTCCCAAGGATTATGAAATTTACCTTTGGAAACTTCAGAATATTCCAAAAAGATGTTCATGAATTAGAACCCTTACGAGTGTGATGGCATAGATGCTTCAGAGTGCTTTCAGTTGGCTGAAGATTAAGTGATAGCATCAAATTAATGTCTACATTTGTAAGCAGAGTGGATTAGCTGAAAAACCAGCAAAAACTATGGTAACAGTGATTTTACTCTTAAGAACATTGAAGTTGCAGAAGAAGATCCCATTATCATATTGTTGCCCAATGGAAGTCAGAAACCGGCCCTTTATTTTAGTACTATTGATTCCTGTACATACATGTCTTTATTCTTTGTCCTTGAGATTCAAAGTTGTTGGGAATTGTTAAAATGGAGATATCTTCACTGTCAGGGCGTTTTGGTATATAGATATAGGTTATTTGGGTTTGCTTGCATCTGTTTGAGACAGAGTCTCAATGTAACCCTGACTGCCCCCGAACTCCCTCTGTAGATTAGAATGGCCTCAAACTCAGAGATCCACCTGTCTCTTCTTTCCAAACACTGGAATTAAAGGTGTACAACACCACAGTAGGCCTGACGTGTCTTTAGAATACTGAATTTTGCTTCTATTGCTGTTTCTTTTCCTAATATCTCCTTTGGGATTTTTTTTTTTTTTTTTTGTGTTACTTCTGGAGTCTGTCCTGTTTGTTTGTTTGTTCATCTACAGAGGAATTTTTGCTCTTTGTTTTCTTTGCCCTTGGGATTTGTTTCCCCACCCCCGCCCACTAAATGTTTTATGTGGTAATGGGGTATGACTAAATTAAGGGATCCCTTCTATAAAGCAGTTTCTCGCCTGAATCAAAAAATCAAAAAAAAAAAAAAAAAAAAAAAATCATGATAGTGCTGCTTTTGGCTGACTGCCTGGTTCTTTTGTTAATTTTTTACAAAGAAAAAGATAGGAAATATTTAGAAACCTTATTTGTCGTCTCCCCCCCCCCCCCCCCCTTAAGACAGAGCCTGCCTATGTAGCTCTGTACTTTGAATCCTTCTGCCTTAGTATTGGGATTATAGACATGTACTGTTACATTCAGTATTAGCATGTTGCTTTTAAATTAATTAAATTGATACCTTGGGATGCACTAAATTTCCCTTTAGACTATTTGACTAAAATCTGCATAAACATACATAAGTATTGTTTTCATCTTGGGAACCAGACATGATTAAAATTTTCTTCACTTACAAATTATCACATATATTTTATTATGTTTAGTATATGTGTGTGTTCTTACTCGCACACATGAGTCCTGATGTGTGTGTGGATGTCTGAGAAGTCACTTCTCTTTTTACCATGTGGGTTCAAGCTTGGTGACAAGCACGTTTACCCTCTCAGTCATCTCTCCAGTCTCTTTTATTTTTCCCCTCCCCCTCTGTTTTTAGGTTTATTATTTTCATGTGTATGCGTGTTTTGCCAGAACGTCTGTGCATCATATGTTTGCCTGGAGCCTGCAGAGGTCAGAACAAAGTATTGGATCACCTAAAGTTGGAGATAGATCATGAGGCACCATGGGTGTTCAGACTGAGCCTGAATTCTCTGTAAGAGCATCTCCTGCTCTTGACTACTGGGCCGTATCCTTTAGGAACCCAAAGAAAATAACCTAAAATGCATGTAATGCAAGATTTGGAAATTAAGCAGTGCAGGGCAAAAAATGATAGTCCAGTTTCTAATCATTGTTCGCGTATGGTATGATTTATTGAAGTTCTATTTTAGTTTTTCTACTCTTAAGCTTTTAAAATTGTAAATGTGACTAATATTATTTTTGTCTTAATTTATATTTTTAAAATATTTCAAGATAATGGAAGTCAATGGACAAAACTTTGAGAATATTACATTTGCTAAAGCCCTTGAAATTTTGAGGAATAATACTCATCTTGCACTTACTGTGAAGACCAACATTTTTGGTAAGTTTTGTTGTAAAAGCTACTGAGGTGAGGTTTTGTTTTATTTTGTGTAATAGAAAAGCTGTAAGTCATTTCAGTGAGATACATGATAAGTAAATATAAACTTTATTGTGAAGCTGCTAAGATTATTAGGATTTTATAATCTATAATTTTATATAATCTAAATTTCATGGAAATAGCCATCCTAAACCTAAGGAAATAGAGATACGGCTTCAGTTCTATGCAAAGTATCCAAGTTCCTGTTGTGTACTGTACAGTAAGGAGCATAATAATAAAACCTAGATGATTTTGATAAAGCTTAGACATCATAAGCAGGCTTTTTTCTACTCCTGACCTACAAACCTAGCTTTCTACAGTAGATCAAATGCCGGATTAGTTGTTTCATCAAATAAATTGACTGGAGCATTGAAAAATATGAATGAGATTTCTAAGTAGCATATCCTTCCTTTCTGTATAGAAGCATTTATAGTGGCTACACTGTGTTCTTCAATCCTGTGCTGTGAGGGCCCGGGGCCATGCAGCCTGAGTGCCCTATAGCTGGGAGCTACATCTGTACCAAATGTTGTTTGTTTTTCATATTTACATCGGAATAAAACAGGTATTAAGCTTGTGCTTGTCGCCGAATGTACCATTCACTTGTTCTTGTCATTTTTAAAATTTGTTGTCATTTGCTTTAGACATTTTTATGACTTATTGTCATTTGCTTTAGACTATATTGAATTTTGGCTAAAATCATGAGAATGATAGCCATAAATCCAGAATAGAAACTAAAAATCAAAGACCACTTAAGAGTTCTTAGAAGACAAATCCCTTTAGGTTGATTAGATTGCAATCAAAATAATAGTAGAATCCTAGTAATATGCCTCTCAGAAGGAAATGGGGTGTTGGGGTTTTAGGGCAAACTGAAATGTCTCCATGGTTAAAGGCACTTGCTATTCTTCCAGGGACCAGAGTTCTGTTTCCAGCACCTCATCAGGCAACCTCCATCTGCAGCTGCAGGTTCAAGGAATCTGATGCCCTCTTCTGAACTCAGCAGGCACATACACACACATGCCAAACACTCATATGTGTACATAAGTAAAAAGTAAATCTCATTTTAATGTTATTTTCATACGCTTTCGTTATGGCAGTAAAGTCTTGTCTTGCTGAAGGCCCTACAAGATTAGAAAAAATATGTCAGTTCTTCTAACAGAAGCTTAATATCTAAATTACGTAAAAATTTCAAAACCTGGTATGGCAGAGGCAGGAGAGTTAGGATTCCAAGGCTGGCCTGAGCTACCTAAGACCCTATCTCCAAAAGAAATAAAACAAGAAAGAAGGAAAGGAAAGCTCTTGGAGGCTGAAACTGGATTGAAAGTTCAAGGCCTGGCTGAGTTACATAATGAAAAGCTATCTTTAAGGGGGAAAGAAAGGAAAAAAGTAATTTTATATTTTTTAATGAGCATATTATCTAAACAGACATTTCTCAAAAGAAGAAGCAGACATGGTCAACAAATATTTGAGAAAACACTCAAAATCATTAACCATCAGAAAAATACAAATCTAGACTACAGTCATCTTCCATCTTAAGTAACTCTAAACAAAGAAGAAAACTATAGCAGACGTTGATGATAAGGATGTGTGGGACAGGCCCTGTTTACACTCTTGGTGGCAGTGTAGCTTAGCATAACTACTGTGCAGAAGACAAGTTCCGCATACCATTCAACAGTACCTAGAAATCCAGACATGCCTGCATGTTATTTATTGCTGTTCTCATAAATCACTGAGATTAGGAATCAGCCTGAGGCCATTAATAGGTAGAAGGATAATATGAAATATTCAGGGGTATTAAGCCACAACAGAGGTCAAATCCTGACATTTGGCCAAAGTGGATGGAACTGGAAGACATTACACTAACCTAATCCAGTCTGGCACACAAAGACCAGTATGGCATGCTCTCTCTTCTGTGGCAGCAAAAGCAGTATTGATCTGAAATCAGACTAAAGATTACTAGAGACTAAGAAAGGGATGAGGGAGAGTGCAGGCATGGACAGACGGTGGTTGGGGATACGATAAGTGAATGTTACATGAATGCATGACACCCTGATCTCCAAAAGTATGTACAGGTAGTTTTTTCCAACAAGCCCAGTGGAGTGGCACATCCACGTAATCCTAGCACTTGAAAGGCTGGAAGATCACTGAGAGTTCAAGCCAAGCTTTGGAGCAAAATCCTGTGTCAGAACAACAAAAATAAAAAGAGAAGTAACAAGGAAGGAAAATTACAAGGAAAAGCAACTCTTGGGCTAGGCTGCAGCTCAGTCATGGTAGAGCGGTATGAGATAGAACACATTTTTCACACATGCTGGCAGCCTACCTGCTTCCTCTCGGTTTTTCCCATTGACTTCATCTTATCATTTTGGGGATCTAGCAAATTTTAAAATGAGTATTAGCCTGAGAATGTTTATGATGTTTATCTTTAAAATGTGTTGGTATAAAACTTTTTAATGAGAAAAGAAAAATGATGAGTTTGTTTATTTCCACAGTATTCAAGGAATTGCTCAGTAGAACTGAACAAGAGAAAACTGGTGTTCCTCATATTCCCAAAATTGCTGAAAAAAAAAGTAATCGCCATTCAATTCAAGATGTCCCAGGGGATATTGAGCAGGCACCACAGGAGAAAGGAAATAAGAAAATTAAAGCAAATACTGTTTCAGGTGGAAGAAACAAAATCAGGAAAATTTTGGATAAAACACGGTTTAGTATCTTACCTCCAAAACTATTTAGGTAGGTAATACCGATATATTGTGTGATGATCGTAATGACTGAAGTTTTTATTATTTTTATTATAGAGAAGAAAGCTCTGAATCACATTCGTTTTTATTCATCATAAAATCTTCAAATAATATATGAGTAAAATAAAAAATTCTCCACATTTTCTTTGTGGATTTATCACTGTCTGGTAGTTTTTAGTGTTGTGAATTTTTTGAGAAGTTTGTTTTATGTGGTGTATTTTTCTAACTTGGGTCCAGTTTCAACTTACTGGATCTGTAAATTTGGACTTCTTAAATCTTAGGACATATTCATTTCTAGTAATTTTTTGTTGTTGTTTTTAAATATCTTTTTTTTTTACTGCTGGTATTACTTTCTCCTGAATTCTAATGGTGAAGTTTTTGATATTTGGGTTTTTTGAGATTATCTTTCTGTGTGTGTATCACCTGTTGGTAGGAACTCAAGAGCTTCTGCCACAGCCTTCAGATTTCAGAGCATATATTCACCATGCCCAATTCAAATCTACTTTTTGTTTCAATCATGCGATATTTCCAAAATTGAATAAAATCTAAGAATATTTATATGCAAATTGGGGTTCGTAAAGTGATCATCAAATCATGTCACTGAAGTATTATGGTTAAGAATAACTCCAGGATATTTATTACCAGTTTTCTAAACCAGTTACAAAATACTAAGCAAGTACATACTGTACATCAAACAAAGGTATATTCAGTACTTGGTGAATCAATTTTAAGACAATGAATTAGTCACTGACGAGAAGATGTATCCAAGAAAAACAGTCTTCTGTTTTTGTCAGTATTTAAAAAAACATCATGCTAGGAAAATGGCTCAGTAGATAGAGTCCCGGCCACTCAGGCATAATGACCTAAGTTCAGACACATCCACATTATAATAAGCTAGGTACACTAGCTAGTGCCTATGATTTAAGCTTTCGGGGCAGGGATAGGCAGATCGCTGAGGCTTTATAGCCATCCAGTCTTGTCGCATTGGTGAGCTCTGCTTCCAGAGATTTTCTATCACCTGTCTGAAAAAATAAATAAAATGTAGACATTAAGGAAGATAGCTGATGCCAGCCACTGTCCCCCTACACACATGGACACACACAAGCATATATATGTCACACTCATATACACTCATCTCAGAGATAAGCAAATATTCTTTACAAGTTCTCACTTCTAGCCAGGGAAACAAATTTTCTCTTCAATAATTAGTCATTCACTTGAGACTTAAATGTGATGGCTTTGTTCTGATTCCACTCTAGAGCTCATTGCTCATTCATTTCTGAGTCCACTGCTTTCATTGAGGTGAGTAAGTTATAAAAACCACAACTTTAAAACGGCCAAAATACTTATTTACTGTTGTACATATCAGCAAACACTGACACCAGTGGAGGCTGGGTGAAGAGACTGTTAGAGGAGTAGCCTACACTAACAAGGTTGGGAAGTGTTTGCAGTCACTGTGGAAAAGTAGAAAAACCTAGGGGCCAGAAAGCAAAAAAAAGTTGACATGGAGAGTTCCTTACCTTAGCAGGTAATTTCTTGAGATCTGTTTCCAGAAGCCCTGATGGCTTGGCCTGTAATATGTTCATCATTGCGACTGGTGGTATGGTTATGTCATGTATGATCTAAAACTAGAGAATGTTCTGACTGGGACTCATTGGAGACCCTTTCTGAGCAACTAAACCATTATGCATTATGCATATTCTTTGGAGAGTAGAAGTAGGTTACTAGGCATGGACACCAGGTTCATAACAGGGGACACAAAAGTTGCTGTCACCAGAAACATCTAGTTGATTATTTCCCACATGATAACTTTGAATTGGTACCAAGAAAGAAAGATCTACTAGAAGTGGGTTTGTTTAAATTCAAGATTTATTTTTACTTACTTTTTCATTTGTTGAGCTTTTTGCTTTTTGCTACACCTCTCTTGTATGCATGCAGTAGGGTATTTAACATCACTCATTTCAGTCACTAAAAGCCTAAAAGATAAGAGTCCTACAGATTTCTGAAGCCAGTTTGTGAGAATTCATTTTTTATTTTTATGGTAGACCAGTTACTCTGTATTTTTGAGAATGTATTATTTTTGACACTCTTAACCATTTAAAATGAATCTGGATCATTTTTTTCTTGCAGTTTTTGGGAGGCCTTCCCATGTAAGTCAAGTAGTCTGCCATTGAACCAGATCACTAGTTCTTGGCTTTCTTTTGAAACAGGGTCTCCCCCAAGTAGTTCCAGCTGGCATTGAGTTCACTGTGTAGCCATAGCTGGTCTCAAACTCTTTAAAGGGCTGAACACTTGCTTCTTCTTCCCAAGTGCTAGAAGTGCAGGTATGCGTCACCCATATCCAGAAATGGTTTTTGTTCTTTTTTTCATTTCTTTTCTTGTTTTTTTTTTTTTTTTTGGGTTTGTTTGTTTTTTCATTTTGCAAAGTCTGCAAACAGGAAATAGATTGAGACTGTAAACACCAAAGTCTATTTCCAGTGATGTACTTCCTCTAGCAAGGCTGCACTATCTGAGCTTCCCTAGATAGCACCACTAACTGGGAAATATTTGAGTCTATAGGAGACGTAATCACTCAAACCACTACAGAGATTTACCATTTCTGGCAAACTCCTGAAAATGATGTATAAGGGAAAAACAACACTGTGATATCAGTAGATAATAGACAGAGAATATGAGTTCAAATGATCCATACAGATATTTACCCAAGGATACAACACCCTTTCTGTAGATCTCATGATGATGGTCATCATCATGTCCTGCTGTGTTGCCTATGCTGGTCTCAACTCCTGTGGTCAAGTGATCTTCCTGCTTTAGCCTCACAAGAGCTAGAAACACGCCACAAGTCCAAGTATAAGAGATTGGTTAGCTAAATGATATGTTAGACATGAAAATTAACAAGAAGGACACATGTCTGTTTGGGTTTGTTATTTGTTTTATAAAGCACAAATGCCTCCCCCCCCCCCCCCCCAGTATCTTCCATCTTCCCTACTCTAAAATATTAAGTAATTTTGCTAGGTGATAGTGGGACACACACACACCTTTAGTCCCAGCACTCAGGAGGCAGGGACAGGGCCAGACAGATCTCTTGAGTTTGAGGCCAGCCTGGTCTACAGAGTGAGTTCCAGGATAGCCAGGTCTATACAGATAAACCCAGTCTAAAAAAAAAAAAAAAACAAGATGGAATATTAATTAATTATAATTCTGTAATTTCTGAATATCTTGTATGTGCCAAAACTCCTTAGCTGAAGCTTGGAAAACAAATTCTTCTTCTCCCACATATCCTCTTAAGAACAGGGCAGCTGTTACAGTATCTGTGGGAGCAGGAAGAAAAAAAATGTTTTTTAAAGTATATACTTTTAAAGTGGAAAATTGTTCTTAAAAAGCTAAAATGAGGGCTGGAGAGGTGGCTCAGTGGTTAAGAGCACTGACTGCTCTTCTAAAGGTCCTGAGTTCAGTTCCCAGCAACCACATGGTAGCTCACAATCATCTGTAATGGGATCTGATGCCCTCTTTTGGTGTGTCTGAAGACAGCTACAGTGTACTCAACATACATAAAATAAATAAATCTTTAAAAAATAAAAAAAAATTAAATGAAAATAATGATGAATGAGTGATTGATCTGGGCACATCTATAAATTAAGACATGAAAATGTGGTTTTCATTAACCTGAGATTATTTCACAGTTCAGGAAATCAAATTTCCCTGTAAAAACTCACTCAGCTTTAATTGTATTTTTACTCACAGTTGCCCAAGTAACATCCCTATACCTTCCTAGAAGTATGCTGCTTTGTTCTGTGCATCAGAACTGTTTTTCTCTCCAGATAGCAGTATATTTTTTGTTTGCTTATAACGTTGGAATTATTTTGTGGCCTCTTTGGTTTCATAATGAAACTAATTACTTTTATTTCAAACATTTTAAATGTTAGGGAACTAATTATTGAGGAATTTTTCAAAACTATCTTGTTTCTGTTACTGCACCACCTCTCAGGAGACTGTTTTGGTAAGAAATAATTATTTTCAAGTAGGCTTTATCAGTTCAACTTTAAGCATGGATTTTTTTTTGCAAATTAATTACTTCATTCCTGTCATAGCTAGAATTGTGCATGACAGAGTTTTCATATCTACATGCTCACACCCTAATTACCATGAATTTATAACCTACTTAATATGAGTATTGCTAGACAGTGTTATATGTGTTGATTATTAAAAAGCAGAACCAATGTTAAGTGATAGCAAATATTAAGAGCTTTTAATATTCTGTGGACTTTGCCTTTAACCAAAAAAAAAAAAAAAAATCTGACCTAGTCTGGGGACTTGGCTTAATAGGCCGAGTGCTTGCTCAGCATCTGAAAGGCACTGTCCTTGATCCCAGGCACCGTAGAACACCTGCACTTTAGAAGTGGAGGTAGGATCAACAGGCGTTCAAGGTCATTCTCACTATATCGGAAGTTGAAGGTCAGTCAAGGCTATATGAGACCCTGTATCAAAAAACAATTGTAATTTTAGTTTAGTTAAGAGTACATCATGTCTTTAAAGGTTTGTTTCATTGGATTTGGTTACCTGACCTTATAAATCAAAACATAGGTGTGTTCGCTTTCAGAAACCAACTAGAAAAAGATTTACTGTTCAAAAATAGTTCTTTACATTTTTTTCTATGACTTAAGTACTTGGCAGCAATTCTTTTATCCTCTTAGCTAATCTTAAAATGCTTAATTGTGACAGCAGCAACCAACTTGTAGAAGGCTAGTTTAAGCACGAATTACTCATCAAATAAAGCCTTTCTCCTCAAAAGAGTTGCTGCTTCTCCTGGGAGATAAATGTTATTTGTGTCAGTTGCATTGTTGTGTCTACTTCTCAGTGTCAAGTTAAAGTAAATGCTCCTCTCCTGCAGGTTTGCATTGTTCATTTGGTAAAAGTACTTGACTCTCTTCTAAAGACAAGAATACTATTTTTCATCTAGTTGGGCTCTCAGTCCTTGCAGTAGTCCTTCAGCCAGTGACCCCAAGACAACCTTATAGGTAGTCTGTCTGTCATCACAGTGACTTCCTTCCATGCCACTCCTTCATGCTTCCTGACTGTGCAGCTCTCTCTCGCCCTGGCTGTCGTCCTGATCTTGCTGTTAACAGTCCGTTACTCTCCATCTTGCTCCATTTCATAGTCTGCTTCTAGCCCATACTTTGCTTTAATATATTCTGAATATATTTCATGTCACTCATCCTTAGGTGGTAGTTTAATCTTTCCCATGATATTAGGTAAGTGTTCTGTGGTACGTCTGTGTAATACAAACAACAGAAGGCTGTGCTGAGTAAAATTTGGATGGAAATAGATACTGAGGAGAACATGTCAACACTAGTCAGTTTAAGGAAAGAACTCTTACTTTGGTCATTGGTGATGGTGAAACTCTTCCGCTGTGATCTTAAATTCTATACAACAGTTTTAATTTATAATTAAACTAATATTTGGAAAATACACAAAGTTTAACTGAAAGTGTTCATATTTTTCCTTGCAGTGGCTTTAGAATGACCTGTGTGGCATTCTAAATGTTGAAGGGAAGAGTATCTGATGTCCTAGATAATTGCATTTTAGTTAACAATAGTTTTGAAACCTTAAAAGAGAGCTGACTGTTATGACTTAAACTATCTTGTGATGATCGTGTGATTGGAGGGGACATGTCCTGTGGTGTGGCCCTGGATAGCTCAGTAAAATATTTGAAATTTGAGACTAGCATATTTCAAGCAAGTCCCTAAACATTCAGTTTTTCTGTACCAGAATCAGAGGAAGCAAATTCATTATTTGTGATATAGTAGAATTACTTCTGTTTTCTATCTCATTTTAATATAAACTTCAAAAACATTTCATTGCTGTTTCTTCATTATAAGTACCCTTTTGTTTGCTGAGATCTTTTAATCTAACTGGTTAAATCATCACGTGGAATTATTTTGTTATTGTAAAGCCTTTGTACGTAGGAAGTCAAATTGTTTGCTTTGTAAGTACCTTCTAATACTTGAAAGTAATATATGCCTATCTTTTGAAGTGACGGAGGCCTGAGTCAATCACAAGATGACAGCATCGTGGGAACCAGGCACTGTCGGCACAGCCTGGCTATAATGCCAATTCCTGGAACACTCTCATCCAGCAGCCCAGATCTCTTACAGCCTACCACTAGCATGTTGGACTTTTCCAATCCTTCAGGTAATGTTTCCATGTAACTTCATATGGCTCAGTTGCTTGAGTCTTGTATAACAAATACTGGGTTAGCCTGAAGTGTTCACTTCTCACTCTGGTTTTTCACTTCATGCAAAAAGCTAGTGGGAAATTGTGGTTTTTGTTTTGTTTTGTTTTTTTAACCTATGCAGGAGCAGTTACTTCCTTCAAAATTGAAAATTCATACTAGAAGAGTCTCAGTGGTATTTTTCAGAAATTGCCAAGTAATGGAATGAAAACACTGTGAAAAGAATTCATGCAAATTGTTTTCATACCTCCCAATATTAAAATCTTAGTCATTTTCTTAGAAGTATTGATTTTTTTTTCCTCAACATATGAAGCTGAAGTTGGTTTTTGTTTGTTTTGTTGGTTTAGGTGTTGGTCAAGAACTGTTACCAGAGTACAGCATTATTTTCATTGCTAATGTTTTCCAGGATGGAACATCAAGCTGTTTTCTACATGTATTGGTGCCGAGAGGCAAAAAATGTCACATAATTATATGATCTAAAGTTTCATTATAAAGAACTGATTGTATACCCTTCATTTGAAAAGATGTGAAATGTTTTTCAAGAAAAGACAAAATTAAAAATTGACTATGGAATTGAATCCAAGGTAGAGATGGGAACTGATGGATCCCTCGGTGTTTCTGATGCACAGAGGAAGGGAGTCCGTTCACACACATTTCAGTGCCAGAAAGAAAATAGAGGTGTATTAGTAATGTTTCTCTTTTCTTATAGCAACTTATAGAAAAGCCCTTAACACAACAGAAGACATTTGCTGATGATTGTACTGTACACTATTTCTTGTGATTTTTTTTTTTTAATAACAACCTAAAAACTCAAGCTTTAACACACAGACAAGTGAAAGTAGTTGTGTGTAGTGTTCTTTCTTTCTCACTCAGCAGGCTGAGGCTGTACATCTCTCTAGGGCTGCCAAGTGCCAAGCAAACTTCAGGGCTCATAACTGTGCTTAACATCTGGCAGTTGCTGTATTAGTGAAGTTTTGTCATCAAACAGATCATAAATAAATGCAAACCTGGTTGCCAATACATAAAATGAAAGATTTGCTTCAGAAAGAGTGAGCACTAAGGTGTCCAGAGGCAGAGCAGCAGGCCGGGTTCATTTCTGTGACATGGAAGAAATGTCTGTACCAGGTTGAGGTGTTTCGGGGGTGAATCTTCTCTAGCTGCCTGTTCTGACAACCTGCTGCTTCACTACTTCTTGAAAGCGGTGTGTGCTTTAGGACCGCCTCTGTGCTTTGCCGCCTGTAGACTCTTACTCCTTAGTGTTACTCTCCAGTGCTCAAGCCCAGATTTCTCAGCTGTCTTCCCGTATTCATCATGTTGTAGAATCAAAATCTGTGTTTTTGTGTATGTGGTCTACAGTAGTGTATTTCTTACACTCCATAGAAGATTCACAGTCTTAAATATGCATGTTTTTAATTAAAGCAATTATCAGAAAGGGCATATGGTTTTGTGGGCTTAATGATTTTTATGGCTATATTGACGTCCTAAGCATTTATAGATGATGGGGATGAAGACCCAAGTTAAAGAAAGCACTTGCCATCAAATCTGACAATCAAGAGTTTGCTCCCTAGACCCCCAAGTGGTAGGAAAGAGCTGACTCTTGTGTGACACCTTCTGGCCCTTCCTATGCATGCATACAGACAAAATGAACGAGTGAATAATAGAGTAATGCTAAAGGAATAAAAAAGGACTTGAGTGAAAGAAGCGGTAAAGGGAAGATAAAGATATAGGGTAACTAAAAAAAGGTTGAAATGTCAGCCCTGAGGAGCAGGTACCTCTCAGATTGCTCTCAGATGGCTTCACAGTTCTGTCCTTGAGAATATCTCAAGAGGACTCAGAGTGCTTTTTAAAGCTACTAGGAGAAAGTCCCATGTGGGTAAGACATTTGCACATCCTAGTGATAAAGCTGGACACACCTATCAGACCCCCAAATGTACAGCTTTGTGAAAGATGCATTGAATTTATTAGGCTTTTTTGCAAAAAGTTATTGCCAACTGCAAATTCAGCTTCTTGCATTAACAGAATTTGCTTTGTGCGTAAGCCTTTGGTTGCAGTGACCTGTCATTAGCCAGCATTGGCTGGTGTTTGTCAGTCAAGCTCAGCTATGTCCAGTCTGCATGTGTAAAGTTCTTGCCGGATCAAAGTTGCAATGCAGGCAAAGCTGTAGAATTATTGAATACATTAATTTGATTGCTGACTTTTTATAATTTTGCTTTATTTTTGCTGCCTACAGCTGTTGGTTTTTACTGTAAGTATCTTGGTATTCTTTTGTCTTTTGTGTGTAGTTTGTTATTTTCCAAAAGAATATAAGATAGAGAACTCGGAAGAGAGCAGAATTCCACTCCTGAGGTAGTACTCATCATTGATTGTCTGTATTTATGTGAAGCCTTTTTATTTTTCCTAACTACATATGTTTTGTTTTCATACAAAGTCAGAATATACACTCCACTTTACAACTTGTGAAAAGTTTTTTTGAAATTTTATTTTTCTTACATTGTGTGTGTGTCCATGTGTCATGGAATGCTTGTGAAAGTATTTTTTTAATCTAGCATAAATTGAAGCTAAAAGAATTCTGAATATGAAACCAGGAACGTAGCTCAGTTGTTAGTGTGCTCGCTTAACATATAAAAGACCCATAGCTGCCATGGGGGCACGGGCTTGCAATGCCAGCAGTTACTTGAGGGATCTGAAGCTCAAGATCATCCTTGACTACACGGCAAGTTTGAGGCCGGCCTGGGCTGTATGAAACCCATCTCAAAAAAAGAAAGAAAAAAGAAAAATTTAACTGTGGCTAAATGAAATTGGATCCTGATCCCCCCACCCTGAGTTTACAGAGCTCGTTTTGCTTGCTTTTTCATTCAGTAACAGAAACCCTGTCTGTCTGTCTGTCTATCTATCTATCTATCTATTTGATGTAGCAAACTTAATTCTTTCTGCATTCAAAATCTTTAGTGATTTCTTAAATTATAGATATTATACACTGTTTAAAGTAAAACTTTATAGAGAATGGTTAAATACAAATATCTCCATACCTCAGATTTTGCAATGGGTGATCTATTTAGGTATTGTCAGTAATTTAATTGGATATAAAATGTGTGTTCCGATCCCCTTGATTCAAATGAGATGTTACACTTGCACTCACCATTTTATTTAACAAAGTACCTTAAATATTTATTATCTGGGTGTAATGTTCTACCAGCATTGTTTAAAGATATGGTAAAATTCTTTTAACTAGTCCCCAATCATGGAAAATTATGTTTTGCTAAGTCTTTATATTCATAGATTCCCATGTTTTTATATTTGTATGTTTTCACATTTTGAACTTGATCTACACTAAGTGCCTAAGCATAGGTAAAATATTCACTGTTTACCCTTGATGTGAATAGGACAGGTATGGCAATTTTGATCTTTTCTAGTCTCCTGTCTCCTTGGAGGTGTGTATGTTTATGTGCACATACCCTAGTCACTTCATGTGCTGTCCTACTTCTCTGTGACTGCCTTTCTTTGAACCACTTCCCACTCTCTGCAATATTAGTTCACTCCTCAGGACAGAGGCTGCTCCATGTGTTTTCATCACCTGGAACACTGGGTACACAAGTGCTTCATAAATATCAGTTCAGCAAAGAAAAACTTAAAAGCAAAAAGCAAAGTAAATTTTATTTTCTTAAAGATCTTTCAAAAAACATGAAAAAGTGTCTCATTTTTAGTGTAATCTCATGGTCAGTACATCTTTAAAAGTTTTGTTTTGATACAGTATATCTGGGTATCCCAGGCAAATATCTCCCTACCTCTGCTTCCCAAGTACTAGGTTTAAAGGCGAGCACCACCAGACCCAGTTCCCTTAAAGTTTGTTGTTGCTGTTGCTTTTATCACATACTGAATCAAAGTTACCAGGCTAGAGCAATGCTTAGCAGTTCTAAGCACTGGTTATCCCTTCAGGAACTCCAGAGTCCGTTCCATGAGCTCCAGAGGCACTGCTCAGATGTGGCACTCATACATACAGACAATCAAGCACACACACAAATGAATCCATAAATAAATCTGTAAGAGTAAACTAAGGGCACATGATGGTGCCTTTAATCCCACCAGTTGGACCTCTGAGTTTGAGGCTATCCTGGTCTGCAAAGTGAGTTCATCTGGCCATATCACACAGAGAAACCCTGTTTCAAAAAAACAAGGATATAGAAAAATAGTCAGACATGATGACACAGGCCTTTAATCCCAGCATGTGGGAGGCAGAGGCAGGCGGATCTCTAGCCTGGTCTACAGACAGAGCTCGAGGACAGCCCAAGGTTACACAAAGAGATCTTGTCTCAAAAAAAATAATAATAATAATAAAATGTATTTCTAGCTTAAAAATCCAGATATCTGGAGTTTTTGTTTGCTTCATTTGATTTCTTAAAAATAAAATCTGGAGCCAGATGTGGTGATACAGACCTTTAAGCCCAGCACTTAAGAGACAGAAGCAGGTGGATCTCTGTGAGTTTGAGGACAGCCAGGGCTACACAGAAACTCCGGGGGGAAGGGAAGGAGGGAGGGAGGGAGGGAGGGAGGGATGGATGGAAGGATGGAAGGATCTGAGGGCTGTTGCTGAGCTCAGCAGGTAAGGGCATACTTACTACTAAGCCTGCCCACCTGAATTCTGTCTCTGGGATCCACGTGGCAGAAGACAACCTCCACATTCTGTCCTCTGGTGTCCACATAAGCACCATGGCATGTGTATGCCACTCCACCCACATACCAGTCACACAAAATAAACAAATGCAAATATATACATATATGTATAAACATGAATCTCTGGGCTAATAAATACTGTGTACTTCCAAGGTCTTTTAGAAACATGTTTTTCTGGGACTACAGTGATAGCTTAGTGGCAGAACTCTTACTAGAACTCTCCATCCAAAAAAAAGAAAAAAAAAAAAACTGCTTTTCTTTTAATTGAATTTTTTGTGTATGTATTTTGCTTCATGACTAGAATTCAAGGTGATTATATATCTTTTTCCTTATGATTCTTTTTACTCTGCCATGTGCCAAATACTATGTTTGGCCATGTATACTATTCTTCATCTGGCAATGTATTTATAAATAATGTACATACAGTGGTTCTAATATAGATTCTAAAGTACTCTTGCTGGTGCTGATGAGAAGAAATTGTTTTCTTTTGATTTCGTTGTTTCCCAGGTTGGTTTTTCATTGCATTGGCAAATTCATCAGGGTTTCTGTTGTGGTGCCTTTGAGTAACCCTATTTACAGATTTCTTCTAGAAGCACCTTTAAAAACAAAAAACTGTGAGATCTGTCTATGGAACAATTTGTCTTTTACTTGAGGAACAAATGGCTTTATAATGTTCAGCTTTTTAGCCTGTTCAAGATACACAACTCTGTTTCTTTCCAGGTGTTAGAACAGCAGAGAAAGAGAGTGAAGTTGTGCAAACCCCACCCTGTCTGTGAATATGTCCCCCAAAAGATGCTAATAAACATGTTTGCCATGTTCTCAAGGTCAGCCAGAACTGCTTGCCGAGGCTTAGCTTCCAAAGTCCTAACAGAAATCCAATTCTAGAACTTAGGGCCCAGTCCCTGAAAAGTAGAGGCAATACAAGTAACACAAGTACTGTTTGTTTCTTTAAAGAGTAACAGTGTGTGGAGAAGCCCATGTGTCACTCATGTGTCTTCTTCTGACAGCCAGACTTCTGCCTGCTTACAGTACTTTCTAGTAGTAGGCAGAGAAGCATTCCTGATTTTGGTGGATTATAAAATTATCTGACTTTATTAAGCTTTGTAACTTAGGGAATAATGGTGTTATTAGCTGCAAATTAGAGACTCATTCATTGGCAAGAAATATGAGGAGAAATATTGATGTCCCAGATCTTTACATACATCAAAGAAAGACAGCTTAGTACATCTTTCTAGAACAGAGACTACTGTGAATAGGAACTTGACCCAGAGCGGAGCACCCAGAACCTAGTGAGTACAATTGCTTTCATGTAAATTCAGTTGGATCTTTCAGTCCTATGAGCAGGTTTCTTTCTGTGTTCTCATTTTCAATGTATGAGGTCATGGGGTTATTTTATTCTGTAGATTCTTTGCTGCTGTGCCTGTTCATTATTCTCCTCTTCCCCTTCTCCTAACAGTATGTATAGTGCTGAGAAAGACAGTACTGAACAAAAGTATACACTTACTTGCTGCCACCATCACAAATCACGGCAATAAATATTCCTATTTGTAAATACAGCTTATTTTCATATGGAAATTTAGCATTTCTTTATGCTGTCATGTCAGTGTTGGTTTTTTAGAGTCTTTCCAGAAATAAGCATTGTCCTGGAGGTATGACCTCTTCTCTTAGAAGGAAAATAAGACAGAAGGAGGAAGCACTTACATGTGCATATCATATGAACATATCTTAGCTAGAATTTATTTGCTAGTAGCAAAATCAAGGAACAAAGATTGAGGTGTTTAACCATATGGACATTTAAATACTTTCCTCTTTAAAATGAAGTTAATATAAAACTGAGAAAGTGGGATGCAGAGGAGATGACTTGGTAGGCCAAGTATTTGTTACACAAGAATTTAGTACCTAAATTTATATTTACCCCCCTCCCCCCCAAAAAAAAGTGGTTGCCTCTACTCTGCATGCAATCATCATCTCAAGACTGGAGATGTGGAGAGTTTCAGTTCTCACTGGCTACTCAATTTAGTGGAATCAAGGAGCTCCAGGTTCAGGGAAAGACCACATCTCAAAAGATAGGTGGAGAACCACTGAAGATAACTAATGTTAAACCTCTGGCCTCTACATGCACACTTATACAAACCCACACATACACAAAAACACAAATAATGTCCCCTTCAAAAAAACAATAAAAGCTAGGAAAATGATTGCCACTAGAATAACGTTGGTGTCTTAGTGTCTCGGTAGGAAGAAACACAGGTAATGCCAAAACAGTATTAGAAGCCAGAGATGGTAGTGCATTCCTTTAAACCTGACACTTAGGAGGCAGAGGCTGGAGGATCTCTGTGAGTCTAAGGCCAGCCTGGTCTACTTTGTAAGATTCAGAACTACCAGTAAGTACTACACAGAGAGAGAGAGACCCTGTCTCAAAAACCAAAGTACCAAAGACAAGAAAAAGATAGCCTTTCAAAATAGGCAGCAAGACAAAAATATAAAGTAATAAACAATTTTAATGCAGACATGATTAAATTTACTCTCTCACATTCTAGGATGGTAAAACATACCCTCAAGAGAAAAATTGGAAACAATTTTAAAGATCAGGAAAATATACCTTTCAAAGGCTTTTTAAGGGTTGTCAATGAAGAGCTTGAAAACATAAAGTTTTATCTATGGTGGGGGAGTTTGTATCATATCCTTTGTCATGATAGAAAATGGTAACCCCGTATGTGTTAGCTCTAATAGCACCTGCACTGTGTGCACATAGCGACACTCAATACATATGTACTACTGTCCCTGCTTCAATCCCAGATCCTACATGATAGCTCACAGTCATCTCTAACTCTAGGCCCAGTGGGTTCAGTATCCTCGTCTGGCTCCTGCATTCATGTGGAACATAAACATACATGCAGACAGAACACCCATACACATTTTTTTTAAAGGATATAAATAGCTTTACTGAGGAATAACATCAAAATGTTTATAATATATTAAATGAATAATGTCTTTAAATTGTATTATTACAATTTTTATCTTTGTGAACGTCTATTAGTATTTTTCATCTGAAGAAAATGGATATATTTCTGTCATAACCTGTGTGAAATAGAAATCTGTATTTCAATGTGTAGAGGGATCCTTGTACTACAAGTTGCTTTTTGGGGGTGTTTAAATGTTACTCTTTGAAATACTAAAGCTCAACTTTGTGTTTATATAGATATTCCTGATCAAGTTATAAGAGTTTTCAAAGCAGATCAACAAAGTTGCTACATTATCATCAGTAAAGATACCACAGCTAAAGAAGTGGTCTGCCAAGCAGTTCAGGAATTTGGTTTGACTGGTACATCTGACACATACTCTCTCTGTGAAGTTTCTGTTACTCCTGAGGGTGTTATAAAGCAGAGAAGACTTCCGGACCAGTTCTCCAAGTTAGCTGATAGAATTCAACTCAATGGAAGGTGAATGAGCACATTCCTGAATATGCAAAGTGCTGTTTGTAGATCGCCTGTTAAAATGGGTGTTTTAGAAAGAAACATCTTGCTTCTTTGCTACTTAGTTCTAAGAATGAAAGATTTCTCAAGTTTTTGTCTCCATGAGCATGTAAATAGAAACTTAGAAGGTTGACAGAAAGCCACCATGTGGTTGCTTAGAATTGAACTCAGGACCTCTGGAAGAACAGACAGTACACTTAACCACTGATCCATCTCTCCAGTCTAGTGGTACTGATCTTTTTTAAAGCCCTCCTTAGTTCCAGCTTCAGATTGGCTGATGAAACTGTTAATGTTTATATTCTTATTCTAGTTCCCAATTTTCACCATAAAGTAAATGAAGCAGCTAGTTATTACTAGCGTTGGTTCCCAGCCTGGACACCCTATCAGGCTTGAAATTCCCACTGCCTAAACTATTTTTAAACTTGGTCTCCAGCAGTCTTAGGACATGAACAAAACGGTAAACAAGTTCTTTGGCAGAATAGAACACTGGTGACCTCTAATCCATTTGCCCACTGCCATCTATGGTGGAATCTGATGCCCTCTTCTGGTGCTGTCTGTCTTAACAGCATGGATGCAAATAAAGTGCTCATATACATAAATAAATACATCTTTTTTTTTTTTCTTTAAAGATTAGTACCATTCAAAGTAGTGATTCTCAGCTTTGCTAATGCTGTAACAGTTCCTCATGTGGTGCTGACCCCTAACATAAAATTATTTTTATTGCTACTTCACAATTCTGATTTTACTGCTGTTACGAATTGTAGTGTAAATATCTGATATATGGCCTCTGTGAGGTTCATTCAACCCCTAAAAGGGTTGTTACCCACAGCTTGAGAACTGCTTACAAGGAAGCAAAGTATTCTCAAACATAGCCTTAACCATCCACATTTATAGACATTCTGCTCCTCAGAGTCACAAATAAAGTAGGCCATTGAGCTGTACTTTGGATATTCTAGGACTTCGGAATTGCACATTTCC
The DNA here is from genome assembly GCF_963924665.1 of Micromys minutus. NCBI lineage: Eukaryota > Metazoa > Chordata > Mammalia > Rodentia > Muridae > Micromys > Micromys minutus. The sequence continues at coordinate 7,357,086 of NC_137979.1, forward strand.
AAGGTCTTGCATTTTCCTCCTTCCAATCCGTCCCAAAAGCTTAGTGACTAATTGGTAAGGTTAGCTACAGCAGTGATCCTGCTTGTCCAGTACCAGTTTTCTGTGTTAGTTTCCCATCACTGCCCCTAAGGACCAGACATGAACAATTTCAGAGAAGAATCCACCATTGCTCTGTAGAGACAACACATAATGGTTCACACAAAGGAGTAGTTTCTTAAAATGACTGACTTCAAGATAATATTCATCAGTTTTTTTGTTTTTTTTTTTGTCTAATAGATGTTAGATAGCAGAAGTAGAACTTCTCAAGATGTCCTTTAAACTATTTTCCCATTTCATCTATAAGTGAAGATTCTAATGCTTTTGGAAAAAAGCTAATAATTATAAAATTGTGTTTTGGGAAGCAAAAAATAAGAAAGTATTCTTACTAAATAAAATTTATTTATGATCACACTTACTCTAATTTTCTTCCCATTTAGGTATTACCTAAAAAATAACATGGAAACAGAAACACTGTGTTCTGATGAAGATGCCCAGGAACTACTTAAGGAGAGCCAGCTGTCCATGCTGCAGCTCAGCACCATCGAGGTTGCCACCCAGCTGTCAATGCGAGACTTTGATTTGTTTCGTAATATTGAGCCTACTGAATACATTGATGATCTTTTTAAATTAGATTCCAAAACAGGAAATACTCACTTGAAACAATTTGAGGATATTGTAAACCAAGAAACATTCTGGGTTGCCTCAGAGATCTTAAGTGAGTCAAATCAGCTGAAAAGAATGAAGATTATTAAACATTTTGTTAAAATTGCCCTCCATTGCCGAGAATGCAAGAATTTCAATTCCATGTTTGCAATAATAAGGTAAGTTTGTATAAATAATGACTTTTTTCTGTAAAGAGACCATTGAGTTTTGTTTGTCTTGTCCAACAGAAAGGTAGGGCATGGAGCCTATCCTGGCGTATGGTTAATATACCCAGTGAGTCTCCATTAGAGAAAACTAATTTTTTTCTGTCAGTGGGTATTAATTGCAGATAGCTTCTTGGTTAAGAGTGGGAGCTACTTCCTCTCTCAGTGATGGATCCTGACAATGTTTCTAGGGATCAGTGTCTGATAAAAGAAGCAGAGGTGTCAGGAACAGAAGGCTAAGAGGAAAGGGCCTCTTACATATCTCTGGCTGGACTGGAACTCACCAGGTAGACCAGGCCTCAAACTCACGGAGATTGCCCCTGCCTCCCTGCCTCCCTGCCTCCCTGCCTCTGCCTCTGCCTCTGCCTCTGCCTCTGCCTCTGCCGGTGCTAGATTAAGGATATGCACCAACACACCCAGCTAGGAAAACTAATGTTAACTTTTGAACAAGCATTATATATCTACATGGCAGCTCACAACTATCTGTAACTTCAGTTCTAGGAGATCTAATGCCTTCTTCTGGCCTCTGCAGGCACCAGGCATGCATGTGGTCCACAGACATATATGTAGACAAACAAACACTCATGCATATAAAAGAAATCTTTAAAAAATAAAACATGCTGCTAAAACTCCAGACATACCTTTGTCTGTTTCTGCATTCTATCCTAGTGATGTAACTATAGTTACTGCAGCTTTAAAGTTCCCTCAGAACTAGACAAGCTCTTTGTTCCTTTCCTAATCCTTTCTCTGCCTTTTGCTGGCATGTTTGATCTGACCTCAGAGTCGGTTCATTTAGGTCTGCTAAAAAAGTCTTGGGAGTATTTTAATTAAAATTACACAGAACACAATGACTCTTTTTACCCCCAAACACTGCTACACTTTATATTTTCCCTCTGTGACATTCATAGTTTTGTTCATGTAAGTCTTGAGTACTTTTTTTAAAGATTTATTTATTATATATAAATACACTATTGTTGTCTTCAGACACAACAAAAGAGGGATCTGATGCCCTTCTTTACAGATGGTTGTGAGCCACCATGTGGTTGCTGGGAATTGAACTCAGGACCTCTGGAAGAGCAGTCAGTGCTCTTAACCACTGAGCCATCTCGCCATCCCTTGAACACTTCTTTGAGTATCTTATTTCTGAATGACATCCTTATATTATATTGTCTTGATCATTTGTTTTTCCTCATGTTTACACATTAAATAATTACAGGTATGAGCCTATGCATAATTGTGGTTCATAATAAATGTTTTTGGTATTACATCATTAAACATAATGCAGTCTTTAGATTGAAAAATGGGCTATCAATTCTATTTTGCTTACTTCATAAAAATTAAGAATGAAAATTGAATTTAAGGTTTATTTGAATTTTTTTTCACATAGTTGAAACCTGAACCCAGAATCTTGCATATGCTAGACTAGCATTTGGCTGCTCAGCTGTAACCCCAGCCTATATGATTAATTTTAGTATCAAAAGTGATCATGAGTAATATAGTAAATTATTTTAATAGCTGCACAGTAATAATTGCCCTACAATCTGATGGAAGTTGTATGTATGTGTGTATATCTATGTGTGTCTGTAATCATGGTAAGTTTTATCACATTGTTCTTTGGTGGTCTTACGGTTTGTGAATTTTAATGTCAGTTCTATGCTGGGTTCATAAAATTTGGAAGCGTTCTGCTTTATCCTCCTAAGGCAAGCGTTCTTTAACTATTATTTTGTGACATGTAGTTGCTGCACTCTTTCTGAGTGAGAACTTTCTTATACTAGCTATTTACAGGATTGGACTTGTAAATTACTTTGCCTTTGGCTTTTTTAAGTGACTGGAGATGGGCAGCCACAGGGCTGTGTACAGCTTCGTGTCTCCCTGCTTCCTCCTGACTAGCTTCCTTTTAGAGTCCATCTTTACAGGACTGATTTAACGTCATGCCCTTGACATTGAAGTTGAAGAGATCAACCCTTCCTGGTGTCAACGCACAGACATTTTTGCTCTTATTCCAAGTCAGGAATTGTTCTTTGCCTTGTAACTTTGGAGCCCTGTTGTTCATTTGTTTAGCTGCATGTGTCATTTTTTGGTACATTTACTTACTGCTGTTTAACCTTGACTAATTTTTGTCAATCATTCTAGTTTGGGACTTGGCTGAAGTTACAGTTCTATCTTACCCTTCTTACATTAGTTGAGAAGTGATTTCTTAGAACCAAGGGGAACAAACATTTAATTCCTACCTTAAACTTGGAAGTTGGAGAACATTTTACATGTAGTGTTGTAGATAAAAACAGAGCCTGGGAAGCAGGGGACTAAAGTATAAGACTGTTCAGAGTGTTGGGTACACACTTATTGACAGCTGACCTTTGGCATGCAGCATAAAGTAAAAGGAGAGGCTGCTGCCTTACGGACATAAAATACATGTTCACCTTAGGGACTGTCTGAACTGGTTAAAGTCCTCTGCAGCAGGGAGACCTAGGGGACAAGATTGGAGCCTTAAGATACAGAAACTTGGATCAAGAATCTCCCTCCATCGGTCATGACACTTTTAGGTCAGTGCTGTGTAAGTTAGTTGATGAAGAGCAACACTGATGCTTTCGTTCCTATTAACGCTCATGTGATTTGTCTCTTACATGCAGAGTACAAAGCAACTGCTATACTGCCAGAGGTCCTCTGGACAAGATTAAAAGAGTCCCTTCTGTTTTATTTTTTTAATAGTTCTTTTTTGTTTCAAGATAATGAAGTGGGTCCTACTTATTTTCCCCTAATAGATCATGGTTATGTACTGTATTGATCTGAACCTATCCTTTCCTTTAAATCCATTCTTAATGCTTTTATTCTCATGTTGACAGTGGCTTGAACCTGGCACCTGTAGCACGACTCAGAGGCACTTGGGAAAAGTTACCAAGCAAATATGAGAAACATCTTCAAGATCTACAAGACCTTTTTGATCCATCTAGAAACATGGCAAAATACAGAAATATTCTTAGTAGTCAAAGCATGCAGCCTCCAATTATTCCACTCTTCCCTGTTGTCAAGAAAGATATGACATTCCTCCATGAAGGTATTTGACATCATTTGAAAACTAGCATGTTTAGCTTTAGCTGCAGCATTTTAGTTTATTATCCATTTCAAGATAATTATTTCATGTCACTAAATCTTCTTCATACAGTTAAGTGCAGTGAATTTATGACATCTAAATCGTGTCGTTGACAGTAACAAATTGAAATGTTCACAGTAAAAGTTCAAATATAAACTTGACACTAAGATGAAACTTTGCTGACAGTTACTATCCTGCGTGTGGTATGTTTGTTTGAATCAGGTTCTCTGGAAGCCCAAGTGCCTGATCTTCCTTTCTCCACCCCCCTGGCACTTGGGCATGTACCAAACACACCCAGACTTGTATTTGCTTTAAACTTAGTAATGTTTTTCCTCACATAAGTAAAACTACCTAAAACAAATGAACAACTGATAAAATCTGACAACATCATCAGTTTTACGAGCAAAAATTAAGCATTGCCAATATACTAGAAGCTCGCTCCTGCTCACTTCAACCCTCTCTCCCTCTTCCTTTCCCCAAAAGGTGACTCCTGTCCTTACTTCTAGTGTCACAGTTGAGTCTCAATTGTTTTTGAACTTTAGACAAATAGATTCACAGAATGTTTGTTCGATTTGCTGTTTGGCTTATTTTGGCCAGCATAGGACTAGGGAGACTCTTCACTGTTGTCTAATACTGCTTAGCTTAGTGTTCCATGTCTTAGTGCTGTACACTGATTCATTCTGGTTCGTGGGTTTTAAGGAGTCCCCGCTGTTGTCCTGCTGTGAAGATGCTGTCCACTCTCTCATCAAACTCTTTAGGCAGATGTAATCTTAATGGACCATTCAATATAGTATGAGTAGACTCTGGTTCAACCCTTAAAAAAATGGTGTAGTGGTAATGTTGGTTTCTAGCACTGGAGATCTTCTCCCACTGCTCATCCTTACTATTATCTGTTAAATTCAGGCTCTGTTTTTACACATTACAGTAAGTGTGTGCTTGTATCTTGATGTGCGTATAATTTGCACTTCTATGACAGGAATGAGGCTGAGCCTCCTCTGTGCAGTAACGCTCTTGACAGTTGCCAGTTTGGATTCCTTGTTCATTTTGTAATAGGTTTTCTTTTTTGTTTACAATTTCTACAAACATTCTCTTCTGCATTCTGTGTATAAAATAAGTTGTCCTTTGACTGTTTTAAGGTTATTTTTTGATGAGTAGAAATTCTTTGCTTAAAAGCTTTTTTTAAATCTTTTACCATTATAGTTTATTTACAGTCTATTTGCATTAACTTTTCTGTGATAACAGTATTCTTCCTTCTCTGTTCCCTTAGTAACCATGTACAGTTTTTCTGTTCTTTTACTGTGACACCAGATGATAAGTGTCAGTGTGTTTGCCCGTATTCATTAGTATTGTGTTATTTCAGGCCATGTGAAGAACTTGGACTATTGAAGCTTCATTTACTCAACTCCAGTCTTATTTACCCGTTGTGCTGTTAACCCTACATTGTTTTACTGTCGGTTACTAAAATCAGTGTTTAATCTCACGAGTCTGTGTGTCCTTGCTACTGCTTCTTTCATTCTACGTACCTGTGTCCATGAGGCTAGTGTGCTTTGTGGTTCTGAGGGGTTTGTTGTTTAGTTGTTTAGGAGTTTGGTTTTGTTTGACACATCAGACACCATTCTTACCTTAAATGATAGAGATCTCGATTTTTGTTTATCTGAAAGGTCAAGGCTTCAGTTTCAGAAATGTGCTTTGGATTGGCAGCTACTTTCCTTCAGCATTTTGAAGTAGCTTCCATTATTTTCTGGCTCCCACTGTCACTGCAGAGACATCAACTATAGTCTTACTGTTCTTCTCACTGCCTCTGCTGATAGCTCAGTTGTGACCTTTGCCTTCTTATGTTTTTCTGTTTTGCTACATTTTATAAAGTATGAGGTTTGCAATTTTATTTCGTTGTAGTTCTGATTTACATTTGCCATTCCTGGCATGAGTTTTGGGACTCTGGTTTTACTTTAGTCTGACTTGGCTACTGTGCCTCTTTAGCCTCACATCTTCCTGCAGATTATCTTGTCTTGCTGTGTGCTCTGAGTATTGTCATTCTTGTTGACACTCCTCTTCAGCTGTATCCAGTCAGTTAAACCTGTGGCTGAATTCCTTTTCTACGTCATTGTTTTTCAGTTTTACTGTTTCTTTCGTTTCATATTCTCTGTTAAAGTAGTAGTATTGGTTTTATATCTTTGGACATGTTTAGCGTGGGCATTTCAAAGTTTCTCTAAAGTTACTCTGTGGTCTGGGTGTTTTCTGGTTCTCTTTCTGGATCCTCTTTCACATCTGTCATATTCACGTTCACTTTTTTCCTTGATGCACATTTGGGGTTTGTTTGTTTAGAGAATAATGTAAAAGTTACCCAAAAAAAAATAGGAAATTTATGATTAATATTCTACTCTTCCAAAAAGGATTAAACCTTGCTCAGTTAAGACCATTATTAATCCCATTATTTTATTTTATTTTATTTTATTTATGAGTAATGGGTACACTGTAGCTGCCTTCAGACACACCAGAAGAGGGCATTGGATTCCATTACCGATGGTTGTGAGCCACCATGTGGTTGCTGAGAATTGAACTCAGGACCTCTGGAAGAGTAGTCAGAGCTCTTTGCCCCTGAGCCATCTCACCAGCCCCAACAAAAAATCCTAAATGTTTTTAATTCATTTCCAGGTTTTTAGGCTTTATTCCTATCTGCATTTGGTTTATCCTTATCCCCAGAATAAAGTCAGAGTCCCAAAACAAAACATTGAAATTTAATTTGTTTTAAGTCAGTTTTATTCTTCTAACCTCAAAACACAAGAAGGGCTCTACTCAGTTCTTGTCTCATTTCCTTGTCCCTTCCGCCCTTACTAATTGTCATCAGCAGGGAGAGTCTCCTAGTTGCCTAGTCTTCATACCTCAGAATTTCATCATCATCACCACATTACATAAGAAAAGGTCCTCACAGACTTCTGACATACTTTTACAAGACTAATCTGATTTGAGCATTGTTGATGTTGTTTTGCTTCTAACTGGCATTGCGGCCGCAAACCATTGCTGTGACCAGTGTACAGTGCCACTTATATGAAAGGGATGTGATCTAGACCCATAGAGCTCTCAAACTTGGCTTCAGGGACTTCAGTGTTAGAAAAAATGCATTGCACTAACAGTTACAGACAGGTATAGTTAAATGCTACTATAGTCAGGCAGACTGACTTATGAACACTGACATTTTTGCCTGATGACTTGGACTAGGTAAGCCAGTAAATTGGCTCAATATGGTCTCATAACTAATCTCTTCAAGGAAAGTTGACAGTCTTCAAATTTGTAAATTAAAAACTTGCACACAATTTTCATACCAATGATTAAAAGTCTCAGTGATCAATTCAGATTGAGAGAGAAAAGGTGAATATATGATGCTAGAAAGTATCCCTATGACACAGCTACCTTAGTTTTCACTAATTCTTGCCATTTGAGAAAGAAAACCAGTTTTACTTAATCTCCTACTATTTCCTCCTGTGAGTATATCTGCTACTTCTTAGTTTTATTTATTTGAAAGTTTTTTAAGAATTATAAATATATTGTAAGCCGACTTAATTATTAGTAAGTAAGTAGGCTCAACAGTACGCTTGTCACCTGGCTAGCCCAATTTTTCAGGTGCTGTAGCTTCATTCCATTAGAGCAGACCACGTACAGAAGGAGATTGTGTGCTGGGTAACTTGTGCACATGCCTGTGAGATAGTGAACCGCTTTTAACAGCCACAGTCACTTTCTGTATTCAGAGTCATTATTCCCACAGGAAACACAGCTCTTAGAAACTCATTCCCTGGAATCAGGGAGGTGCTGTCTATGAATTTATCAAGTCTTAAAGGGGAGTGGAGGAAACACTTTGATAAAGAAAGCTTATTTGTACTCAGGAGTAATAACTGGACTTGTGCAACTTGGAGATAAAATTGTAATTATGAAAGTTAAAAAATATATATTTCATAGGAAATGACTCCAAAGTAGATGGCTTAATAAACTTTGAGAAGCTAAGAATGATTGCCAAGGAAATCCGCCATATTATTCGAATGACTTCTGCTAACATGGACCCTGCCATGATGTTCCGACAAAGGTATGACATGGAAATCATGTTACGGTAGCATCAAGGGTGGTGAGGTAATGATGTCTGGCCTTTTTGGGTACTGTGCCAAGTGTTCTGTACATATCAGTCTGCAGTAGTCTTTCATTACGGTAACCCTCAGGTAAGCAACAGTCAACCTCCCTTTACAGCTGAAGAAATTGAGCCCCAAGCAGTTTTATTTTATTTTTAATTTATATATGTTTGCCTGCATGTGTGTCTATGTATCACATAGTGCAGTGCTTGCTGAGTCCAGAAGAGGCTGTGAGTTACCATGTAAGTGCTGGGAATTGAACTCCAGTCCCTCTGCAGAGGTCAGTGCCTTTAACTGCTGAGCCATGTTTTTATATAATGTGCTAAGAGTTGAGCCCTAATTTTTCCAATTGCTTTTCTGACTATACAAGTAGTTCTGTATGGTTATTATATAAAGTACCAACAAGCAAATAAAAGTAGAATGTTGAGTTCCCTAAAGTCATCTGAATGCAAATTGTCTCACCTGTTTTCTAACCTAAGTAGGAATTATTCTGCTTCTCTTTTAAAATCCTAACCAGTACTTTAGATTTCTAACACATATCCCAAATGTTACAGTTATACTGTAACTGTTTGCTTGCATGCAAACTCTTTCCCAGAAACTGCATTTAGCCATACTACATCTTGATTTGAGTTTCTTTATCCTTTAATTGTATCTGAGAATTCTTTTGGACTCACTTTGCGACTGAGGCTGGTCTAGAACTCGTGATCTTGCCTCCACTTCCAATTGCTGGTACATAACCACACCCAAAACAAGAATGCTTTTTTTGATTTGATACTTTGTGTACTAAAAAGGCTACTACAGATTTATGTATAGAGTTTATAGAAAGTGTGTTCTTAAACTGTTCTTAGCAATTTTTTAAATCTTCAGCGTGTAAGTAAACATTACAGTTTAATTTTTTTTATTAGATTTTCTCTCCAAATAGGGCATTAATAAATAAAATAATTTTAGTACATAAAGTTAAGTTGCTATTATTTTAAAATACATGTATTATAAGAAAATAAAAACACTTGATAGTAAATGTGTGTTAAATTGAGTTTAGCTGGAAGAGGCATTGCTTTCGCTTTACTTACATCACTATGGAGCAGTCGCTGCTTTTCTTAGTAGATGATCTCGTGTTTGAGTTGAGAGATTCTCAGAGGAGTGGGGAAAGAATGCCATTCCCATCTCTTCTTTCTCTTGATAATGTAATGGATTGTCACTTCTCCAAAATGTAGAAACAAAAACCAGTAAGAACCAGGGACCGGAGCGCACCTGGAGGAGGCTCGTTGTCTGTTTTTGTTGTTGTTGAATGTCCTAGTACAGTGGACTTGCCACTGTCTCTTGTCTCATGTGAACCTCCATTTACTCATGCATGTTTTCATTCTCGTGCCTGAAGCCCTGATAAATGAGTTACCCTGCTAAAGCTAACAGAAGAAGGCTGTGAGAGAGCTCACTCAGTAAAGTGCTTGCAGCAAAACCTTAAGTCCTTGTCAGCCCCAGCATCATGTGAAAAGAACCCTGTCTCCAAAAACCAAGAACAGATTTATGACACCTTAGGTACAGCACCAGAGGCTTCCTCTGCGTTAAACACACATAAATGCACACATATACCTGCATATGCACACAAACACAGAATTACAGAGAAGCAGGGCTGTTTGCTCGGAAATAACCCAAGTTGAATAAGAAGTGCATGGGGAGATAAATACATTTATTCTAGTTCAGTTATGCCCATCAGTACCTAAGTTATTAGGATCTCATTTTGTTCCCAGACTGGCTTGGAATCCCTCCCAAGTCATAGTGCATAAGTGCACACCAACCCTGCTTTGATATGTTTTTATTTTCCAAGTTGTATTTGCTAGTCAATTTTTCTTGTAAAATACCTCATTAGAGAAATGTCTTCACTTAATAGTGGATTTATATATCTGTATGTTCTTTGTAATTTTTCAGCATTTAAATGAGTGTATCCAAGTGTGTAGAAACTCTGTTCTTAAGACCAGTCCTTACACTTCCCAAAACAGAATAGAAAGTTTGCAGTGAACAGATGGTGTCCCGTAAGATGCTTAATAACATCAGCTTACAATGGCAAGCGGTGGTGGCTCACACCTTTGATTCCAGCACTCAGGAGGCAGAGGCAGGTGGCCCTTAATGCATTTGAAGTCAGCCTGGACTACAGAATGAGTTCTAGGACATCCAGGGTTGTATTAAAGAAACCCTTTCTTAGAAAACAAACAAACAAAACATCAACTAATAGCTAGATAGGTATTTAAAATGCAGCTGATCTAAAGCATGTTTTTAAGTACATGCTATAGAGGGGTTTGGCCTTCAGGACTCATGTGTCCTTCCCATTCCTTCACTTCATTAAAACCATTTTTTACTGTTAAGATATATTTTTTTCCTGGTAAATTTTTCTGTTCTGTTCTGTCTGCATAAATTCTCTGACTCTCAACTGTTGTCTTTTTCTGTGCTTTCCTACTCAAATACATGCTTCAATGTTTGTGGCTCTTGCTTACAGGAAGAAGAGGTGGCGGAGTCTGGGGTAAGTGGGGAAATGAACAACTGGAATGAAGGTTGTGCAACTCTTAACATGTGCTGCATCCTTTTTATTAATGCACGCAAATCAGATAGCATGCCTTCTATTAACTCCGTCAGCCTACCTTCTGACAAATGCCTTTTGCTAACAAGGTGAAAGTAGTGATTGAACTAGCCTTGTATTGGTCTCAGTTTTGTTTTGTTTTTTCATTATTGGCATTCTGTAATCCTTTTTAGAT